>NC_133010.1:0-300000 GCF_048564905.1 Vicugna pacos | reverse complement strand
CTGAGGCTGGAAAGTCAGATCAGGTCCCTAAAATAAGAGGGAAAGAGGGTTTATTCCGCCCGAGCTCACTGTGACCAAGCCTGCCCCCACCCCAACCTCGGCTGCCGGCCCACTCCCTCCTGGCCTAGGCCCTGCTCACCTTCCAGCACTACCCTCCAGCTGGCAAAAAAGACCCTGCTGAGCGGAACATGGGGGTTGGGCTGCATAGGCCGGTACCGATGGTCCAGGCGGAACATGAAGGGTTGGATGAGGGTGTGGCCATAGCGGAAGGCGTTGGTGAAGACATTGGAGATGCGAGGGTCCACCGAGTCATTGTAGGATCTGTACTTGGGCAGGTACTTCCTCATGGCCTCTGGCCCCAGCACCAGGGGCAGGTAGTCCTGGTAAGTGATGATCTAAACAAAAATCACCCCTCCCTGCAGATTCTCCGCCTGCTCCTGGCTCAGGGATCCCTTCCTCCCCTGTAGCCAGGGATTTGCCTCCCACAGCACTGGATCTGGGTCTCACAGAGTGGCACCAAGAGGCAAAGACAGGGCTCTACTGCCTGCCTGCTGTGTGACTCTGGGCCAATTATTAACCACTCTGAGCCCCAGTTCCTCAAATGTAAATTAAGGGTAATTAAGCTGCCCTCTGCCTTAGAGGATTAAATGACAAAAGGCTTCGTTAGTCCCTGCAATAGCTCCCTTGCCCTGGAGTTACTAATGTCTCATTTCTCCTACTAACTTATAGCTCATTGAGGACAAGGGTTGTCTCTCATTTCTCTTGAAATTACTCAGTGCCCAGCAAGTGCCTGGCTCACAGTGGGGTTCAATAAATTGTCTGTAGAAGGAGGAAAGGCAAGAAGGAAGAGTCTCCCTAGGTGACTTCTCCCAGTGAAAAGGGCCATGTCCTGGATGACTTCTCCCAGAAGAGATGAAATAGTCTCACTCTAGATTCTAGACTCTGGAATCTCCTCTGAGGCTTAAACAAATCTCACTCAAGTTCTTAATGCAAATCAAAAATGCACCAACGGCCCTTGCAACTCTCTCCCCCACAGAATCTAGGAATAGTAACAAGGTGGGGGCCGGGGCGGTGTGTGTGTGTTTGTGTTTATGGCTTCAGGAGAGGATGGGCGTGCTGAAGCAGCACAAATTGGAGGAGGGACCCAGGAACACTGCCCAGGGACAAGCAAGGATAAGCGTCGTGGTCCACAGTGGGACAGTCCGTGATGGGCCGGTGACACGGGTTGGTAAAAGAATTTACCAGAGATGAGGGAGGAAATGGTAAAGGAGTTTATTAGGGGTACACTGCCATAGACAACAGCAGGCCACAGAGATGAGAGGTGCCAATGTGAGCGCCGAGGGCCAATTGTTGGAGTCTTTTATAAGGTCAGGTCACAAGGTGACTGATCGGCTTGTGCACAAGTCTCTGATTGGCTGTAGGTGAAGTAAGAAGTTTAGGGTCCGTGAAGGGACACCGGGGATTTATGAGTCTAAGGTGGGCTGAAACAAGCCAGCCTGAGCTGTTGTGAGATTAGGCACTACCCAGGGCTATTAGTTTGTTAGGGGAAACATGCCCAGTGAAGAATGTGCTTTATCTGTTAAGGGATCACAGGCAGACATCTGAGAGCCCAGGAATGGGGGTCATTGGGCTTTGAAGGATGTCAGTTGGCCCCAAAAGAAGGAGAGTGGGGAGCTGTGATAGAGCCGTAAAGAAGGGGGGTGTGTGTGCGTAAAGAAGCCAAGAGCAACAATGAAACAAAGGAAAGGAGAAGCATTTACTGAACAGCTACTGTGCCAGGCACTTTAGTCCCACCTGTTTAAACGTCCCAGTACCATTCCTGGCGGACAGGAAAGAAGAAGGGAGAGAAAGCAAGTGACACTTGTCAGGCACTTAGGATCTGCCAGGTATTTAATCCTCACAGTATCATAGGTGAAGAAACTGAGGCTCATGAAAGTTAATTTGCACAGCTAGGATGTGGCAGAGGAGCATTTGGATCCCAAGTCTGCCGAGCCCCAGCATCACCGATGCGCAGGACTGCCTACATGGACCATGGCTCCCACGATCTTCCGGGCTTCCTGGTAGAGCCTCTCTCCATCCCAGCGGGGGTTCAGGCGCTTGAGCTTTGTGGCCAGCCGGTTGTGCTCCCGCAGTAATAGTGTGTGCATGGAGGTGAGCTCAGGCATCTCACTCGAGCGGGAGTCCCCTTGGGGATGCAAAAGCTACTGTCAAGCTTAAGACCTCCCTCCCAGAAAGTACTTGCTCCACTGAAGCTCCCTCCCAAGCCAAGGCTTGAAATGCCCCCTACCCAGCCCTCCTCTCCACCCATCTTTCCACGCCATGCTCAGTTTTCATCTCCTCTAGAAGGTATCCCCTGATGCCCTGGTCCACCACAAGAGCTTTGCCCCTCTTTAGTGGCACTGCTGGTTGGAAATGTTCATTCAGTAGGCATCAGATCTAACATATGATTTGCCACTTTCCCATATGTGAGACTGGGAGAGCCTTGAGGACAAGGACCATGGCTTGTGCCATTTTGTGTCTGACCCTCCTATCCAGCATACACCTAATGCCTGGTACAAAGTAGGAGATCCATGAACACTGTCTGGCTGACTTATTCTCTTGACTCAGGAAAGTCCACAAAGTAGCATGCATGTTGGCTCCCCCTATTTTTCTGCCCATGCCAGATGCAGCATATGATCACATCCCTCTCTCCTGCTAAAATTGAATGCAGCCTCAAAATCCTTCTCAACATAGGACTCTGGAAAGCCGTTACCCATTCTATGTACTGATGTGTAGCTTGATCGGGGGAGGGGGCCAAGGCTAAGGATGTTTGAAGTCCACACCTGAGACTGTCCAAAAGCATCAAGTCAGACCCTCTGATCCCTCCAGTCCTCCACTAAACCTCCTCTGGAAGGACCAGAGGGTTAGGGCCAGGCCCATTCCTGCAGGACACTGGGTTCAGTCCTCCCCAGGTTCTAAAGGTTGGTGGAAGGAGATTCTCTGAGAGCAGATTTTCCATCCCACAACCTGCCAACATGACAATCCAGGCTGAGGACATGTGGCTCAACACCACATGGAGGCTGAGGAGAGCTTCTCTTCCACCACTCACCCCAGAAAGTCCACCCTGGTGTGACTTTGGGGGGGGGGATGTGGGGAGGTAATTAGGTTTATTTATTTATTTACTTTTTTTTTTTAGAGGAAGTACTGGGGAATTGAACCCAGGACCTCATACATGCAAAGCACATGCTCTACCATGTTGAGCTATACCTTCCCCCCTCATCCTGGTGTGACCTTGATCTCCTCTCTACAGTCACTGACTTTGATCCTCTTCCCTAAGGCCCAGCCACTGGAAGCCACCAAGAGGAGAAATTGGGAGGCCAGAGAGAAGGGCCTCAGACCCACTACTGGTCTACATTAAAAATCATTAGAAAATTTCTGGGCATGGCCACCATCACTGCCCCAGCCATATCCCTAGGACTGCCAGTTTTTCACATCGAAAATCCCACCCTCTCTTATTATAGGGAATCAAGGTGGTTAGGAGGTGATATTCTGGAGCAGCTCTGTCCAATATAGCTTTTTGCATTGATGAAAATGTTCTGCATGTGAGCAGTCCTACATGGAAGCCACTAGCTATAAGGCTATTGAGCACTTGAAACGTGACTAGTGCAGTGCAGGAACTAAGTTTTTAATTTAGGTTGATTTAAATTAACTTAAATGTAAATGAAAATGGCCCTGTGTGGCTAGTGGCTACCATACTGGATACTGTGGTCCCTTTAGTTCCCTGTCCCTGGAGGACTCAACTCTCCTCGCTCCCAGAGCCCAAAGGGAAAGAGAGGGACAGATGGACAGAAGATCCTTAGCCATCGCTGAGTCTCCTTCTTAGGTCTGGGTTTTTGTTTTTTGTTGGTTTTGGTTTTGCCTTTCTGGCTCATCCACCTTGTTACCAAGGCAACTGGATTAATCTGAAATTGGTGAGGAGAGTCTCTCTAAATTCAAATCTACAAGCGGCTTGCAAACAGGCCCGCTGTGGCTCCAGCAGGGGGCACCCCTGTATCAGCCCAGGTCCCCGCCCAGGACTGACCTGCCAGGAAGCAAGGGATTTGTGCAGAGCGGTTGGTGAGGAGGCAGGGGTCATCGTGCAGGTTGTCGAAGGGGAGCAGGGCCCGCCTGTTGTCTTGGAAGCGGGTGTTGACAGCCAGCAGCCCCAGCTGGTTGGTCAGGTTGCGCAGCCTCATGGCCAAGGGGTCCTCGCTGCCGTACACCATGCTGGCGTCCACGAAGGAGGTGAGCGCGTTGATCTGGTTGCGAATGGTGATGTTGCTCCCCGTGCAGGCCGGGCAGGAGCGGAAGAAGGGGATGCAGTCACGTTGGTTCTTGATGCGGGGGTCATTGGGGGGGATCTGCAGCATGGAGAGAGGCCCAGCGGGCTCACCGAGGGCAGGGACAGAGGTCAGGAGTGGCTCTCCCCCGTCCACCCTCCTGAAGGCCTTGATCTCATCTTGGGGAGGGGGTATGGCCTGGAGCCCAGGACCAGAAGGGGAGACCCAGATATCAAAAAGGAGTTCTTCGGAACTTCTGGCCCCCTCAGCCTGCAAGGAGACCCCTCAAGGCCCACAAAGATTGGTGGGCCTGCGGTTCCACCAGCAGAACTCCTCTGACCTGGGGGGTGATGACTAGGACGTTGACCTGGGGGATGTGGTGCCCCCTGGAGGTGGGCGGGCCAGTCCTCTGACCCCTTCTCCCCAAACCTCCTTTCTCTCCTCTTTTCTGTGTCTGCTCCTCCCTACTCCGTCTTCTGAATCTGGTCTTCACCCTGCCGGCCTCCTCTTCCTTTTCCGTTCCTCTCGTAACTGTCTCTCTACCCTGTCCCTTTCCTGTCTTGCATTCTGGCCCTGTCTTTCTCTACCTCTCTCTCAGATTCTACTTCCTTTCTCTCCTCCACTCTACTCTGCATGTGCCTCAGCACACCAGTCCGCTCTCGGCCGGCTCTAAGACCACAACCCAGGATCTGTGTGCTGTGGACTGTGGGGAGGGAGCCCTGTGTGGGGAAGAAAGAGGACTGAGCCTGGGGAACCTGCAAACAGAGGTTGGAGGGACAGTGGGAAGTGGGCAGGGCCAGCCCTACTGGGGAGCTGGGGAAGGAAAGCTGGGCATCGAGGGAGGTGGCCCCTTCCAGACTGATGCCCCCTCATCCACCCCGACCCCTGACCCAGCAGGCTGGGGGTGGGGCAAGGAGGGAGCACCTTGAGTGGGAAGCAGGGCGGCTGCTGCAGGCAGCTGGTCTCGCAGTTGAGGCCAGTGAGGAAGGAGACGCAGGCGGCCGGCTCCGGGGTGAAGTCGAGGTCATGGTCCAGCAGCTGGCCCCACTGCATGAACATGAGCGAGCGCTCCTGGTCCGGGGTCAGCTGATCCGTGGGGAAGCGCACGATGTCGTTGGAGACAGTGCGAGTCTGCGGGACACGGGGAGTCAGGGGGCTTGGACTCCACGAGGTCTCGGCCTCAGTGGGGTCTCGCCCCCTCCACGGGCCAGCACTCACCAGGGGCACCTGGAAGCCATTGCGCTTGACCCCTGGCATCCAGCCAAAAGGCAGGGAGAAGCCATCCTCGTACTCCGCTGGCAGCCAGCGCACAAAGGCCCGGTTGGAGGCCCCCAGTGTGGGGCTGCGCCTGCAGGGAGGTGGTGAGAGAGGACAGGGCGCTGGGACCAGGTGGCCCCGGGCTGCTGGGACCCCACCCTGAGTCATTGCGCAGAGGCTGCACCTGTTGTTGCACTGGCCGGTGATGGTTCGGTACTTGTCCTTCTCGGGGCACCTCACCGCCAGGTCCTGGTAGGCGCAGCCACTAGTCTTGGACAGCAGATTAAGCTGGACAGGCGTCAGCACATCTGTGGGCCAGGAAAGTAGGGCGTGGGTGGTTGCCGAGCCCCACCATTTTCTATCCTAGGCTGAAAAGCCTTGGTTGAGGGTGTAGTCTGAGGACATGGAGGAGATGCCAGGAGGCCCCTGAGACTCCCTGGAACGGGGTGTTGGGGGAACTGCTGGGAGATGGCTGGAGGCACCAGGCAGGGTCACGAATGGAGTGAGGGGCTGGGTTGTCGGGGGGTGGTACCTGTGACGTTGAAGGGGCCTGGCCACAGGGACCGCAGCTTCCTCTCCAGCAGGCCTAGGGCCACGTGCAGGTAGTCAGCAGCCCTCACCGCTGTCCTGGTGCCTGCCACTGGCTGCTTGAAGTAGGACAGCAGTTCCATGGGGCTGGCTGAGCCACTGCGAAGGCGCTGCTTGATGCTGCTTGGAGGAGGGAGGAGTGAGAGCCAGAGAAACCAGGCAGAGACACGCAACAGAGCCCTAGCCCAGGCGAGGGACACGAAGGACAGTGTAGGCAGACCCACAGTCAGGAAGCAGGTTTCTCATAATAAACAGGGTATGGACCTGGGTATCCAGAGACTAGGCCACGGAAGGCGTGGTTTTAAAGATATTCTCACACCCAGAGACATAAAGACTGGCAGACAGACAGAGGGACCCATCCCCACCCACAAATTCCCCGCTGCCTGTTTCTTCCCTGAGAGGTCCGGGGTAGCCTTGTCCAGAGCCCAGCAGTGCCCGGCACCCCACCTTTCCCGCCGCTCCTTGTAGGCCTTGTCCACTAGCCACTTGGCCTCCTCCATGCAGGTCAGCACCACCGAGGTCTCCACTTCCCTCGGGACCGCTGCTCAGAACAGGGATCCCGAGGTCAGGAATGGGCCCAAAGTCCCCATCAGGTCCCGGAGCCCATGTGGAATCCCTGAAACTCAGAACCTCCCCCAACCCACCACGTTTTCCCTTCTTTCTGAGCTGTTACCTGGAGTGGCACCCCCAGAGGGCTGGAGCATGGCCAGACTGGCCAGGAGCCCTGCTAGGGCCAGGGGCAGCTTCATCTCTGCAACAAGACCCCAAGCCCAGTAAGTGTCCAAAGGCCACAGTGCATTTGGGAGAAGAGAGCCCCACATCTCTCCCTTCCCAGGCCCCTCACTCCCACCTTCATACCCCAGCAACCCCTCGGCAGGTTCTGCCTACAGACAGAGTCCAGGACCCCACCTCCAAAGTCCCAGTGCTCCCCCTGGCATTGGCATCCCCTCTTAGCTGAATCTGGGCTTTTATGTCCTCCACGCTGGGGGAGGGGCAGGGCAGAGGAGGCCCGTCCCTGGAGACTGAACTCTCCTCCCCCACCAGAGCTGGGGTGCACAAAAGAGCTCCCTGAGATCAGAGAGATGGGCAGGAGAAGAGGGACCAGAACTGTCTCCAGTCTTTGAACTTAGCATCACCACCCCAGAGTTTCTCAGCTCCCCATTGTGTGCCTAGACTGGTGCTGTCCCCAGGGAGTACAGACAGTGAAGCCTCCTTCAAAATTCTGATAAAACTGAGTATCCAGGTTTCCTTTGAAAGGGACGAAAGTTAGGAACCAACAACCTAGGGAATTATGGGAAGCAGAAGATGAAGGGGCGACCTGGAGTGATGATGGCCAGATCAGCCTCTGGGCACCATCCCCGACCCCCAAGTGTAACCTGGCCCCTGGGGCCGACCCTGGTGGGCAGCCCCCTATCCTTGGCGAGGGCTATAGCGACAGGAAATCTGGCTGGGGACCGTTGGGCTTCACAGGAAAAAGACTCTGGGGTCTATGGGCTGAGGACCAAAGTAACTTCCTCTCTACGACTGCTCACCCCCTTTCTTCTTGGCTTTTGGTAGGGGGCTGTCTCCAACACCTCCACCATCTGCTCCCAGATTTCAGGAACCAGGAGAGGGCAGGGCTGGTTGTGGTTAGTGGTCAGTTAGGTGACAGCCCAGGGCCTCTCAAGGACGAGAACAGTATAATTAGAAGGATTTTCATTAAACTTTTGAAATAGAAGAGGGAGACGCCTTGAGGACAACTGGCAAAGGGCCTGCCATTCTCAGGCAGCAGGAGTGCCCTATCACTAATGACTGTGTTTGTCCACCTCCCTGGGCCCTCATCAGGCTGGGCACGTGTCAACTGTGTCTCCCATGTCCTGTTTGGTCTAACCACACCTCCTACCTCTAGCCACCTTCTGGCCACTCACTCCTGCCTTCTATGCCCAGACCACATCTTGGCCAAGGAACAAGGGGCAGTGACATCTTCCCAGCGTGCCCAGGGATCCTGGCACCTGCCAGGAAACAGAGCCTAGGGGCCCACGAGAGAGGAGGCCTTTCTTCCAGCCTTGCTCTGCCAGTGACTTGCTCTGTGTGAACTTGGACAAGTGGCTTTTTGTGAATCAGGTTCTAGAATTTTATAAGATTTTGAAGATACTTCTTTTTTAGTCCTGTAAGGAGTATATTTCCACTCATGAAATGTTAGAGAATAAGTAAATAAAATATTTACAATCAAGTGACCTTATGGGTAATTTTTTTCTTTCCAGGTTTGTCGTTGTCTTTCACGTAAATAAGAAGCAAGAAGGAAGATAATTTCCCATATTCCCACCACTCACCAATAATCTCATTTCATAATTTGATATTCTGTATGTAGATATAATATGTATTTTAATCAGTGATAAGAACATACTTTAAATATTGTTTTACAATCCACTTTTAACACTTAATTTAGCCTGGACATCTACGTCAATAAATATAGATTTATTTCATTTTTATGTCTACATAATATTTTGTATGAAGTACTATGATTTAATCACTAATCCTCCCTTGTTCAATCCTGGGGTCATTTCCTATTTTCACTATTATAAGCAATACTAGGATCGTTATCCATGCAGTTAAATCTCTAGTTGCATCTTCAATTATTTCCTTAGGCAAAAAGTCCTAGAAGTAAAATTGCCACATGTTTGGGCATCCAAATTTTTAGGGCTTTTTTAAAGAAATTGTCAAATGGCCTCATGAAGATTTCACCTCATCCTCCCATCAATCATGCGTGGGAGCACCTGTTCCCCATCACCCTCATCGACGCTGACAATTAGGGTCCTTTTACTCTATTAAAGGAATTGTCAGAGCTCAAGATGAAAGAGACATTTAATACAAGCCCCTCATAGCACAGATGAGAAAGATGGAGGCCAGGGAAGGAAGTGGCTTTGCCTAGGGCAGCAGTGTGGCGCAGTTCAGAATAATATAGCCATCAGGTCTTGACTTAAAAACCAGTGCTTTTTACCCAGTGGCCTGTATGCACTGATTCCTGACCTTTAGCTTGGGTTTTTATTCAACTAGTGTGTACTCACCTCTTGCACATGTGCTGGCCCTTGGGTGCACTTCACTGAGCAAAGGTCTTGTCTTCAGTGAGCACAGGATCACGCAGACCAATGGCACCCCCAAGGACCTAGTGCAGGATTCCTTGTGAGCATTAGAGAAGGCTTTTTTGAGGAATCAGTGCTCGAGACTGTCTTGAAAAATGTTTAGAAGTTGACCAAGTAGACATACAGAGGAAGAGCATTCTGGGCCCAGAGAATGACACAGCAAAAGCCTTGACACAGGTGGGCTTCATGCAGATGCTTCCAACATGGGGGAGAGGGTAGGGCAGGATGAGGCTGAGAAGACAGGCAGAGGCCCAGGATGTAACACTCTTGCTGACCCACTGAGAAATTCTTGTCCTGAAGGCTCTGGGGAGCCATGAAGTCTTTGAAGCCCATGATCAGGGTTCCATTTTAGAATGCTCACTTTAGGGGAAAGTATAGCTCAGTGGTAGAGCACATGCTTAGCATGCAGGAGGTCCTGAGTTCAATTCCCAGTACCTCCACTAATAATAATAATAATAATAATAATAATAATAATAATAATAATAATAATAATAATAATAAAGAAAATAGTAGGAAAGCTAACTTGGGCAGCCGAATGGAAGGTGCACCGAGGGGACAGGCCCCAGAGGCCAAGTGCCAGGCAGGAAGCATTGCAGGGATTCATGAACGTCAGGAGACATGCCCTGATTTTTCATGGGCGGTGATGAGGCAGTTTGAAAAAGCTTTTTCAAAGAATGATGTTAAAACGCCTTTCACTATCCATGTGGAGCAGAGAGAATTCTCTCTTTGTGTAATCCCCAAACCACCTGCCTTTTGCTGGGCTGTGGGCCCGCATTTGTGTGCAAAGGTTTCAGATGCTCCGTGATTTTACCCTGTTTCCGACCAACTAAGAATGGCCCAAATGAGGTCACTCCAAGGCCGTCTGTACCTCTGCTGATTTCTCATCTAAGCCTTATTGGTCTGGCACAGGTGTATTTGAGGCTCAAAGGGCTTCTCAGCATGCAGAGTAACCAGAAGGAGACTATGTCTCCCTGAGGAGGTAATTCAGACAAGCCTTGTCCCGCAGATAACCTGCTAGCTCCCCATCCTGGGGGTGGCCTCTGGAAGGCACTGCTGGAACTGCCACATCTAAGACTACAGTCCTTTGAGGGAGTCTCCCCACCCACACCCCTACCTTCCTTTCCCCCACTGACCTTCCCAAACATCCCCACCCCCAGGGTGAAGTCCAACTGTCTGTGGGATAACGGGCTCTCTCTGCTACTGCTTGAAAACAGTTCATTCTTTCTTAACACTGTTTCAGTTGGAATTGCAGCCAGACTTCCTGTGTGTGTGTGGTTGGAGTGAAGGAGGCTTTGGAAGCTGGGGAGGGGACAGAGGCAATGACACCTCTGACACACCAATTGCACCCAGCCCAAAGACCTTGTTTTCTCTCTCTTTAAAATTTTAAAAATTAATTTTGAATTATGCAGGTAACTAACATCTGGATATGTTTCAAATAAAATTAAAATAGCACAGATCACTTTGTTTGTCCGTTTATTTATTTTTATTAAAGTATAGTCAGTTACAATGTGAAATATCACAGATCACTTTAAAGATCCCTCTAGATCAGGTTATTACACCATTTCCAATTACTACATTCCCGTCCCCCAACTGCTGAGCCATAAACGCTGTTGCCATTTCCGTGTTTGTCCTTCCAAATCTTTTCACTTTACATTCATTCATAGATATAGATCTGTGGGAAATATCCTTCCCCCTTTACTTTTCCCATAAATGATGTCACAGTATACATACCGTTGACAGGCATACCTCTCTCACGCAAACATACCTCTTGCAGATCTATCATGTACTACTTAGAGAACTATCTCACTTTTTTAACTGTTACCTAGTATTCTTTAGTTGAGTAATCTACACCTCCCATTATGCGACCATTCTTCTATTGATGGAAGTTGACTTTTCCCATTTTTCACTATTAAAAATGTTGTAGCAAGAGCCTCTTTGTGCACACACACAAGTGTTCTCCAGGGTAAAGATTGAGAGGTGGGCCACAGGTTTTGTGCATTTAAAATTTTTAATAGTGGGAAGGGTACAGCACAAGTGGTAGAGTACATGCTTAGCATGCACAGGGTCCTGGGTTCAATCCCCAGTACCTCCTCCAAAAAATAAATACATAAGTAGAACTAATTACCTCTGCCACAAAAAATTAATTAAATAAATAAAAATTTAAAAAAAATTAATAGATATTACCAAACTGTCCTCCAAACTAAAATTCTCATAGGCAAAGATTGGAATCACATTATTGTGATTCTTTTTTTTTATTTCCTCAATTAATAGTGAGATTAAGCATCTTTGTATTTGTATTACCTTTTCTGTAAATTTCCTGTGTTTAGTTTCGTCTATTTTCCTATTGATAATCACTCTTTTTATTGATGTGCAAAATTATTATGTATTCTGGATAAACAGTAATCTGTCAGCTGTCATGTATGTTGCTAATATTTTTTCCAGTTTGTCATTTTTCACTTATGTTTTTCATAGGGTCCTAATTTTGAGGTGGTTAAATTTATCAATCTTTTCCTCTGTAGATTTTCCTTTTCAGACTTGTTTAAGAGGATTTCTTCCTTTTTCAAAATCATAAACATATTCTCCTGTATATTCTTCTAATACCTTATTACTTTGATTTTTCACATTCAGATTGCTAAAATGTCTGAATTTTATGTGTGTGAATAGTGTAAGGTAGAGGACTACTTTCATTTTTTTCCAAATGGATAACCAGTTGTCCTAATGTCTTTAATTGAATAATCTGTCATGTCTCCACTGAATTGAGACACTACTTTTATCACTGACCATAAATGTGTATCTATTTCTAAACTATCCTATTCTACTGACCTACTGTTTATCGAGTCCTATGTCAATATCTCATCATTACAATTACCATGACTTTCTAATCTTTTGATTTCTTACAAGATAAATTCTCCTTCCTATTCTTCTTTTCCAAAAAGAATCTTCAACATTCTAACATATTTGCTTTCTCTTGTGAATTTTTTAATGTCTAGTTCCATCAGAAATCCAAATGAGATTTTTATTGAAATTGTATTCATTGTATACATAAATTTGGTGACAATTGGCATCTTTATGACATGAAATCTTCTCATCCATGTGCATTCATTCATTTAATATGTATTTACTGAGCAGCTCTGTTCCAGCACTGTTCTGGGCACTGGGAATAAAGCAATTAACAAATTACTCGCTCTCATGGAGTTTACATTCTTGAATAATAAAGTACATCATTTTATTTTTCTATCTTTATATTCTTCATTGAAATGTTACTGTTTTACCTTCCTGTTAGGTTTGTTCCTAAATACTTTCTTTTTGAAGAATGTATCCAGATTTGGTCTTTAAGTTTCTCTGCAGAACTTATAAACATTCTCTTTCCCTTAAAAGCTTTCAAGGTAAGTATTTTTAAAGAAAAAAAATTTTAGTACGCTTCTTTTTATTCTTTTTAGAAGGTAGATTCATAGATCTGAAAAGCATTGGACATTTTTAACCTTCTGAAAGGTCGCACTCTTTATTTAATGAATAAGATTTTTAAAAATTTAAGTGAATATTCAAACTTATGTTAGTTTCAAAGCATGGTTCCCAAATTTGTTTAGGGTGTATGGTAAAGTTAAATACAAGTTAAATTACATGATCATGCAAATGTCTAATGGTTATTCAGTAAACTCCATTTATACTTGTGGTTATTGGGGGTGGGGGTGGGGGATGGGTGGTAAGCTTCCATGAGACAAAGTTCTACAAAGTAGCACTAAAAATGAGAAGCACTAAACTCAAAAGTAAAAGAATTCAACAGCATCTTTACCAATCAGACTGGTTAAAATTTAAAAGGACTAATAATGCCGATGTAAGTAACCATGTGAAAAAATAAGTGTAGATTGGTTCCATGCCATGGGACAGCAATTTGGCAATGGCAGTCAAAATCCAAAATGTAGACTTGTTCTGACTCAGCAATTCTACTTCTAGGAAGGAATTTTTCCTTCAGATGCATTCTTAGGAAAACAGAAAGATATCTGCACAAGGGTGTTCACTTCAGTCTCATTTGCAACAACCAAAAGACTAGAAACAAGTCAAAGAGCCATCAAAAAATGTTGCCATATTGTGGTACATCCACCTAATGGTAATGTTTTATGCATCTTTTAAAACAAATGAGGGAGGTCTATATGTAGCAATACAGAAAGATGTATTACTGAAGGAACAGAGCTAGTTAGAAAAGACTGTATGCAGCATGATGAAATTCATACAAAACACACAGACACACATACACACCACTCACACACACGCCCACACCCATATCTTAAAATGCACAGATGGTTTGATCCCAGGATCAGCATCCCCCAAAATAAATAAATAAATATAAAAATACATAGGAAATTCTAGAAGCAGGCACAGAAGCCTATTACCAGTGAGGAATGGAACTGAAAGGGCTGAGGAGGAGGAGGCTTTTACTTAAAATCAATGCCCCTCTGTTTGATAGTTTTACCAGGAAAATATAACAATTTTATCTGAGAAGAACTAATAGTCTCTCCCTCCACCTTAACCAAAAGTAGCAAACTTTGATTTGTTTTACATAATCTGCAGTTTTAGATTATGTTTGCCTTGGTTTCTTAATATGAGACCAAACATTACCAAAGATCAAAATGGTAACCTTGGCAAACGTGGCACTGGGGATTAAGTGCTTCTTCTGTGGGAGGCTTTGGTTATGTGGCTGATAATTTGACTAAGTATAGACTTCAAGTTCAAATTTCTTGCTCTTTGGCACTTGGAAAATACTGCTCCATTATCTGTATGCATCTAGTATTGCAGTTAAGTTCTCCATTACCAGAAGACTTCTTGTTCCTGAAATACAGATGTTAGCCCTGATTTCAGGCAAAGCAGAATGAACATGGGCTGCAGGATCCATCAGCCAAACTTGACCATGGAGATATCACAGAAGTGAGACATAGAAGTGAAATTGTTGGACAGCAGAAAATAACAAGAGCTGTGGGAAATCCCCAGGGAGACAGAAAGAGCCTGGGACATGGTGAGGGGAAGACAGACTGAGAAGGGAGGAGGGAAGGGCAGAGGGTGGGGCTAAGGAGAGCTTCCCAGTTGTGCCCTCCTCTCTGCAGGGTGTTGCCCTCAACAGATCAGTGTCTGTCCTGCAGGGATTGCAAGGCAGGGAAACAGCTCTTCGAGGCCAGAAGAAGTTTGCATGGGGGGATGTTACCTTGGAGGTTTGGGAGTAGAAATAACAGGTCCTTTCCTCTGCCCTGAGAACTAGAGTATCATGACCCAAGGGGAAGTTCTTGTCTTGACAGAGATACATGGAGATTTCCCAATGGATGAGGACCCACTGTTGGGAACAGGTGGGAAACAAAGAATGGATGAGCCCAGATTGTAACCGCAGAGTCTCTCTACTCCAGCGTATGAGTCTCCCACCATCCTCACCATGACCCCCTTACCTTTGCCCTGTACACACGTCTCCACTCAATAAAAGGGGCACATCCTGGGGAATAGGCGTTCATCCTCCTCCCAAGTCATGACCAAATGGAATTTATCCCAGAAAAGTAAGGGTTGGCTGAACACTTGAAAATCAATCAATGAAATTTGCCATAACTAGGAAAGAAAAACAGAAAAAACAGTATGATTTCTCATTAGATGCAGAAAGGTCATTTGAAAAAAATCAAAATCTGTTACTGATTTTTTTTTTTTTAGAACCTCTCTGCAAACCAGGAATAGAACTTCCTCAAACCTGACGAAGGGCATCTACAAAAAAAAAAAAAAAACCCAAAAACCTATCACTGATATCATACTGGTGAAAGACTGAGTACTTTTTCCCTAAGGCCAGGAACAAAGCAAGTGAGTCTACTCCTGTGATTTCTATTAAACATTGTACCAAAGTTCTATCAGTGCAATGAGTCAAGAATAAGAAATTAAAATATCAAAATTTGAAAGGAAGAAGTAAAGCTACTTTTTTATATACAACCTGATCACATAAGTAGACACTCAAAGAATCTACAAAAAAGCTATGAGAATAAGTGAGTTTAGTAAGGTTGCAATACACAAAGCCAAAATACAAAGAATCAGAAATTGAAATTTAAGGTAACAATACTATGTATAATGTAATATAAATTTATATTTATGATAGTATCAAAAATACTAAATAATTAGGAGTAAATCTGACAAAAGATGTGCAAGATCTGTATTGAAAACTACAAAACATGGCTAAGAGAAATTAAAGACATAAATAAATGGAGAGATGTATTTGTTCGTGGATCAACATTTGTTCAAATGTCAATTCTTCCCAAATTGACCTGTTTGTTTCATCTTGTCTCTTTGCCTTAGTAGTTGAGAATCTTTGCAGAACAGTTGGGTGGGTACTGCTGCTGGCTTGGAGGGTTTCAGTGAGAGAGGGAAGAGGGGACCACGTGCGGCATTTTGATAGCTCCTCACCTGAGCAGTGTTTTTTTGTTTCTGCCCAGTGTTGCCAGCCACCTAAAGTGCTGTCTGGTCTCTGATCCACGCTGCCATTCCCACTGTTCTCATCTAAAGGCAGTCATCCTCACCTTTGCCCCTTGGCCCATGGAGAGAAGGAGGATGTGCGCCATCCACCTGGGGCTCCTCATGTAGAACCTCAACTAATCACGCTGTCAGCAGCCCCTGTGGTCCTTCTGCTGTTTGTGCCACCTCTCAGCGTGGAGCTCCACGCAGAACTCTCCCTCATGCGCCCTGTTTCGAGGTTTCTAAGTGCGATCTCCCATCTGCTCTGTCTGCTGGAATCCTGTCATTTCTAGTCTTCCTCGAATGGAACTATGCGTGGTGTTTGTGTGTTTGGTTGGTTTTTATTACATCTACTAGAATTTGGTTCAGGAGACTCAAGATTGCAGTATGTGTTCAGTCCCCTACCTTGAAACTGGTGCCTGCTCTCTTCCTGCTTCCCCGCCCCCTTCCCAGGCCTCTTTTGCCCCAGGACCCTGACCTGGCTCTGCGACCAGGAGCCCAGGAAGCTGCCAGACCTTCTTTGAGGAAAAGAATTCCAGAGCTGCTTGGTCTTCTTGGTGTTCATTAGTTTTGCCCCAGTCACACTCAGCTGTTAACTTCTGGGTTCTAAAGTCAAGGTCAAAGCCCACCATGACCCAGCCCCTCCAGGAGTCCCTCATCCCAGGTAGAGTCCAGCATGGGTGTTGTGAAAATAGACTTTATTATAATAAAATGTCTGTTTAAACAAATGCCCTCACCACTCCACACCCCTGGAGACCAAGGTGGGGGTGGGGGTTCAGTCAAACAATCTCCCACCACAGCGAAGGAAACATGCAGAGAGACACTCACCCAGCCAGAGGGTGGGGTGGGGTGGCTAGGGTGAGGGGCGAGAGCCCCCTGCCCCGTTCTGAACAGGGAATGTATGAAAATAGCTGCATAAATCTGTCCCTTTCCCCAGCCCTCGGACTCCGACAGGCGCCAGAGGAAAATGATGCAAAAGAGAAGTTGAATCCAATGAGCAAAATAAGGCAAACCCAATTCCTGCTTTCAGCCTGCTGGCCCCGGGTCTTGGGTCTCGGGCCAGGAGGGTGGCTGGCAGAGGGGGAGTGAAACGGGGCGGGTTCAGGCCTCTTGGGCAAGGGCCTTCCCCTCTCCTGGCGCCGTGCAGTGGAGGAGAGATGGAGGGAGCTGGACTGAGGCACTGAGTATGTACATATATACACACGGCCCGCCCGCCTGCCGGAGAATCCAGTGCAAACTTTCCTTCAGGGGAGGAAGACATGATGAGGGTGGCCAGCGCCACCAGAGGAACAGGCCCCTCTCGCACAGGGTCCCCATCCCAGGCATGTGGAGGCCAAGGCAGGTCTAGCACAGCATGGTGGACACTAGGCGGAGGTGGGCGAACCAGGAGTCCCAAGTCCACGGCCAGGCCCTGACTGAGGCGCTCAGGCTCAGCCACCGTGGCCGATTGGCTTCCCCACGCTGGGGCTCAGGTCCCCCTCCTGGAGGAGGAAGACACCCAGCCAGAAGACTTGTCGAGCTCTGACCTTCAACGAGTCTGCCTCCCACCCAAGTGCCACAAGGGGAACTCGGGAGGAAGAGGGCCCCCCTGCAGCCAGGAGAGTGCACTGGGGCCTGAGCCACTCCTGCTGCCGGGATGGCCACGGCGTCCTCACTCCTTCTTCCCAGAGCCCAGTTTCCTGAGGAGCTGCTTCCCTTTGGAGAGGAGATCCCACACCTTCTTGCTTGGGCCCAGTGGCACCCCCAGCTCAATCCTGGGGAAGCGGTCAGGGCCAGGAGCACAGGGCCAGCCTGGAGGCACTGAGGGCCCTTGTGTTGAGTCCGCGCAGTCCTGGAATGTGAGAGACAGGGGGCAAGGTCAGGGCCCGACTCCCCACCCCAATTTTCCTCCTTTACCCCACAACTTCAGGAGCTGCAGCACCCCCAAGTCACAGACTCGTGGGAGAACCAGGGTCCCCAACCCTGCCACTGCCCCACACAGAGCACAGAGAGGTGAATGGGTGCAATGATGCTGAGGGAGCACTGAGGTGAGAGTCCAAAAGGACAGGAGAGGAGTCTCAGTTCTGCTTCTGCTCACTTGGGCCTGGGCAAGCACCCACCCACACCAGCATCATTACATACTTCTGAGTATCTCTAACGCCAGATACATTTTCCAAACTAAAAACTATGATCATTATTTTTTTCATCAGAGTCCATTAAATCATTTCTTTCCGTTACTGCCCCGACCCCCTGCTGTAACATTTAGAAATTGGTTTTGGGAACCAGATTTTGGAAAACCAAATTCATAGTTGTGAAAATGAAAACTTCCATATTCTGTTTTTGAAAAGATGCGGCCATTATTACATTCATCTTATTATAGTGCATTGCCTCATCCAATCATAGTGATATTTTGGTCAAGGAATTTTAGTGACCAGTTATACTTGATTATAAACTATAAAGCAAGTGATACATGTCTTTGTATGATGTAATTCAGTGGAGATCAGAATAGTCTAACATACTGAAAACATTTCTAACATTAATTTGTAAATCTTGAATTTTTAAGAGGCTTATTTTGTTCTCTTGGCTGAATGAATACTTGAATTGGTTGAATTGAAATTGATAATTCTCATTTAAAAATAATTACATTCCAGAAATATACTTTATATTAAATGGAATTGATGATTTTTACTTACTTACATTGTTTATATAAATAAATATTAATTTAATTCTGATGATTGGCTTTAAATATTTGTATTACTAATTTTATTTTCTATTATTGTAAAATAATAGATATAATGTACAATAATCTTTCTGAGAAGGATTCTATACTATTATTTAAATTAAAAGATTTAGTGTATATTGCCTGAAGTATTTTTATTTGGGCCTTGAAATGTTCTTGTAAAGAAATACTCCACAATTCTTGGTGGTAAACATGTCTTTTCTTTAATGTGTGCCTCATATTTATATAGCTTTTATTCATTCATCTTATTATAGTGCATTGCCTCATCCAATCACAGTGGGGCTGCGTTTCTTCAGGCGGCGCAGAGGGCAGCCTGACCCGGGGTCCTTGGAGCGGGCGCCGTGGCCACGCCCCCTTCCTGGGGGCGGGCCCTGCCTTGTTCCAGTGGCTTCCAGAGAGGACCTACGCCGATGAGGAGCGGAGCGGTGAGCGCTGTGTGTTCTCCAGGCCTCTCCAGGAACGTGGAGTGGCTCCTGGGGCCCCATGGACGCGGAGTCAGAAGAAAAGGGGTGTTGGAGCCATCGAAGGCATGGGTACTCTTCGCAAAGGTAGGCCCCGCGAACGGCTCCACGAAGCGGCGGCGGCGGCGGCGGCGGGCGGGAGGCGGCGGGCGGCGGGAGGCGGCGGGCGGCGGCGGCGGCGGCGGCAGGAGGCGGCGGCGGCGGGAGGCGGGAGACGGCGGCGGGAGGCGGCGGCGGTGGCGGCGGCACCCAGCGCGGTGCTGGCATCGCTGTGTACGAACAAGGGCCCGGTTCCCGCCGCGCGGAGCGGGAGCGCGGCGGGCTGCGGGCGGCGGCAGGCGGCGGCGGGAGGCGGGAGACGGCGGCGGGAGGCAGGCGGTGGCGGGAGGCGGGCGGTGGCGGGAGGCAGCGGCGGCGGGCGGCGGCGGCGGCACCCAGCACGCTGCTGGCATCGCTGTGTACGAACAAGGGCCTGGTTCCCGCCGCGCGGAGCGGGAGCGCGGCGGGCTGCGGGCGGCGGCAGGCGGCGGCGGGAGGCGGGAGACGGCGGCGGGAGGCGGGCGGTGGCGGGAGGCAGCGGCGGCGGGCGGCGGCGGCGGCACCCAGCACGCTGCTGGCATCGCTGTGTACGATCAAGGGCCCGGTTCCCGCCGCCGGAGCGGGAGCGCGGCGGGCTGCGGGCGGCGGCAGGCGGTGGCGGGAGGCGGGCGGTGGCGGGAGGCAGCGGCGGCGGGCGGCGGCGGCACCCAGCGCGCTGCTGGCATCGCTGTGTACGAACAAGGGCCCGGTTCCCGCCGCGCGGAGCGGGAGCGCGGCGGGCGGCGGCAGGCGGCGGTGGGAGGCGGGAGACGACGGCAGGAGGTGGCGGCGGCGGCACCCAGCACGCTGCTGGCATCGCTGTGTTCGAACAAGGGCCCGGTTCCCGCCGCGCGGAGCGGGAGCGCGGCGGGCTGCGGGCGGCGGCAGGCGGCGGCGGGAGGCGGGAGACGGCGGCGGGAGGCGGGGGCTGGCGGGAGGCAGCGGCGGCGGGCGGCGGCGGCGGGCGGCGGCGGCAGGAGGCCGGCGGTGGCGGGAGGCAGCGTTGGCGGCACTCAGCGCGCTGCTGGCATCGCTGTGAACGAACAAGGGCCCGGTTCCCGCCGCCGGAGCGGGAGCGCGGCGGGCTGCGGGCGGCGGCAGGCGGTGGCGGGAGGCGGGCGGTGGCGGGAGGCGGCGGCGGGCGGCGGCGACACCCAGCACGCTGCTGGCATCGCTGTGAACGAACAAGGGCCCGGTTCCCGCCGCGTGGAGCGGGAGCGCGGCGGGCTGCGGGCGGCGGCAGGCGGCGGCGGGAGGCGGGAGACGGCGGCAGGAGGTGGGCGGTGGCGGGAGGCAGCGGCGGCGGGCGGCGGCGGCGGCCGCGGCACCCAGCACGCTGCCGGCATCGCTGTGTATGAACAAGGGCCTGGTTCCCGCCGCGCGGAGCGGGAGCGCGGCGGGCGGCGGCAGGCGGCGGCGGGAGGCGGGAGACGGCGGCGGGCGGCGGGCGGTGGCTGCGGCACCCAGCACGCTGCTGGCATCGCTGTGTACGAACAAGGGCCTGGTTCCCGCCGCCGGAGCGGGAGCGCGGCGGGCTGCGGGCGGCGGCAGGCGGTGGCGGGAGGCAGCGGCGGCGGGCGGCGGCGGCACCCAGCGCTCTCCTGGCATCGCTGTGAACGAACAAGGGCCCGGTTCCCGCCGCGCGGAGCGGGAGCGCGGCGGGCGGCGGCAGGTGGCGGCGGGCGGCGGGAGACGGCGGCGGGAGGCGGGGGTTGGCGGGAGGCAGCGGCGGCGGCGGCGGGCGGCGGCGGTAGGAGGCGGGCGGTGGCGAGAGGCAGCGTTGGCGGCACTCAGCGCGCTGCTGGCATCGCTGTGAACGAACAAGGGCCCGGTTCCCGCCGCCGGAGCGGGAGCGCTTCCTGACACGTGTCGGGGAAGCGGTCTGAGAAAGGGAAGGCATAGACGGCTCCGGTGAGGCGCCAGCCTGCTGCGGCCAGAGGCGGGCGGCGTGAGAGCCGAGGGGAAGGAGCCAGCCCCGTGGAAACCCACTCCTGTGAATTCATGGCCCGATAGGTGTAAAGAAAGAAAAGACTTGCGAGGGGCGGCCGAAGTGCCCTGTTTCCGGAGGTGCCGTTCCCGAGGAAGCCTGAGTCAGCGGTCGTCGCCAGGAGCTGGCCTTCCCGGACGGACGAGGGGACAGATCACCGTGAGAACCAGGGCCCGGTAAGGTTCCGTCCCCGGGGGGCTCAGAGCCGGGAGAGCGGGGCGGAGGGTGCTGAGGAGCAGGCGGGGCAGGATCATGAAAGATCTGCTGTATACTTGGCTGCTTTGCTCTTTGCCAAAGTTATAAGGGGTGACAAACTTTTTGAAAAGGGCCAGATAGTAAATATTTCAGACCTGGCAGGGAACATAACATCTCTGTCAAATATTCCTTTTTTATTTTTATTTTTTTACGGTTCTTTCTTTAATTGAAGTAGAGTTGATTTACAGTGTTTGGTTAATTTCTAGTGTACAGCATAGTGATTCGGATATATGTATTCTTTTTTGTATTCTTTTCCCTTATGGTTTACTACAAGATTTTGAATATAGTACTCTTGCTCTGCAGTGGACCTTGTTGCTTATCTATTTTGTATATAGTAGTTTGTATCTGCAAATCCCGAACTCCTAATTTATTTCTCCCTTCCCCCTTTCCCCTTTGGTAACCATGTTTGTTTTCTATGTCTGTGAGCCTGTTTCTGTTTTATAAATAAGTTCACTTGTCATATTTTAGATTCCACGTATAAGTGATAGCATATATTTTTCTTTGACTTCACTTAGTATAGATAATCTCTGGGCCCATCTATGTTGCTGCAGATGGCATTATTTCCTTCTTTTTTATGACTGAGTAGTATTCCAGTATTATTAATTTTTATTATCGTTATTATTATTATTATTATTATTACAGATCTTCAAACACATTAAATCCGTTTGTCACTTGCAGGCTGGATTTGGTCCACAGGTCAGCTTCAGCTTGCTGACCGCTGAAGAGAGTGGGAGGCATTGTAGACATTTAAGCAGGAAAGGACGTTATCAGATTTGTGCATTGGAAAGCGTACTCTGGTGGCAAGCAGTGTGGCAGAGATTTGGTGGGGCTGAGGTGTAGGGAGAGTTAGGTCAGAAGGGATGTGTAGAAGAAGACTCTAATCATGATGGTCCAGGGAGAAATAATGAGGGCCAGGACCAGGGTGGTGGCAGTGATGCCAGTGACTTCTTCATAGCTGGGCTGGATCACACATGCAGGAGTGAATGGGCATGTCGTAGAGCTACCTTTCTCTCTTCCTCCTTCCCAACTCCAGGAGACATCTTCTTGTCCACCTAGGGTGTGAGTGACTAGCAGAAAAAGGATACCTTAGCTTAAGTCCTGCTGTGTCCAGGCATAGCTTCACCCTGGGGCACAGCTTCACTCTGGGGGACATGCCCATCCCTTTCCTGTGGACCCCACATGCCAGGTTCTCCCTCCAGCTGGTGGCAGCCATAGGAGGGCAGCTCCCATCCCTCCTGCCCCCTCCTCAGGCTTCACACTGGGCTATGCCTAGTCTCCTCTTCTTTGAGACCAAAGTCTCATTTTTCTCTTGAAAATAAGCATTTCCCCAGAATATCTCACTGTGTGTGCCGCCTCCACTTTAGTCTAATTGCCCTCAGTGCCAGGCAGCTCAAGCCTGACACTTCTCACCCCGCTTCTTCTGTTTACTTCCAAGAAGAGTTTCCTGTTTCAGGTGTAAAAGATAGGACTAGGGCAGAGGGACCCCGGGCAGGGTGGAATCACATCTTATCCTTTTGCTCGGTGCCAATGACAATGGCCCTCCTTGTGGGAACCGGGCTGTCTCCCCGCAGACAATTTGTGTACGTGGTCTTTGCATGTTTTTTGGCACTTAGATTTCTGAAGCTCCTCACTGATATGGGTCCCTTTTATCCCAGGCCCCATCTCGCCTCCCCTTACCTGCTAGTCCTCCTTTCTCTGTAAGTGCCTCTCTCATCTCTTCAGGGTTAGCTTTCTCCCCCCAGGACACGAACACATTGTTTCCAGATTTTCTCACTGTTCCCAGGGTAGAACTCTTGCCCTTTTTACTTGTGTTTCCTTCTCAAATACTTCCTTGCAATTTCTTGAATTATGTTTTAAATGGTGAGTTGCTCATTCTGGTCGGATTTGTTTTCAAATACTTCAAATATCTGTGACAACAGGTTACGTTTTCACTTTCCCCTTTTCTGCTTTTTTACTTGATAAAACTTTGCTATTGTCTTTGGAGCTACAAGCGGCTCCCCTTCAGCAATGCTTGGTAGGGGTACAGGCCTCATTGTATTGACTCTGGTCCTTGTTTATGTAACTTAGTTTTGAGCATAAGTACCCTCACTGATAGATCACTGAGCAGTGTTTCCACAGAGGATGTCTTCTCCTTTTGCACAGCTGCTTTAGTCAGTGGCTCTGCTCTCTGGGCTTTTCTTTATTATTATTAAACTCATGAAGCAGAGCCGTTACATTTAGCGCAAGTGCCCTCTGTTGTAGCTGAAGACATTCCCCTGTTCTGGATTCTTTGGAGGTCGCCTACCTCCCTTGTTCCAGAATCAACCTCGGGACAGAACACATTTTCTTGGTTGCTTCCTGATGGAGACTGGATTTAAGGGGTAGAATCAGAGGAGCTGTGGTTTGTGCAGGCTGAGAATCCAGAAGCGGGTTCTCTTTCTCCATCCACGTGAAGCTGGGTCAGGCAGGAGGAGGCTGTAAGCGGCCTGCCTCTCCCCTCCCAACCTCTGGAGCTGACGCTGGGCTGGATCACGGTGGGCTGTGGGCGGGGAAGTACAGCTCTGGCTTTCCCTGAACCTTCCTCGTCCTGCTGAAAGATTGGGTTTGGGGCCTGCTGATTAGGGACTGTGGTTTTGCTGGCGATTTTTCTTTTCCAGGAAAGACCTCCAAGCTAAGGAGCAAGTGTGAACACTAGCCTTGCTTGGATATGGTACTTTTCAGTGAAAATCACAGCATTTCATCTTATTATTTGCACCCTTTGCTCCCTGAGTCCCGAGCAGCCCCTGCCTAAATTTCAGGCGTTCCCCAGGACAGCCGAGCCCCTGGGCACCCAGTGTGGGAATCTGAGACACAGCCTGTGGGCTGCTTAGAAGACAGGGAAAAGGTGTCCTGGGGCTTTGTAGCTTCAGAACTCTCTGCAGGGCTGCAGGGGTTTAAATTGAAAATCCAGTCCCTTACAGGCCAATATGCATTTCAAGCAGAAAGGGGATTTCAGAGATCATCAAATCTAATGTCTGTTTCATAGATGTGGAAATAGAAACCCAGAGGTCATATGTTGGATGACCCCCAGAGCAGGACTTGAAACCTAGGTCTCCTGACTCCCAACCTAGTGTTTTTCTCGTGGAGGCATTCATATAGCATGTTTGTATTTTGGTTTTTTAAATTATTATTTTTTATTGAAGCATAGTTGCTGTACAGTATTATATAAGTTATAGGTGTACACTATAGTTAACAGTTTTTAAAGGTTATACTCCACTTATAGTTACTTTAAAATATTGGCCTGTTTTCCTGTGGTGTACCATATATCCTTGTGGCTTATTTTATATCTGATAGTTTGTACCTCTTAGTCCCCTACCCCTGTATTGCCCTGACTAGATCAAGAGATCTCAGATGGTAGAGACAGCTGAGTCTTAAGATAAAGCTGAGGTCTTTTTGAGATATCATAGTGGAGGACAGGCAAATTCAATTTCTGGAAGGTGAATTGAGCCGATGTCCTGAGGCATAAAGGCAAAAGGCACAAAAAGTATAAGTGACGGGTGGTTGTTGATATTAGACAACAACTGGCTATCAGGAAACTGTAGGCCCTGCCTGAAGGCTGTAGAGAACAAACCATGGGTTGAACTGATAAACAAGCTGTGAGAAATGTCACATAGCTGGCTGAATGAGAGATGCCTACTTAATGTGTCCAGCATGGACTGCTGGATAGCCAGTGACGGGTGAGATCCTCAGAGGAGGACAACCTAAGACAGGCACAGCCGGCTGGACCGGAGATGACCTACTCAATGTGTCCAGCATGGACGGCTGGATAGCCAATGACGGGTAAGATCCTCAGAGGAGGACAACCTAAGACAGGCACAGCCGGCTGGACCGGAGATGGCCTACCCAATGTGTCCAGCATGGACGGCTGGATAGCCAGTGACGGGTAAGATCCTCAGAGGAGGACAACCTAAGACAGGCACAGCCGGCTGGACCGGAGATGGCCTACCCAATGTGTCCAGCATGGACGGCTGGATAGCCAGTGACGGGTAAGATCCTCAGAGGAGGACAACCTAAGACAGGCACAGCCGGCTGGACCGGAGATGGCCTACCCAATGTGTCCAGCATGGACGGCTGGATAGCCAGTGACGGGTAAGATCCTCAGAGGAGGACAACCTAAGACAGGCACAGCCGGCTGGGCAAGAGATGGCCTACCCAATGTGTCCAGCATGGACGGCTGGATAGCCAGTGACGGGTAAGATCCTCAGAGGAGGACAACCTAAGACAGGCACAGCCGGCTGGACCGGAGATGGCCTACCCAATGTGTCCAGCATGGAAGGCTGGATAGCCAGTGACGGGTAAGATCCTCAGAGGAGGACAACCTAAGACAGGCACAGCCGGCTGGGCAAGAGATGGCCTACCCAATGTGTCCAGCATGGACGGCTGGATAGCCAGTGACGGGTAAGATCCTCAGAGGAGGACAACCTAAGACAGGCACAGCCGGCTGGGCAGGAGATGGCCTACTCAATGTGTCCAGCATGGACGGCTGGATAGCCAGTGACGGGTAAGATCCTCAGAGGAGGACAACCTAAGACAGGCACAGCCGGCTGGACCGGAGATGGCCTACCCAATGTGTCCAGCATGGAAGGCTGGATAGCCAGTGACGGGTAAGATCCTCAGAGGAGGACAACCTAAGACAGGCACAGCCGGCTGGGCAAGAGATGGCCTACCCAATGTGTCCAGCATGGACGGCTGGATAGCCAGTGACGGGTAAGATCCTCAGAGGAGGACAACCTAAGACAGGCACAGCCGGCTGGACCGGAGATGGCCTACCCAATGTGTCCAGCATGGAAGGCTGGATAGCCAATGACGGGTAAGATCCTCAGAGGAGGACAACCTAAGACAGGCACAGCCGGCTGGGCAAGAGATGGCCTACTCAATGTGTCCAGCATGGACGGCTGGATAGCCAGTGACGGGTAAGATCCTCAGAGGAGGACAACCTAAGACAGGCACAGCCGGCTGGACCGGAGATGGCCTACCCAATGTGTCCAGCATGGACGGCTGGATAGCCAGTGACGGGTAAGATCCTCAGAGGAGGACAACCTAAGACAGGCACAGCCGGCTGGGCAGGAGATGGCCTACTCAATGTGTCCAGCATGGACGGCTGGATAGCCAGTGACGGGTAAGATCCTCAGAGGAGGACAACCTAAGACAGGCACAGCCGGCTGGACCGGAGATGGCCTACCCAATGTGTCCAGCATGGACGGCTGGATAGCCAGTGACGGGTAAGATCCTCAGAGGAGGACAACCTAAGACAGGCACAGCCGGCTGGGCAAGAGATGGCCTACCCAATGTGTCCAGCATGGACGGCTGGATAGCCAGTGACGGGTAAGATCCTCAGAGGAGGACAACCTAAGACAGGCACAGCCGGCTGGACCGGAGATGGCCTACCCAATGTGTCCAGCATGGAAGGCTGGATAGCCAATGACGGGTAAGATCCTCAGAGGAGGACAACCTAAGACAGGCACAGCTGGCTGGGCAAGAGATGGCCTACTCAATGTGTCCAGCATGGACGGCTGGATAGCCAGTGACGGGTAAGATCCTCAGAGGAGGACAACCTAAGACAGGCACAGCCGGCTGGACCGGAGATGGCCTACCCAATGTGTCCAGCATGGACGGCTGGATAGCCAGTGACGGGTAAGATCCTCAGAGGAGGACAACCTAAGACAGGCACAGCCGGCTGGGCAGGAGATGGCCTACTCAATGTGTCCAGCATGGACGGCTGGATAGCCAGTGACGGGTAAGATCCTCAGAGGAGGACAACCTAAGACAGGCACAGCCGGCTGGGCAGGAGATGGCCTACTCAATGTGTCCAGCATGGACAGCTGGATAGCCAGTGACGGGTAAGATCCTCAGAGGAGGACAACCTAAGACAGGCACAGCCGGCTGGACCGGAGATGGCCTACCCAATGTGTCCAGCATGGACGGCTGGATAGCCAGTGACGGGTAAGATCCTCAGAGGAGGACAACCTAAGACAGGCACAGCCGGCTGGACCGGAGATGGCCTACCCAATGTGTCCAGCATGGACGGCTGGATAGCCAATGACGGGTAAGATCCTCAGAGGAGGACAACCTAAGACAGGCACAGCTGGCTGGAGAAAAGATGGCCTACTCAGTGTGTGCAGTGTGGACTTGGAATTGGAGAGAGAAGGCATCACTCGGTCCTTGAGGCTGTATGAAGTGGCCTTATAAGCTAAGTGAATGAATGACAAAGGAGAGAGAGAGAGGAAGAGAAAAGAAGGAAGGAGGGATGGAAGTGAGGGGAAGGAGGAAGATGTGCTTAACTCATGAGTCTGAAGTCTGAGGTGGCTTGAGTGTTCAAAGCGGGCCACATTAACTTGGGCATTTAGGACAACAAGACAGAAATCACACCACAGGGCAGAGGCTGGCTTGGTGGGCAGTGACGGGCAGCCATACCTTTCTGTGTTGGTATTAAATGCTCCCTTACGATTGGCTTCTCTGTTGGAGGGGGGAGACCCAGCGAACAAGTGCTATTCCTCCTTTGCTGCTCCCTCCCCGCGGGACCAGTCCTGCACTGTTTTGCTTTTTCTTCTTTCTTTTTTCCTTTTCTCCTACCAGGTTTTTGGCATCTTTGTCTTTCGAAGAGGGCGATGTTCTGTCGGAGTTCGACAGGTGCTCTGATTGGCTCAACGGGTCCATAGATGTGAGTTTTGGTGTATCTGTGGGAGAGGGTGAGCTACAAGCGTCCTTCTGCTCCACCATCTTGCTTCTCAGGTGGCTGACTCCTGTGCCTCCTGTTAGTCAGTTACTGGTGGGGGTCACCCTCTTGGCCCCAGGACAGGTTGTAACCTCCCAGGCTTTTCGCGGGGTCTCCTGTCACTGGAGGGCAGTTCTCCAGGGAGGGGTGTCACCAAGAACACTTAGCAGCCAAACTAAGAGCAGCTGTAGCAGCGTCTGCTGGAGGAGAGAAGGAGCACCCCCACCACTTCCTCCCAGCCCTGTGTCACGAAGGCTGAGAAGGAGAATGGCCACAGGAACAAGGATCTGGGGTCATATTGGAGAACGGGATTTGGCAGAAGGGAGGAAATGTGCAGATGGTCAGGCTTTTCTGATGCAGCCCTGCAAGTTGCAGAGTCTGGGGAGGAGGAGGACTGGTGCAGGACCTGGCAGGTGTGTGCAAGTGAGCGTCCACCTGTTGAGGGGTCTGGGAAGTCTTAGACCCTTCCCCATAATATTCTTTTCAGGAAGTGCCTTGTTTTCATGTAGAAACTCAACTGATTTTTGAGTGTTGATTTTGTACTCTATAACTTTGCTTACTTTATTAGCTCTGATACTAAGTTATTTTGTGGATTCTTCAGCATTTTCTACCCATGGGAATCACGTCATCTGTGAACAGAGTTTTACTTTTTCCTTCCCAGTTTGAATGCCTCCTTTTTCTTCTTACCTACTACTAGTAAATATTGAATAGCAGCAGTGAAAGCAGACATCCTTGTTTTGTTCCTGATTAAGGAAAAAACTTTCAGCCTTTTATCATGGAATTTGATGTTCGCTGTGAGCTTTTCCTAAATGTCCTTTATCATGTTGAGTAAGTTTCCTTATTTTGCTAGTTTGCTGACTGTCTTTATGAAAGGTGATCTAGTGGCTTTTCCCCTTTATTCTGTTGATACGGTGTGTTATATTGATTGATTTTTCTAATGATTCATTCCTGGGATAAATCTCACAGGGTCCTAGTGTGTAACCCTTTAAATATATTTTTGGACTCAGTTTGTTGGTATTTTGTTGAGGATTTTTGCATCTATATTAGTAAGGGATATTGGCTCGTAGTTTCTTTACCTCTGATTTTTTAGTCTGGTATTGGTATTAGGGTAAAATGGGCCTTATAGAAAGAGTTAGAAAGCATTTCTTCCTCTTCTATTTTTTGGTAGAGTCTGAAGAAAAATCGATGTTAATTCCTTTTAAAATGTTTGGTAGAATTCACCAGGGAAGCCAGCCAATCGGGCTTTTGTTTGTTGAGATGCTTTTGATAGCTGACTCAATTTATTTACTTAGTATGGGTTTTATTAGGTTTTCTATTTTTCAATCAGTTTTCATAATATATGTATTTCCCAGAATGTATCCATTTAATCTGAATTATCTGTTTGGTGTAGAGTCAGTTGTTCATAGTAACCTCTTGTCATCCTTTTTATTTCTGTGGCATCGGTAGAACTGTCTCCATGTTCATGTCCTTTTTTTTTTTTCTGATCAGATAGAGCTAATTAAGACCTTTGTGTTTACTCAGTATTTGCTTATCATCACACAGCCCATGTTCATTTCTGATTTTATTTATTTCCATCTTTTTTCCCCCTTGGTCAGTCTAGCTAAAGATTTGTCAGTTTGCTGATCTTTTCTGAGATTCAACTAGTGTTTCACTGATACCATTTTTCCATTCTGTATTTCATTTTCCACCACACTAATCTTTATTATTTCCTTCCTTCTGCCTAGGTTTTAGGTCACACTCTCTCTGGTTCCTTAAGGTGTAAGAGTCAGCTGCTGATTTGAGACCTTCCACCTTTTTCAGATTAGGGAGTAATTGGTATAAATTCGTTCTGAGAACTATTTTTTTCTGTATTCCATAGGTTTTGGTATATTTTGCTTTTACTGTCGTTTGTCTTTGTTCTCTAATTTTCCTGTGATTTTTTTTCTTTGACTCATTGTTTATGTGCGATTTAGTTTCCAAATATTTGTCAGTTTTCCAGTTTTCCTTCTGTAAATGATTTCTAGCTTCATTCCATTGTGGTCTGAAAAGATGTTGTGTGACTTCTACATTTTTAAATACATTGAAACTTGTTTTGTGCCCTAACTTATGGTCTCTTCTGGAGAAAGTCTGATCTGCTTATAAGAAGAATGTCTATTTTGCTGATGTTGGGTGTAGCCGCCTGAGTATGTCTGTGAGGTCTAGTTGCTTTATGGTGTTAATTCACTCATTTCCCTACTGATTTTCTGTCTAGATGTTTTATGTATTATTGAAAGGGGTACTGAAGTCTTCAACTATTATTTTAGAACTGTCACATTCTCCCTTTAGTTCTGCCTCATGTCTGTGGGGGCTCTGCTATTTGGGGTCTAGATGTTTATTACATCTTCTAGATAAGTGTGAAATTTTCCAAAACCCTTTTATCAATACATAATGTCTTATTTGTTTCATGGTAACGGTTTGACATACAGTCCATTTTATCTGATACTAGTTCAGCCCCCCCAGCTCTCTTCTGTTTACCATTTGCATAGAATGGCTTGTTCTGGCCTTTCACTTTCCACCGTTTTTTGTCTGGCTCTAAAGTGATGATCTTATAGACAGTAAATATTGGAGCATGTATTTTTATACCCCATTCTCCTAGGCTTTTTCTTTTGATTGGAGAGTTCAGATTTAAAGTAATTACTGAGAAGGAAGGACCTACTTTTGCCATTTTGGTGTTTGTTTAATATGTCTTATACTTTTTCGTGTTTCTCAGGGATACTAACTGATAATTTCATCTGTCAGTGGGTATACTTTTTCTTTGCATTTTATGCTTCATAAATTTTTGTTGAGCACTATACACTTTGAATACAATAATATGATAATTCTGGAATTTTCTCCATCTCAGGGTTTATGTTTTTAAGAGTCTACTCTGGTACTTTTTGTTTAGTGACTTCTCTGAAATATTTTAATGAAATGTCTGTATATTCTTCCTCATGTGTGGCTTATGAAGTAGTTGTTGTTTAGACTGGGTTGAGCTAGTGTTTGAACAGGGATTTCTTTGACAACAAAGAGAAACAAGAAGTAGAGAGAGAAGGGGGAGGGAGGAGGGGAGTGAGGAGGAAGAAGAGGATGGAGGAGGAGGAATAGGCTCCTCTCACCCTTATAGAACAACTCTGGGTCAGGGTCAGGGATCAGTAGTAAGGATCAGGGCCAGGGTCAGGTTAAGGGTCAGAGCCAGGGGATGAGGCCAGACCCAAGAGTCAGGGCAAGGGCCAGGGTCAGTAGTCAGGCCAGGGTCAGGAGTCAGGACAGGGGCCAAGGTAAAGGGTCAGGACAAGGGCCAGGGTCAGGGGTCAGGACAAGGGCCGGGGTCAGGGAAAGGGTCAGCGTCAGGGTGAAGGCCGGGATGGCTAGGTATACGGCCAGAGGCAGGGCCAGGGCCAGGGTGATGGTGAGGATCAGAGACAGGGCCAGGGTGATTGTAAGGGTACGGTCAGGGTCAGGGACAGGGTCAGGGTCGGAGTCGGGGTTTAGGGTCAGGGTCAGGGTTTAGGGTCAGGAACAGGGTCAGGGGTTAGGGTTAGGGGGTTAGGGTTAGAGGGTTAGGGGTTAGGGTTAGGGGTTAGGGTTAGGGGTTAAGGTTAGGGTTAGGGGTTAGGGTTAGAGGGTTAGGGTTAGGGTTGGTTAGGGCTAGGGCTAGGGTTAGGGTTTAGGGTTAGGGTCATCTACTTAATGTTTTACTTTGTTAATTTTAATATCGAGGATTTTTTCTTGTTCTTATATCGTTCCTTTTTGCAGCATTTGTTTAACTTGTGCTTATAATATTTTAGAAAAAGTTGAAAGATATTCCTTTTATGCCTTTTTTTAAAAAATAAAGATTTCTCTTTATTTTCTTGGTCACATGTCCTTTTAGGATCCTTTTCTCCATTTGTTTATCTTGATTCTTTGCTCTCTCATGTTTGTTTTTCTCACTGATCTTTCATATTTGTGCGAAGCGCCAGATTAATTGTGTAAGTTCTGTCATTCCAAGGGTTTTCTCTGCTGGTCCTCTGCTCTGGTTCCCTGTCAGGCCGCCTGCACTGTCTGCAGAGTCCTGCTGGAAGCAGAGGTTCCAGCACAAGCCCCGAAGCCCCTCAGGGCTCCTCTCCACCAGTCCTCGCACTAGTCATCAGACACCCCTTTCAGACACCTGTTTGCCTCTGGGACCCCCGTGAGTTCCTTTCCCTCCAGAGTTTTTCTGTGGTCTGGCTGAGATCACTCACCTGGTTTATTACAGTTTGTGTTATTTTTGGGTCACTTTTGGGATTTTTTTCTGGTACATATTTATTAAACATTTAAAGTCACAAAAGCCACGACCTCAGGGCTAATGTTCGCTGGCAGCTGATGGGTGTGCACCTTAGTTCTCAGTTTAAGCCGGTCTCTTACTTCTTAGGAAGTTAACCCACCGGTTGTTAGAACCTGATTGTGTAATTACTGTGACTTCGTGGAGTTACTACTTTGTCTCCTGACGCAAAGGGAAGGGTCAAGGCGGCACCAGCTTCTTGATGGTGTTTCTTCCGGCCCATGTCCTGTGCCAGCCCTTCCCCTTCCTCTGAGCATCTGTGCACTCTGCGCTCACACACACACACACACACACTCTGTGCGTACACACACACCGCGCTCACGCACGCACTGCACTGACGCACACATACTGTGCTCATGCACACACACACAGCACTCACACACACGCACACACTGTGCTCACACGCACACACACACTGTACTCACATGCACACACACACACTGCGCTCACACATGCACACACACTCTGTGTTCACACACACACGCACGGTCTGTGCTCACACGCCGGCAGTGCAATGCAGCAGGGCCAAGGCCTCCCCGCCCTGGGTGCTCACGGCCGTCCCTGGGACACGGAGCATGCCTCGTGTCTCCTTGGCAGCACACCTGCTGGTAGGACCAGGCAGTGCTGTGAGTGCTTTATGTATTACACAGTGTTGTACACCTGTTTTACCTGGGTGAAAGAGCACACTTCAGCTTACCTTGCTTACATGGGAATGGCCAGGCCCAGCATCTGCCCCATGGACTGGGGGCGAGGCCTGGTGTCAGCAGACCATGCAGGGTGGACAGGAGTGGACATGGGGGCAGCCCTGGAGAGGCGGGGGCCCGCGTCTCCCCCGCAGCCTCATTGCAGTGAGAACAAAGGACAGTAGCCATGTTTAGGGAGCGCTTCCTCAGTCACTGAATTCGATTCAAAGAATTCTGGGATCAGGCATAATTATAAAAGATTAAGACAGCAAGAGGGAACTGTCTTGACCCCAAAGCAGTGTGTGAAGCAGCCTTTCCCCCTTCGGGACTTTTTAGCAAATGTTAGGGTGGTCTGTCACCTCTGGGGGTGGACAGCATCCTGTGCCCCTGTGGTCCTGGGAGTCGCGGTGATGCGGGGACCCCGCCCCGGGGCTGTGGCAGGTCAGGAGATGCTAGTCTAGCCGGGTGTGGGTGGCAGTGGCCCGGACAGGAGGGTGGAAGCAGGGCATGAGTTAGAGGAGGACATGCAGGGACCTGGTGAAGAGCCGTGTCTGATCTGAGAGTGGACCCACCCCTGGCTGGCTGTCCGGGCACCAAGACCTGCACTGAGGTGCTTGGAGACGGATCCTGCTTGGCCTCAAGTCTAGGGAGCAGGGACAGCCGTTTTCACCCAACTGATGGAGAACGAAACAGCCTTGCCCTCTGACCTGCGGACTGGTTCAGTGACTGGCAGCTGCGGGCAGGCAGAGGGAGAGGTCTGCTCTCCCGGGTGGTGCAGGGCGCTGGAGGCAGGAGTGGAGGCCCCTGCGGGGCGGGTAGCTGCCCGGTGCTGCCTGATGGGACACCCGTGAGCACAGCACTGCCGGGGCAGCTGGTGGAAGTCACAGCTGGGGTGTGTGGGGAGGTCCGGGCGGCTGAGCTGTTCGGGTGGGGAAACTGGGGAAACCACTTTTCTCCAAAAGGGAAACAGGGCCAGCAGGGCCGCCTAGAGACCCAAACATGACCCTGGGGGTGAGGCCATTGCTGGACGGCCTGTGCCTGGCTCAGGAGAGACATGGTGCAGGGAGGTGGACCCTGCATAGTCATGTGGGCCCCGAGGCAGGGCACTGGGGTCTACGGCGCTGCTTCCCTGGGCCCACCTGGGGCCGCGCCTGTGGTCTGACACCCCTGCCCCCTGGGGGCCCTCCCCTGGTTCCCGCAGTCTCAGGATGAGCTGTGGGCCCTGCGTGGATGGGAAGGGATGGAAGCAGTGTGACCCCTTTATCCCCGCGGAGGTAGACAGACTGCCTGTTGCCTGGGTTCTCACTGGGCGCCCAGCAGGGCTTTGCTGTAGAAGCTCCTGGACAGCAGCCGAGTCTTGGGCTGCGTATGAGCGCTCCCTGTGTCTGTCCATCCCGCGCACAGGATGACACGCACGTGGGTTGCCAGCTGAGGTCCCCGCGGTAGACTGGCTGCTCCTGTGGTCGGAGGGTTTACTGTTCAGGCAGTGCCCTTCACGGAGGACACGCGGCCTCCGGCTGTGGAGTAGGTTTTAACTGCACTTGTTGCTCCGCGAGGCAGACGGGGAGCACGGGCGAGGGCGGCTCCTGTCTGAAGCCGTGTCCCCGCGCGCACTCTGGCGCTGCTGAACTCGTGTGACAGTGAGCTGTGGTGGGCACGAGGTGCTTGTCATTTTACAGCTTAAAAAGTGTGAAGAGAAAAGGGAAAGAAAGAAAAGTGAAGGACTGAGACCTGAAGTTGAGCTTTGGTTGGTGGGAACGTAGGAGGCGGGTGGAGAACCCTGGGATCTCTGCTGGAGATCTGTTGCCTTCAAGATTTTTACTTTTTGACACAAGTGCTATGATTACAGCCACTTGGAGAGACATTCCGATGGGTTCCCGACGCCCTCGGTCTGCTGTCCGGCCCTGGAGCTGGGTGACCGCGCTGCCGGCACATGCTCTTCCTCGGGTTTGGACCTTTTGTTCGGAAAAGGTCACGTGTTAACCTCTCTAAGGAGCCTTAACTTGAGAGAATGGATTTTAAAGTTCAGCAGCTGTGAGCTGCAGCCGTGCTGGGCGCTGATCCTCTTAACTGTATCTTCCTGTGACCCGTTTTGTTAAATCGACCAGCTTTCCGGACGAAGAATACATTTCCTAGTGAGCGTGACGGTAGAGGGTGACGCGATTTGTGGCCACTCTTTGGCCAGGTTCTTCCACCGGCTTGCTTTTTGTTCCTTTCTGCCTAGTGTATTTGTGAGCGGCTGTGATTTTCTTCTGCTTCCCTAATCTTCACATCACCAGGAAGACTTCTGTGTTTTGTCTTCATTTGGGACACATTGGCTTTAAAGTCGGAGCACTCCAGGTCGCCCTGCAGCTGTGCCCTTAGGGCCGTGTTTCTCCAAGGGAAGGGGAGCAGTCCACCGGAAATGCCCTTAGTCCCGTCTTACTGTTTTCACCAGGCCGTGTCTTGCATGCGGCTGGGGACCCGTGTCATGGGCTGGTGTCCTCTCAGCACCTGGGGGGCCACCTGCCATGAGTCCCTGGGGGGCCTGAGCCTGGGAGCGTGTGAATGTCACATTATGAAGTAGCTTGTGATCACTTGTGGGTGGTTTTAAGATCTGTGTTGGTGGTAGTTTTAATTCCTGTAGAGAGACTTGTGTTTTCTGGCATATGAAGGGCTGATTGCCACTGACTGGAAGTGACAAAGCTCCCTGGAGCAACAAAATTCGATCTTTTAAACTTTAATGATTCTGACTTTATGCTTTTTGTTTCAGAGAAGAACCAAAGACGATACTTGGAAAGCAGATGACCTCAGAAAATACCTTTGGGTAACATACTTTAAAGATTTGGGAAGAAAGACATGGACCTTGGATGGTTACCTGGGGCAGTTTTACCTGGTTCTCAGGGCTGCACGACTTTGCTCACGTGTGACGTGACTCGTTTGGGGCAGTTTTCACACAGAGATAAAGCCACGTGGTTAATTGCCCTGGAATGGCCCTGGGATAGGGTCCCTTCGCCCCCCGCCCAGTGCCCCACCAGCTCAGTCGGGTTTCTGTCGAGGTTCAGGGCTCGTGTGTGAGACAGTGTGTCACTGTGCATGTGTGTACACGGGGGGCATCCAGGTTGTGATCCAGGCCTCCTGAGGGCTTACAGCAAGGGTCCACGCTGGTGCAGTGGGCCCTGGGTGGTTAGTGTCACACTTACTGCCCAGCCCACACCCTCTCTCTTCTTTCTGCTCCATGTGGTACTTTAGGGTCGATTTGCCAACACACGTGGGTGTCCCTTAGGTGGGTGCTGTCACCAGTCGTGGGGCCGCCAAGTCTGACCCCTTCTTGGGTTCGAGAGTGTTGGTCTAGGCCCGTCCTGCTGGGATGGAAAGCCCTCAGCCTGCACTTTAAGGCCCCTCAGTGAGTCTGACTCTGTTTCTGAAACTTGCCATCTCTTGTTCAGGCGGCACAGTCAGCTGGTCCCAAGGAGGATAAGAAACACAGAGAGAAGCAGCCGCAGAAGGATCTGGAAACGGACCTCCCTGAATGCCGGGAGCACAGACGCAGGGACCCAGAGCGGGACGCCAGGTGCAGAGACAGGGCGGCTGAGAGGGAGAAGCCACACAGGCTTCAGGACCAGGACCAGGACCGGCATCGGGACAGGAGGAAGGACACCAGGAGCCGGGACAGAGAGAAGCCCAAGGAGGGACACTGAGAGCAGGCCACTGCTGAGAAGGCTCCCAGCCGGGGGAAGGAGAGCGAGAAGGGGGGCCACAGGGCACGGCGGGACGGGCTGAGGCAGGCAGCTGGCTGCCACAACCTGCTGGGCCGGGACGCGCAGGGGCAGCCACCTGACAGGCCAGAGCGCAGGACACAGGCAGGTGTGTGCAGGGCGGCCTCCTCCCCGCTGCTTTCCGAGTTTTGTAAATGCTGGGTGGTGGGTTTGCAGTGAGAGGCCTGGGCTGCACCCTGTGCACCTGCCCCTGCCCCCTTCTTATGTTTTACAGTTCATCTCGGCGAGTGAGGGGGTAACTGTTGTCTCATTGTTTGCTGGGGTTTTACTGTGAAATATAGTTTAGACTTAAGTCTCCGTAAATCTTAGTCCACATAGTAAATAGACAAAAATAATGCTCTTTGATAGAAAGAAATCCTGAAAAGGAACAGACTTATTTTAAGCAATGTTTAAATATCACTTGTCCAGATTCCTAGGAATTCTAGTGTAGAGGTAAATGTGCTTTTTTTCTCCCAAGTATGTATTTCATTATCTTTTATTACACAAATGGTGTGTTCTTCCTATAAGAAATTCAAACCAACCAACATAAACAAAAAAGGGAATGTCAGAAGAGTTCGTAGTAACTTTGGGAGTCCCCAGGCTAGGAAGCTGGGCTCAGGCTCCGGGAGGGGGTGTGTCTGTGGCCTTGGGCAGGGCCGGGCTGAGGTGGGTCATCACTTTAGTACGTTGCCTCTTTCTGGGGTTATTATGTTGGTGTTCTCGGTAGTTTTTTAAATAATAAGGCTGCAGGCTTGTTAAGCCCCCGGTGCCCGACAGCCCCCAGAACCTGACCCCCCACGGCCTTCCCTTCCTCAGGCCAGAAAACCTGGGGACCACCCTGACCTGCACTTCCTCTCCCAGCCTGGGGAGCCTGGCCCTTCTCCCTTCCTCTCCTGCCCCCACGTTGGGCGCGAGCCCTGGGAGGGCCCCCACCTCCTCTCCTGCCCCCACGTCGGGCGCGAGTGCTGGGAGGGCCCCCACCTCCTCTCCTGCCCCCATGTCGGGCGCAAGCCCTGGGAGGCCCCGCCTGCTGTTCTGGCCTCTTGTACCCAGGCTCCTAGAAAGTGGCCAGTGTTTGGTGGATACTTCTAGACGGAATGAACTTTGTTTCAGTGATCGCTGTATGTTTAATTTTGTCCTCATCTTTTAAAATATTGCGTCTCTTAGGACTAAGCCTAGTAACTTTGAGCAGACTCAAAAGAGAAAATCTAGTTTCTCACTGTTGGACAAGGCTGTAAGTGGTGTCTCCACTGGCTGCCCATGCCAGGGAGAGCTCGCGGGTCTGGGCAGCAGGTGGGCTGGATGGAGCCTCGTGGTGGGGCCTCCTGGTCCACTACGCTGCGCCCTCAGCAGCGGGGCTCTGGGAGCCAGGGGCTGGGCCCAGCTGCTCGAAGGCCGGCACCTTCCGGCAGCTGAGCCCTCGGAGGAGACGTCGGCCCTCCTGGCCAGTTTTCCTGGGAGGACTGGGCTCTGTTCCTGGGCTCCTCTCAGTGGCCCAGGGGCTCCGAGGGCCTGGCATTGGGCTGCTGCCCCTCTCAAGTTTCCAGGGCCTCCTCTGACACCTTCTCCTGGCTGCTGGATACCAGCTGCCATTTATTCCATTTTAAGCCCGATTCCAGAACTTCCCACCCTCGAGACTGGAGAGTGTTAGTCAGGGGTGTGTTTACATACGTGTTACCGTGTAGTTCAGTTGAAGCTGGAGTTGGGAATGTTAAAACTTGTTTTATTTTGTAGTAAGTAAAGCAAGGCCTGAGGAGAGGGAGCCAAAGGGTGAGGAGCCCGAAGGAGGCGACGAGGAGAGAGAGAGACGGTACCGGGAGAGGAAGGTACGTGGGGAGGCAGGCCGCTGCCGACTTGGGCCTGGGCGCCAGGCAGGCGCATCTGTCCGGTGCAAGAGTGAACTGTGGCCGTTTGGGAGAATTTAGGAAAACCAGGCCCCCCCCAGAGAGAACTATGGGTCACATCATGCACGTGTATTCTTGTGTGTGTATGTGGATGGACATGTACGTAGAGACAGTTTTCTTAGGTTGGATTGTTACTGTTTTATAACTGTTCAAACTGAATACATCTTGAGCATTTTCCTAAGCTATCGTGTGTCTATGATATTATTTTATCCATAATATAATACTTAATGATATGGACTTGTCATGGTTTTCTTGACATGTCTGCTTTTTTTGGACACTTCAATTGCTTCTAATTTTTTTTTTATTATGAAGACATCCATGGTGTAAACTTTTTCACTTATTCTGAATTATTTCTTTATGATTAATTTCTGGAAGTGAACTTGCTGGATCAATGTCAGGGTGCACTTGCCCGTTTGCTTTACCTCAGAGCTGTGATTATGTATATCACCGGAGCGTGGCACCCCACGTCATCACTGTCAGTCTTTGCTCATCTGACTCAGAGAAAAGGGCATTTCCTAAAAGGCTCTGCGGCCCTGCGTTGGGCCTGACCTGTGTGTGTGTGTGCGTGGCTGTCCGGCGGGGTGTCGTGCTGGTTTTGGGAGCGCCTTAAGGTCACCTCTGTGCCTGTCACATTTGCTGGGGTTCTGTTTGTTCTGTTCATGTTACTGTGGAATCTGTATTTTTATATGTTTAAATCATGAAATAGTCAAGTCTGTCCTTCCGAATTCCCGTTGCTGATGCAATGAGCTCTCCTCCCCACACTTGCGTCATGTTAGGAGTCGCCCGTGTTTTGTTCTGGGTCCTCATAATTTCTTAAACACTCAGGTCTAATCCCTCAGACTTTGTTCTGTGATGGGTGTGGGCAGCCATGTAATGTTACACTGAGCGTCTCCATCAGGACCTGGTTGTCACGTTTCTCTCTGGGAAGGTTGTCCTGGTGGCTGTGAGCAGAGTGGGTGGGGCTGGAGGCCAGGGGGTGGTCTGCGGTGGGACGGAGGGCGTGGGGCCCCAGGAATGGAGGTGGGGAGGCCCTGCATGAAGGAAAAGGCCAGTCCAGTTGGGGTTATGTTGAGACCTGGAGATGGTGCTCCCGGCCCGGCATCCCAGCCAGCGCTGGTCCACGCTCACCCACCTTGTGATGACGTCATAGTTGTCACTGGGCTCCAAGGCAGTTGAGGGATGCAGAGATGACGTAGCGATGGTGCTGGTTTTAAGGATCTCCCTGTGGGGAGGGGGCAGACGTGCAAACTGCCCAGGAGACCGAGGGACCTGGGGATGCACTGTTGGGAGGGGAGCCCACAGAAGCCGGCAAGTCCCAGACATGTCCTGTGGGAGAGGGTGTGCGCTGGGAAGACTGGGACGAGGCCCCCGCCGTCCTGGGGCAGTTCAGCAGCACCCTGGGCAGGGAGTGAGGGGCAGCCGCTCCCAGTCCTCATGCTCAGTTTCCATGTCACGCTTCAGTTGCGGTATGGCGACAGCAGGGACAGCCCTCTCAAGTACTGGCTGTACCAAGAGGAGGGCGAGAGACCGCACAGGTGGCAGGAGGAGAGGAAGCGCCGAGAAAAGAGCCACGCCAGGGAGAGGAGAGACAAGAGCGCGAAAGACAGCAGCCACTCACTGTCTGACAGGGGCGGGGAGGAGCGGCGGAGAGACCGACGGCTTACAGAGGGCTTTCCTTCTGAGGACAAGCGGCTCTGGGGCCATGCAGACAGAAAGGACAGGCCGTGGAGGGAGGAGCAGTGGAGGAGGGCGGCCAAGGTATCTGCCCCCGCGCCCTGCCCGCCCTGCTCCCGGGCTCCCAGCCGGTGGCCTCACCCAGCTCTGTGAGGTGCTCATGGCGACAGATCGTCTAACGCCGACACACCTGGGGACCCTGGCCCTTTAGGTGTTCTCCTCTAAGTATGTGGCTTTGTGACATAGCCATCTTCCATGTGTTTGAAAGTTTAACTTGAAGCAGTACAAGGAGCTAGTCAGATTTTCTGAAAATAATGTGACATCGAGAAGTATAAATTTCTCCTGCTCAGGTAATGTCACTGAGGTGACAGTCACTCTCAGTGCACCCTTATTCACCTCCCTTACTTAGGGCGACACCTTAGTAAAGCTGAGAACCATCATTGTGAGACACGCCGCAGCAGAGACACTGCTAGGACTGAGCCCCGCTTGTCTTGCAGGCGTCACTATCGCTGATTTGTTGTGCTGTACTAATGAGTGGTTCTGGAATCTTTCCCGACAGAATGGTGAGCACAGAAGTCGAGGTGCAGGTTCCAAGAAGGACGAGACCGGCAGCCAGTAAGGCCCCGTGCTCTTGGGTGGTGGCTGTGGGTTGTGTGTGTGGCGCAGTCCTCACAGGTGCCGTGGGGTGAATTTTCCTTACTGGGCCTGGTTGGGGTTGGTAAGTGAGTGTACATAATGGGTTTACTTCACTTACTCCAGATACAGCCCTCCCACTGTGTGTCTGCTGTGCTGGGGGCTTGAAAGCTTGTTACAAACGGTTAGTCCTGCTCTGCCTTTTGCACACTTGCTCATGCAGCATTAGGAAGTCAGCTCTCATGGGGCGGAGGGGGGACTGTCCTGAACCGTGAGCCAGGAGCCTCTGCACATGGGCTGTTAGGCACCTTTTCCCAGTGTCTGGTCCACGTCCCTGGACATGGAGCCGCCTGCAGATTCCCGCTCGTGGTGTCCGAGAGTCAGACGACAGACCCAGGGCCTTGGCACCACTACTGCCTGTCTGCCTGCTCGGGTGCCAGGCCGTGGAGCTTTCTTCACCTATAAAACTCAGACGATGCCCCTTGTGGGTTTTGTGAAGTTACAGATTAGAGTTTATAGAGGCTCTCATTTTGTGTATCAGCTCTACATTTTAATTTGTGCATTGCGACAACCATTTCTGGTCATTCTTTTTCATAGATGAGGAAAATTTAGGTTAAATGCCTTGTCCAAATTCTTACAAGTTTGAGCAAAGTTAGTCCTTAAACCTGGGGGTGCCAATTCCTAGATTGTGTGTTGCAGATCTGCCGCGGTGCACAGTGAAGCTTTTGCCTGGCTCTGTATGTTTTCAGCCACGTGCTATATTGAATTGGTATGAGTGTGAGCTCCAAAAACTGAAAATCAGTCTGAAATTTTGAAAGCCTTAATTTTAGGGTCCAATTAAACATATACATGTGACTAATAAATAGAACATATTTCAAGATAAATCTTTCTTTTGGAAATACAAATATTACATTAAACACAAAACAGTATTTGGGATTGATTCTCTAATAAAATTGCAGGAATTTTCTAGAACCCTTATGAGGATCTATTACACAAGCACAAGTTTGTTCAAACACAGTTTCTTCTCTCTGCTGAAGGTATTTCCTATCTTGCGTTACTGCTGAATTAGTAAAAATTGTTTTTAAAAAGACTTCAGTGTTCATAGTTCTAATAAACCAGGCTTTGCAAATTTGCCAACCTAATTGTATCAAATGCTGATAACAGCCTTCACTGAGGTGTAAATGTTTTATTTTTCACGTCATTTAACATTAGTTTTGATTTTGATCATGTTTGCTTTCTAGGCATGCAGAGAATTCAGGGAGGAATAATGGAAGAGATAAAGACTCAAGAAGGAAGGTAAGACACTTTGCACTGATTCTTTCATGCAGTGGGTGTGGTCCTGTGTCTCAGCCTGGAAGCTGGGCCGGAGACGGGCCTTGTTTCAGATGATTTATTTCAGTGGTGATTCCAGGAGGCACATAAGAGACACATTTTAGATTAAAAGACTCACATTGAAGGTGAAAAGATGGACGAGGTGAACTGTCAAGCAGCAACCGTGACAGAGCTTGAGTGACTGTTGTGTGCAGGCCGAGTCGCTCGAGAGGCAGAGAACAGTTCACAAGGATGAACTGAGCAGCTTGCAGGAGATGTGGCAATTGTAAAAGAACACGCACCTCACGGAAGAGCCCCAAAATACAGAAAGTGAAAACCTGACAGTTACAGGGAGAGATAGAAAACCCAACAGTAGGAGGCTTTACCCCCCACTTCCAGTAGTGGACAGACGACAGCATTTCACACTACAGGCTGGACAGCTCAGACGGAAGGGACATCCCTGGGAGACGTAAATTAGTGAAATGGCCTCCGGGGAAGCAGAAAGTCTGAGTGGGCCTGTGGTAAGTAGTCACGTCAGTGCTAAAAATCTTCCCACAAAGCAGCCCAGGCCCTTGACCTCGCGGGCAAATCCATTACACGTTTGTTACTGACGCTGGCCGGCTTCGGGGCTCCACTCCCTACCTCATTATTTCGTGTTCTGGGCCACGTGTGTGTCGTGTGTGTGTGTGTGTGTGCACGCTGGGGTGCGCACATGTAAGTGTGTGCGGGGTGTCTGTGTGTGTGTGCGCGTGTATGCAGGTGTGTGTACGTGAGGATCACATGCAGATCATGCAGCATCACTAGGACACCAGCAGCTCCCCGTCCTCATTTTTACGCTGTCTTCGTAATTCTCGCCGAGTGGTCTTCAGAATGACTACTTCATTTCGCTGAAGTGGTGCACACCAGGGTGTTGGAGTGACTGTCAAAACATTTCTCAGTTTTCCATTCTGTTGTCGACAATGTGACAACCAGATTGGGCTTCTGTGGTTTCCCTTTCTGTGTTATTATCTGGGGGGCAGGACCAGGAGTAACTGTCTTTCGTGTCTTGTGCCCTGTTTTTGTGGATCTTTATTCCACACACACACACAGAAAGCGCAGTAACTTTCCGAGTGGCAGGCGGCATGTGTGCTGCTGGGTGTGTGAGTGTTTTAGTCACCAGTTTGAGGCAGTGGTTGGGTCACTCACTGTCCAGTGCAGCCACTCCTTAGGGAAAAGTCAGCTGTGCAAATGTTTCTTCCCACATGACCTTTTTTCTGTGTGATGGTTTCCAGTCCTGCTTTGATACATGTGTTTGGGGGATTTGGGTCCTTTTTCTCGCCCCACCCCAGTGCAGCACACTGTTTTTCCCAGTTCATTGTGGAAATCCCTCCAGCTCTAATGATACAGGCCTCTTTCCTACTTTTTGTGGGTAAACTTCTGAATGTGGAATTATTGGATGAGAATATATCTTTTTCTGTTTTCCTTGTGTCTCCCATTTTTTTTTGTACAGGTTAACATTGTTCACTAGAATTATAACATGAGCCATATTTGTAATTTTCAATTTTTTGGTAATCACCTTAAAAAAGAAACATAAAATCAATTTTAATAATATATAACCCTACAGTCCTGAAATATTTTTCTTTCAACATGTAACCAATGTGAAAAATTATCAACGAGACATTTATTTTACATTCTCTTTCTCACCAAAGGAGCAAAATATGTTAAGTACTTTTTTCCTTAAGGTATCCAGAAGGGACCTTGAAGACATTTGACAGGTCGTTTTGGCTTGTGCTTGGGGCATGTGTTTCATAGCATCGGCACTGACTTGACCTTGATTTAGTTCTTGAGCGTTTATGAGACCCTCAATATGCCAGAATATGTTCTGGATGTGTGGACGACCCCCTTGTTCATGGGGGTACCGTGCCGTCCCCACACTCAGGCACTGAATAGTTCAGGGCGGTGATGTCCGAGAACTGTGCCTTCTGGTGCCAGTGACCATAGCAGGGCTGGTGCCCGACTTCTTCCGTCTTGCCCGCCCCTCGCTGGCACCAGGGAGGAGGCACCAGGAAGGCTCTCCCGCTTCTCAGAGGAGACAGTGATGCACGAGAGGCTGAGTGACTTGTGGGGCATCGCAGCACTGGGCTGCCTCCCAGCCAGACCCGAGGCCCCACAGAGGGATGGGTGGCCCGGGGTTGCCCGGAGACGCTCCCTGGCACTGACCACCGCGTTCTGTCCTCAGCATGGCCGCGAGGAGGGCGCTTTGGAATGGAAGCTGGCCCGGAGGCGAGGCAGCGAGGAGGCAGTGGTGAGGAGAGGGCGCGTGTCTGGCTGTCACCTGTGTTCCCTGCACTCGGGCACCTGTGACGGGGACTGGGGCGGGAGGTAGGGGTGTTGGCGTCCGTTTGCGAGGCCGTGGTCCTGGTGGGGCTGCAAAGCGGACTGGGAGGAGCTCGGGGCGGGTGGGTGCCCAGCCTGCACCTGGGTGCTCTGCATTTACAGTCACCAAGTTTGGGGAGAACTGGAGAAACTAGAGACATTACAAAAGACCGAATTCAGGCTGTTGTTGGTGAGAGGTGTTCAAGGTTGCAGATACTTTTCAGAGATAAATGCCAAACCAGAGAGTTGGACGGAAGCTGCCCTCCGACCAGAGGGGCCCGCTGGTGAGACTGAGCCATTCTTTCCAAAACTGTGGGTGACGTGGGGGGCTCTCTGCTCAGTGCCTCCACAGGATGGGGGACACTTTCTTGCCATCACCCTCCTGTCCCCCTGGCCGGCACCCTTCCCGCTGTCAGGCCCTGAGTGTTGCTGAGGGGGGCGTTGTTGGGGACGTGAGGAGCTTGTGTGCTGTGAGTTTTGTTTGAAGCTCCTGCAGAGCATTCGTTTCAGTTTCTCTCACCAGTCTCAGGGCTCCCGCTTTTGGTGCAGTGAGCGTGACGTCCCTCTGCTGCGATGTCGGGCTGGGAGGCCTTGTCTCGGGGCAGTTCTTCCTGAACAGCGTTTGCTTGGAGTCACTGCGCCACCCGGCCGTACAGTGCCCTTGGGAATTGTCTCTCGGTCCTGTGGGCGCAGGCCCACGTGGCCACGGTGGCAGCGCCTGGGGGCTTGGGGTAGGACACCCACTGGCCTCACATCTCTCAGCATCTCCTGCCCTCCTCCCTGAGCTCCCCGCCTGTTGGCCTGTCTCCCACCAGGTCCAGGCCGCCTCCCTCCACTATCCCCGACACCTGCCCTGGTTTAATCCTGAAAGGCTGACAGGCCTCTCCTTCCCTGGGGCAGGCCACACCCCCCCCCGCACAGCTGCTCTAACCCCCACATCCATCCCATCTGTAGGCGCCAGAGGCTCCCATTGATGCCACTTTTATTTCTTCTCCAGGATAGAAACCAAGGACACTTTGGTGGGTGGATATGTGGTGGCTCGGCCACCCATCCATCCATCCCCCAGTGCAGCGAGCTGTGTGGTTTTGATCAGATTTCCCCTCACTCGTGTGACTGAGAGGGGACAGGGGACACGGGAAGGTTGGGGCTGGACTGGGGACAGTGGTGGAGCAGCTGTCAGGTGGGGGCGCAGGGCCCTGGGGGAGCCCCGACGTGGGTGCCTGTGGGATGCAGAGGTGCCACGTCCCCACTGGGCGGGAAGAGCAGGTGGACGAGCAGGAGCAGCTGTGGGGAATGGGAGTTTTCTCCACCGGTGCTCGTTTCTGCTGCCTCTTCCCTGGAAACCTGGAACGTGCTCTGCTGGTTTTCCTGGGACCCTCTTCCTTCCGGCCAGGGAGGCCACCCACCCTCCGGAGCCCCACGGAACGCATGTCCTCCGATTTCAGGAGAGACCCTGAGGCCCACAGGGCGGGGTCGGGGCCAGAGCAGGCGTCCCTGCGTGCAGGAACACACGTGTCTGTGTCTTCACAGGGAAGACGCAGATGTGGTTGTGGGGAGGCGCTGCTGTGCATCTGTGGTTGCCTCTTTTCTTTAGTCGTCAGAATTCCAGAGGCTTCTCAGAGTGTGACTGTTGACGCTTTCTCTTCGTGGTCATACTCATCATGAGGGTATTTCTGTAAGAATTTGTGGTTAGGTTATATTAGTTTTATAAACACATTTTAAAATAAGCAACGTCAAATGAATCTCAGAAAACATATGTTTTCCCAACCCATTTGCAAGATTCAAATTTATGATTGGATGTCTTAGTTATATGTTTCATTTCTTCCTCCAGGAGATTGGAAAGGAAGACGCTGACTCAGAAAACGCAGGAGCTGGTGAACATACAGCCGGTTTTGAAGATTATTTTGAAGTAGGTGTAAATAAAAATTAAAATTATTCTATTATTAGCATTAAAAGTATTCTCATCTTAAAGATAATTTGTTCTAAAGCTAGAAACTTAACAGTTTTTCTCTTTTTATTGCTCTTAACACTCCGTATCTGACTTAGGTCTGTTACCTACGCGTCTACCAATGCTGACCAATGTGATGTGATTAAATGACTTAAGTTTACCCTGTTGTTGGTGCTCCCCAATCAAACTTGTGTGTGCGTGCACGCCGGGACATGTGTGTACGTGTGTGTACGTGTGTGTGTACATGTGTTATACGTGTGTGTGTGTGCATGCCTGGACGTGTGTGTACGTGTGTATAGGTGTGTGTGTACATGTGTGTACACCTGTGTGCGTGTATATCTGCGTGGAGCACGAAGTACACGTGTCTACATGCACATACACGCACATTCCCCACACTGAAGCGTTTGCACATGGTTGTCCACTCAGGTCTTGGTGGATGCAGGTCTGTAGGCTCCGGTTCCTTTTTAGAGAAACACGTGCAGCCATTTACACGATTGGTCACTCAGTGACCCTGGACTTTACAGACTGAGCCTCGCTGCGGCCCTCTTCTGCTTCAGGGGACAAGTTGTGTATTTTCTTCCGTGTAGGGTTTGTCCTAGTAGCTCCAGGCTCTGTGACTGTTTGCAGGACTATGAGAATGACTTTGAGGTCTGTGACGGGGATGAGGACAGCGGGCTGGATGCACTTGAATCAGCAGAGATGGCAGAAGAGCTTCCCCCGGCCAGAAGGAGGGAGATTGAAGAAATTCGGAAAGCCATCCATGCGGAGAACGAACGGGTGGGCGAGCTGTCTTGGAAGCTGTTGGAGAGCCCAGGCCGGGTGGAGCGTGGAAGGGGCGCAGGGCCAGGTACGTGAGCCGGGCCAGTTCCCCCGCTCCCCACTACAGGTGCCTGAGCACTGCTCAGTGCCCATGGGGCCACCGGCTGCAGACACCGCCCATTTCCCGGGGTCAGTCAGCCAGGCTGCTGTGCAGGCTGCTTTTTTTCTAACAGAGGAGATGAGTGTCACCAATGAGGGGCAGCAGGTCCCAGGACCAACGCAGTGCTCAGGGGTCAGGGCACCTCCAGGGGAGTCTCCTTTCCCAGGGCTTTTCCTTAGGAAGTGTACTTTGCTCAGAAGTTCTTGGCATCTGGATACGATAAAGTCACTTGTATAAGGGCAGGAATAAATATTTTAAAACCACTTAAAGGGAAAACTATGATATTCTAATAAAAAATCAGCATTAAAATAACCCCCAAAATTCAAATAGGACAATATTAAAAACATTGGATAGTGTACTGCTTTAAATGGTTTCATAAAATAATTGTTAACGAGTAAATTAATACGATGTGATGATCCAGGTGAGGCCAGGCAGAGCGACTGTTGCCTCGTCTTGTGCGTCTGCTCTGGAGGGAGCAGGACTGAGCCGGGGTGCTGGTGTGCAGGGTCCTCTTGAACCTTGGAGCCGGGTGGCGGCCCACAGGCTCTGGTGTGCTGCCTGTCGCTGCTGTGCGGCCTGGCGGTACCTTGGCCTCTCTGTGCCTGGCTCCTCGCCCGTAGAACAAGGGCATGGCATCTTCAGGGCTGCTGTGGACTTAACTAAACAAGCTGCCACATGCGAAGCGCTTGGGGGCGCCAGGCCTGTGGTGACACAGAGACCTTAGTCGTTGGTGGCGTCCGGTCGCCATCTTTCAGCGGCCGAAAGGTGTTGGCTCTCCTTGTCCTCCGCAGTCAGCCCCATGTCGGGGGTGGCTGTGGCTGCAGCAGTGGCCTGTTTGTTTGTAAATGACATGCTTCATCTTTGTCCAGGGCGACAGGAAACTGTTTGATAAGTAACTTTCCAGAGCAGTAAGTTACTCCGTGGTGTGAAAGTGTTCACATACCGCCAAAAGGAATTGCATGCTTGGCTGGCGAGTGTTTCCCAAGGGCAGACACCTGCTCCGCAGGGTCTTTGTTCTCGTCTTGACCCTGTGGCCTCAGTCAGGGGCCAGTTTCCTCACTTCTGAAGCTGGAGCAGCAGTCAGCATCATCTCCGGTCCTGCGCGGTGCTTGGCAGATGCTAGGGTTCTTCTCATAAACATGACCTGCTTCCACCCTTGTCTCAGTCCTGCTGGTGGGTGTTCTGACCGTGGGAGGGTGGAGGCTCACAGACTGGCCACCTGCTCACTGCAGAAGGCCAGCACCGGGCAGAGCTGGGGCTGTGGGATGGCTTCCGTCCCGCAGGCCTCGGGGATTTGGTAAAACTGTAAGCCAGCAGGGTGGTTCATGCTCTTTGGATGAGTTCAAACACAAATGCAGAAGGACTAAGAAGTTGGATTAAGATACAGTTGAAATAAATACATAATAGACATGTAGGTACATCTGTATGGAAACCTCAGAAACCCTTGGGGAAGAGGCGATGTGAGGAGGTCCATGCATGGCAGAGTGGTGGGCGGAGCTGCTGACCCTCACAGGAGCCTTTAGGCTGCTCCATGACTGGTCACCAGCCCAGCTACCTCTGCCCGCACCTGCCCGTTTGTCTCGGGGCAGCGAGTGGCCAGACCCCAGGAGCTCACGTCTGCCATTTTCAGCTCTGCCTTACACATCTCAGTCCCTTACAGAGCGTGCAGTTTTGGAGGAGGATGGGAGTGGAGGACTGCATCTTCTGTTGTGTTCTTAAATATTTCTGAAACTAGTATGATTGGTGCATACGTAGGAAATTGTGCTTCGTTGCTGAGAGTTTTAGATGAAATGAGCAGAAGCGGTTCTCCAGATGCCCGGGGAAGGTGTTTCCCTTTGTCGTCACCAGTTACGTGTAAAGACTTATTGAGCATAAGTGTTATGCGTGCTTCTCATTCCTTTACTCTTGACTTCCTTTGCTTGAAAGAAATATTTCAGTTTCACAAAAATAGCTTTTTTTCCTAAACAGGTGCAAACAATTCCCCTTCCCAAATCCCTGTTTGTGGAATTCTCGTGGATTTTGCAACAGCCTCACACCGTCAGAAGAGCCAGACTCAGGCACTTAAGCAAAAGTAGGTGGACTGGGAAATTTGCAGAAGGTGTGATTAGTTTTAAAATGCTTCTCTTCAACGTACCTTTGAAAGTTAGCTGATGGGCAGGCAGGGTCTTTAATTTGTGCTGCGTCTCCCTGTGCCCGGTGTGGTGTTATTGCTGTGGGTGTGCAGTGTTGCACAAAGACATGTGGCCCTAACGTTGTATCAGTTTCAGGGGCCCTGGGAGCCCCACCTGTCACGGCTGCAGCAGAGTTGCAGTCAGGTGGTCACAGGGCTGGCGGCCGGGCCTGACCCCCTGCAGGTGCCACTGCCTCTCGAGGCGTGGTTGGCATTGCTCAGGGTTTGAACAGCCCTGTGAGCCCTGCTGCTTCTCGGACGTGCAGCTGGAGAATTCTCAGGCGAGAGTCCCAGGTGGGCCATGCGGCCCAAGTGCCCCGGACACCATGCCCGTATTGATGTCCTTAGGTCCTTGTGTAGACGACCACAGGCTCGAGTCAGCCTCTGGGGTTGAGGGAGCTGAGTGTGAACCACGAGAGCTGTTCCTCCACGTGTCAGAGTCCAAGCTTGCCTTACTGTGAACTCAGAAATTTGTAGCATTCATAGATTCATGGAAGTGAAGTTCTCAGTCGGTGATCGAGGACTGAGTGTTGGGTCTAGTGCAGATTCGATGGAGGAGTGGAGCTGTAGGTTCACAGAGGCCAAAGCAAAACCAGAGCATGACTGCTGGGGAGAAGGCGTCCACACTGACTGGAACTTGGGGGTTTCTCCTCGCCGTGCCCCCCAGGTCTCCAGCCCACTAACCATCTGCAGCAGCAAAGCTCTCAGTGTTGGTATCAAGTGAAGACAGGTGGGGTGACAGGGAGCACATGTGTCTTGGGTGCACGCCTGTGAGCAGGACAGAGTTCAGTCCTCTGGAGGGATGGGCGGGCCTAGGGCTCTGAGACAGAGCAGACAAAATGCCGTCAGCGTGGTCCAGCCACATGGCATCACCCGTCCATTTGCGGTGTCTTATCTTTAATGACCATTAATATCTGACTCACACCAAACGTCAGTTAGGTCCTCAGCAAGAGCTACCATCTCACCACGAGGCCTGTTCCCCCTTCTGCACGTTGTCTGTTTGACATTGTTTTGTTTCCAACTGTTTTGAGGATGCGCAGCACAAAGCTGCTCCGGCTCATCGACCTGGACTTCTCATTCACCTTCTCCCTCCTGGATCTGCCACCGGGGAATGAGTATGACATGTACATCAGGAGCTTTGGGAAGAAGAACACCAAGCAGGTGAGTGCAAGTGTGCTGACAGGTGAGCAGATGGAGGTGTGCTGACAGGTGAGCAGGTGGTGCAGGTGTACTGACAGGTGAGCAGGTGGTGCAGGTGTGCTATCAGGTGAGCAGGTGGGTGCAGGTGTGCTATCAGGTGAGCAGGTGGGTGCAAGTGTGCTGACAGGTGAGCAGATGGAGGTGTGCTGACAGGTGAGCAGGTGGGTGCAGGTGTGCTGACAGGTGAGCAGGTGAGTGCAGGTGTGCTGACAGGTGAGCAGGTGGTGCAGGTGTGCTGACAGGTGACAGTGCAGGTACAATGTAGGGAGGGGATTGAGCCTGGCTCTGTCCTGCCATGATGTTAGAACCTGGGATGGTGTGAAGGACACAGACTTGAGGGAAGAGGGGCTCCTCCGTCACGGGCTCTTCCCTGGAGAGATTGTGCGACGTCCTCCATGTCCAGAGCCTTCCAGCACAAACGTGGTCACACAGGAGGACTGGGCAGGCTCCTGGCTCAGAGGACAGACAGCTCGACCAAGGGAGGGTTTCTGGGAAGTCACGGGATGTCACCTCTGGTCACTGTCCAGGTTCCTGTAGGGTGGAGCAGTCCTGCACGTCCTCCCTGTCCTGCAGGTATGACCACTCAGGTTCTTCCCGAGCTCCCAAGATGCCGGGCTCACCTTAGATTCCCTCCTCTGTTCCCATCCACCTGCCTCTTCTCCCAGGTCTTTCTATGCCAGGTCCCCATCACTGCCTGTGTCCCCCTTGCCTCACTAAGTGTCTCCCTTACCTCACCAGGTCCCTCGTCACCTGCGTGTGTCCTCCTTGCCAGGCCCATTTGTCGTCTCCCTGTTGTTCTCCATCATGTGCTCCTGCTGTCCCTGCCTCTCCTCTTGGTGACCTGTCTGTCCCTCCGTGTCCACAGCCTGTTCTCAGGGCTCCTTCCTGGTGACTCCTGCTGAATTGCCCCTGGCCCAGCGCTGCTCCCCCGTCCCCCAGCTCTGTCCCCCATCCTGCTTTCTATTGTTAATTATGTTTCAGTCTAGTTCCCAACAGTTGGCGGCGTTTTAAAGTCAGGGACACCCTCTGATGCTTCTCTTGCATCCCAATGGTGCCGCGGATCAGCATGCTCCTGGGTGAATTCCGTCAGGAACCTCTCAGTGGAGGATCACAGGATGAAATTTAAGAAGCCGCCAGATTAATCCTGGCTTTGCAGCTGGACTCACTCTGACCCTGAGCAGATACTCTGACTTCTCTGCTTGTTTTCCTCATTCAAAGCTCTTAGTATCTTACTGTCTTCCCTGAAGCATGTAGCTTTTTCTGCTTGTTTCTTTTGATTTTTTAATTTACTTATTTTAATTAATTAATCAATTAATTTATTGAGGTGTAGATGATGGACAGTATTACATATTTCAGGTACACAACAAAGTGACTCACACTTTTTAAGTGTTTTATGCTCCATTTACAGTTAGCATAAAACACTGGCTCTGCTCCCTGTGCTGTGCAGTGTGTCCTTGTGTCTTACTCATTTGATACGTAGTAGTTTGTACCTCTTAATCCCCTACCCCTAAAGCATGTGCCTTTTTTAAATTAAAAAACTGGTTTTGCTAAGCCTCTGTGCTCTAAGAGAGTAGGGTGCCGGTGGACTTGGTAACAGTGTTTTCAAACCAGAGTTGACTTGTTTGATGTGACTTTCTGAAATCACTTCTGAGATTCAGGCCTGTGTGTATCGAATGTTTAAGACATGAGCAGCATTTGTGTGGCTTTATTTACGCTGTGGTACTTATTTTTGACAGAAGCAAGAAGACTGTCATTATTAACTTTAAACATTTTAATCGTTTTCTTTTCAGTTGTGAGAAATTGCTCTGAGGTCAAGACCCAGAGCTGACTCTGGCACACCTTGTTTTTAAGGCATACGTTCAGTGTAACGAAGACCATGTGAAGAGGGACGTGCAGACCGAAGAGGTGGAGACCCGGGAAGTGTGGACCCAGCACCCGGGAGAGAGTGCGGCTGTGTCTGGGGGTAAACGGCTCCTGGCCCTGGGGTATGTTTGTTACCTTCTTGCCCTTTCTCTGTCCTGGGTGTGGTCACTGCTGTGCGGCTGTGGAAACACGTGCTCTTCCCAGCCGCCTCCTGGCTGTTCAGAACCCCTAGTGTCTGGGCCCCGATCCAGGCCCACACAAGGGAAGGACCTCACCCTCAAACAGGCGCGTTGCAGACGGGCTCCCCCAACACTCCCTGCTCTTAATTTGGGCAGTCTGTGCTCCTCATTTGTTTGCAACAACTTTAAGTTTGTGACGTGTGCCTGTGAGTCCACCTAGCTGGTTTCACATGAGCTATCTTTCAGGGAGTGACGGGGCAGCCCTGGTGGCGCTGCCGTGGTCCCGAAGGTCGACATGCCCCAGCTGTGCAGCTTCCTCCGGGCAGCCTGCCAGGTATGCCGGTCCTGGGGCTGCATCTTGCTAGTGCTGTCTGTGCTTCTGGATTGTATTCCTTAACGTTAATTGCTTGCATTGTAAAATCTAGACTGAAAAACAGGTATGTTAAGTTGGCAAGGGACACACATACCCAGGGTATTTGAAATTAGTAAACTTATGGCTTTAAAAACTGGTTCTAAGTACGTCCAAAGGCTGAGGGAGCGACGGGGATCCTGAGTGCCCGCTTATCTCATCTGAGCCCCAGCCCTGCCCCTCAGTTGGGTCAGAGCCGGTCACAGTCACCAGATCCTCCACGAAGGCTCAGTATGAGTCTCGGAGATTCTTCCCCCAGCGCGTTACAGAGTCTGGTTTCATGTGACTTTAAACTTATTCAGCTTCTCTTAGAGTTGACGTGGAGTGAGGATGGGCGGGGGGAAGGTGGTGCAGGATGACTTGGGGACAGGCCCGGCGGCTTCATGTCACCGTGGTCCCTCATCTTCTCCCCGGGCCTCGCTCCGGGCCAGCTGCCTTCCTGAGTCCACTGCGTCTCCCTCCCGCCTCCTTGCCATCGTCCCAAACTGGACCCCTGACTCCTGAGGGCAGGGACGGTGATCTGCTGTACACTGGGTCTCAGTGCAGCCCGGCGAGTGGGACATGGGCTGTGCTGAGTTTCCTCTAGAAACGCTGGAGGGTCTACCTCTCCCCCTCCTGTTACCTTTAGCCCATGTTTTCTGTGACAAGCGATGCCTGTGTTGGACCATGGCTCCCCCGTGGAGTTTACGTTTTTGGAATTTTCCCTGCAGTCTCTGCTGTTGTGTGGGAGGAACACTCTAGTTTCCTTGTGTCAGTTGTCGTGATGTCTTGGACTTGGGCAGTTAGGTTTTTGGAAATGGGTAACTGCCCAGGTAGTGATTTGTGTGTGGTGTTTTTCCTGTAAAGCGAGCACTTTGGGAGTGCTCACCAAGGACTGCTCTCATGTCTTTGAAGGTGATTGCGGCTTTGCTGGAAGAGGACCGTGTGGCCGCGGAGCCGAGCTGGCCCCCCCGGGCACAGGACTGCACCCTGCCTCTCAGTGACGGCTCCGTCCCCTTCAACACCGGCCTGCTGTTCCTCCAGAGTAAGCACGGCCCTGCTCGGCGTCTGGGTCTAGCGGGAGACGTTCACGCCGGCACGGCCACCTTTACTGTGACACCTCTGTCCCCACAGTGGGCTTATCGAATGGAGATTCTGCATCTGCAGACTGAAGTGTAAGGTCACGGTTTTGTGGGGCCCTCCTGAGGCGTGACTGGAGGAAGGACACGCGGTCATTTTCCTGTTTCCTTCGGCTGCTTTTGGTTTTTGGCTCAGAGGTGCAGCAGGAGCAGCGTGGGAGGGTTCAGGGTGGGAGTCGTGCAATGAACTTGGCTCAGCGTTTCCCATCGAGCTCCTGACTTCAGTTTAAGTAGGTTCCTGGGGACAGGGCACCTTGCGACGTCACACACGCAGTGAAACTGCACGTGATTGTGTGAGCCACACAGACTGCCTTCGCGTGACCAGGTGTGACTTCTTGAGCAAGTCGCCACTGGGCTTTAAACAAAGTGGCTGGTAAGGGCGTGGGTGGCCAGGCTGGTCCGTGAGCGGAGGTGAGGCCCACGGGCCGTGTGCACCAGGCTCCGGTGCCGCCAGTTGGGGTGTTTTAGGTGTTTCCTGTGCTACCTGCTGTTTATACAGTTCAGATGCACTCACGTTCCTCCACATCCAACATTAGCAAAGTTGGTGGTGTTAGTTTCTTAAAAACTCATATTGTTTGAGAGAGCTTTTGTTTTTAAAAGATAAGACTGATTCTCGAAAAATACTATTATTGCATCTGTAGCATCTGAAACGCGGACATGCAGGCTCCCACGTTCCTCTGCGTCCTGAGAAGCCGAGGAGGGACGGTGGCTTCACGGAGCTGGGGGCCTGGCTGAGCACGCACCAGGGCCCTTTGGGGAGGCTCGTGTGTCCTGTGGGACCTGCCCCTGTTCCATATGTGAACAGAAAGCAGGTTCTGGTGTGTTTTGCTTGGTAAAGTTGAGTTGTGAGGCACCAGGAGGAGACTGGGGTGACAGTGTCTGAGCCTGGGCCTGGGGCACGGGTCCTGGATCTGAGCTTGGAGGTAGGGACGAGGGCCCCCCCAACACTGTGACCACCAGGAACCACACAGTGCTGGCCGCCCACTTGCTCTTCTGTTGGTTCCACACGTTCAGGAGTGTCCAGTGTCCCAGGCCCAGGAGTCAGCAGTGGACACACAGACAGACAGACATCACTGAGCTGACTGGATGGGGGAGTGGGCCACGACGGGAGGGCGAGGAGGTGTCACCACTGCTGGCAGACAAGGTGCTGATGGGCTGGCCGCGGGGCCTCCCCAGACCCCTCCGTGCCACCCAGTCTGTGGGAGCGGTGGGGGAGTGAGAGGGAGCGGGGCCACGTTGGCCAAGGGCACGGGTGGCCTCCAGTCGAGCTGTGGCCATCCGTTGACACCAGATCTAGGCGTGTGTGGCAGTGAAGGACCATGTTTGTCTCTTCGTTGAGCTGATGCATGTCTGAAAAGTGTTCACGTGACGTGGGTCCTGGTGGGTCACTAACCACAGGTACATTTTCTTGTCTCCTCCTCAGACCGAAGGGTGACCTGCGTGCACGCATCTCAGGCCCAGAGGCGGACAGTGGTGTCCGTCCACGGTCTGCCTGGCAAGGCCTCGGTGCCCCTGCTGGACAGCAGGCACCTGCTCTGCGTGTGGGACATCTGGCAGCCGTCAGGGCCTCAGAAGGTCCTGCTGTGCGAGTCAGAGGTACAGCTTGAGGAATCGTCCGTGTAACTCGGGGGTGGGCCAGGGGCGCCAAGGAGGGGGCTCCCACGTGGCTTCCTCTGTCCCGGCCGCCGCCGCTGTGTGCAGGGGATGCGGCACAGTGCTCTCAGCTGGAAGGACGGCTCACCTCTCAGGCCTCTGGGATTGGGTGGCAGCACGGCTGCAGGTTGAGGAAGACCTGGGCCCGGCGCCCTGGGGTCCCAGCAGCGGTGCCTGGCCTCTCGCGGCTGGGGACATATGTTGCTGGGGTTCTAAACAAGCTTGAGCCTTTCCGGGCCAGCTGGTGGGGCTGTGGTGTGCTGACCGTGCAGGTCCAATGGGAGAGCTGTTCTTTCAGACTGGGAGGATACACACGTGTTTCCAAGTCGTGATCTCCATGACCTCAGAATCTTCCATCTCCACACAGGCTGTGGAGAAGTGTAACTTCTGTGGGCGTCAGTCTTGGGGCTTGGGAATCACAGAGTGCTGCCGCGTGGGAGGCAGATGACATACCAGCGGTGGCCTGGCCACTCTGGGCGGCGGCTGGGCGGAATGGAGATGCCTGGGGCTCACCCGCGACTGCCTCTCTTATCCCTGAGGCCGCGGACACTCAGACACGCCCCCCCCGCGCTGTGTCCCCAGCTTCTATGGGAGGGTCCATGGGAGCTCTCAGTGTCTGGCTTTTGTCGTGGCGGGGGGTCTTTCCAGGTCAGCTTCAGCCCCTGTAAAGCCTTTTTGCTGTTTGCTGGAACCACACATGGCTCGGTGCTGGTGTGGGACCTGAGAGAGGACACCCGGATCCATTGCTCCCTGAAGCTGAGTGGGTGCTCCTGGACGTTCAGGACCTCAACGTTTTCTACTGGTCAGTGATGCCTGCCTGTCAGCCCGGACTTACAGAGGGGCCCTGAAATCTCTCTGTTTTGTCACTGCAAGTTACCCCAGAACGGTCTGACCTACGAGCAAAAGGGTGCTTTGACGAGCAGGAAAAATGGACCCCTTCCAGGGGATGCTCAGGCAGCGGCCGGCGACAGTGGGGTGTCCTTTCTTGTTGAACCTGGGGTTGCAGGTCCTCAGTGAGATGACTTTCAGTTTTAAATCCATCTGGGGCATATCAGAGCCTGCGCTCCCATGGCTGAGACAACCCACAGAGGGCTGAAGGAGGAGAAGTGGTTGCCTCTTGCGTCAAAGGGAACTGGAAGCACTCGACCTGCCAGGAGCTCTAGTTAGACTCATGTGACTGACTACTGCATGTTGAGCAGCTGTGGCCACAACCACAACCACAAACAACCACAACCACATTTACAACCACAACTGTTATTATAACCACAGACAACCACGATTACAACCACAACAACAAACCACAGCCACGACTACAACCACAGCTAACCACGATTAAAGTCACAACCGCAGCCAACAACAACAAACCACCTATAACTGCAACCACAGCCATAATTATAACCAGAGTCCACCACAGCCACAACCACACAAGCACGACCCCCACTGGGGAGGCACTCGTGTCCTGGGGTTTTCTCTGTGCTTTGTGGACTGGCTTGCTCAGTGCCCGTACCGGCCCACCTGCCAGTGCTGGGGGCTGGGGAGCTCGTGCACGGTGCACTGACCCCACGCTGACCGTGGAGGGGCTGCCCTTGGCCCGACTGCATTCAGCCCATGCTCCCTCTGCTCCTGCCCAGGAACCCCGGTTTTCTCCAGACAGCGAGTAAGGGGCCCTGTGAGCCCGGCCTCCTTCCCTGGCCTGAGGCCCTGGGGTTCCTGCACCGGGCGTTTCCGAGCTCCCTCCCCTCTGTTGGCGGAACCTCTGGTGCACCTGCTTGGTCTTTCCACCCAGCAGTCCAGGGGTTTCCAGGTAGTCCTGTGGTTGGCAGGCAGGACCAGGGCCTGTGGCACAGGCAGGCTGCGTCCTCACTGGCTAAGCTGTGGGGCGTCTCGCGGTTCTGCTGTGGTTTCCTCGAGGACGCGGGTGAGCATCCTCCCTCGCCCTCTGTCTGGGCGGGTGTCTGCCAGCTCTTCCCCGGGGGTGTAAGTTGAGTCGTTGCTGCTTACTGCTGCATGTGAGGGGTCTTTGTACGTTCTGGGTGCAGTCCCGTGTCAGATGTGTCTGGGCCGGCCTCTCTCCCAGCCGAGTAGCCTTCCAGCTCCCCCTCCTGTTCTGTGATACTGCCACGCATGTGGATGTCTTGCATCTGTTTGCACCGCGAGTGTGTCTGTGCTTCCCACGTGAAGACGCAGGTTTTCGTCTCCCAACAACCCATTTTTGCCCTTCTGGAGGCGACCTTGCCGCTGTTGGGAGGTGTGAGTGTATGGGTACGTGAGGGCTTGGTGCGCTAGAGGACATCTTTTGATGGTGCTGGCTAACCTCTGACTCACCTCCGTGTTCAAAACACTGCAAGTCTTAAGCTTTTGACCTCACTTGAAGTCTTACTCCAGGAGGGCACTTCCTTGTGCTCTGCTGCTGTCTGAACTTTGTCACTAGAACCTCCAGTTCCCGTGGCCTCCCCTCCAGAGGGACACCGGCTCACCACGCCTCCTCCACTTCAGGGCACTGAGCCTGGAACCCTGTCCGTCCGCATTCATTCCTCAGACTGCTTTGCCTTTTCCCTCGGCTTTTCCTGAGTTCAGCTCCAGCTCTCATTTTCTTTCTCCTCGTTTTCTACCCATCTTTGTTCTGGGTTTCTGATTTGTTTCCTTGCTTTAAACACATTTGCAAGTGCTTTTCGAAGAGACGTGATGTAGCTTGGAGTGTTGCGTTCTGGTCTCTTTTGTGCTTGTTTTGGGGGAGAATGTGCAGGGGCTGAAACACTGTGATTTGCATTTTCTGCCTTGTTCCTTCGGAGTCTGCGTGAGCTTGTCTGGTTTCTTCTGCTCCTGACATCGTGCACGTGGATGTTTGTGGTCAGAGGAGCTGTGTTGTGTTAGGGTGTAGAGGGTCACTTCTTGAATGGGGGCGGGGGTCTGCAGCTCTGAGTCCCCCTTGGCCTGTGCCCCATGCTGCTCTGTCTGAGCCTCCTCTTCCTCCAGAAGCCCTGCTGCCCTGCGCACCTTCCAGCCCCGTCGTCCCCGCAGGTGGAGGGTGGCCCCAGGGTCCCGACCAGGGGTCTGAACCTCGCCCTCCACACCCACAGCCCTGCGTGCAAAGCTCACCCCTCTTCTCACTGGCACAGTGAACTCTGGTCTCAGCTTCACGGTGATGCTGATAGCAGTGGCACGTGGACGTTTGTGTGTGGTCCGTGTGGTCTCTCGTTGAGGAGATGCACCTGTGCCCGTCCCCGCACAACTCAGTGCTAACTGTGCTCCCTGACTTACCCTTCCATCCCCAGACGGCGTCCTGACGTTGGTGAACCACCGCAGTCCCCTCCGAGCGATAGAACCGGTCTCGGCGTCTGTCTGCAAAAGACAGAGCTGCGTGCTTTCACCTTTCTCTGCTCCGAAAGGTACGCCCTTCACCTCGTGAGCTCTGTAGCTCAGGTCGTGAGGAGTGGTCCCCTGGTCTCGAGCCTCCCTCCCCACTTCTGTCTTCACAGAGACGTCGGGTCTGTTGTTCCACATCACGTCCTTGGACGAGAGCGGGGTTCTCAACGTGTGGGTGAGGAGGCCGCACGCCCGGGCCTGGTCTGTGCTGAGGTTGGTTGGGTGTGGGGGGCTCCATTCGGCTCGGGGACACAAGGACCAGACGGGCCATCGGGAATTCCTGCGGGAATGAGCGATGCCAGTGCAAGCGGTGGGGACAGTCGGGGCCACAGGACGAGGGTGGGAGACTCACTGCAGAGGACGCGCTGGACGTCGGCCCCTCATGGAGCGTGGAGAAACGGGTTGAAAGAAGGCGGTTTACAGCATGCAAGTATTAGTTCGGAAGTTATGACACATCTCTCTTCTGGAGCAGTGATCCTTTTAGTGGCTAATGGAGCATGCTGTCCTCGTCAGAGCTCTGCGCTGCTGAAGTGTTCCGTGAGTGTGAAGTGTTTCCGTCTTCCCATCTGTTTCAGGTGGTGGTTGAATTACCAAGGGCAGATCTCGCTGGTTCAATAAGTGACTTGGGTAATTATTAAACAAAAACACTAATTTTATTCAGTGTTTGCTAAAATGAATAAAACGAATGAAAAGATTCCAATACCTGCTTTGAAAAAAAGAGTAATTAGCTACCTGGAAGGTAAAGATGAAGGTTGTATGCTTCATGCCCTTTGACCCTTGAACAGGCCCCGAGACCAGCTCGCATGCTGCTCTTGTTACAGGAAGGGCTGCGTGTCCTGTCTGTGCTGCAGGGCCCTCTGTGTCCTGGGTCACCAGTTGGTGTGCGAGTCCCAGGTCCACCCCTCAGGGTGACTCCCACAGTCTTTGAGGCTGGGGCAGTGGAGGCAGGGGCCAAGGCCCGAGGTCAGCGGTTCCTGATGCCCCGTGGCCAGTCTGCCGTGTCAGGCAGGGCCCGGGCGTCCGTCCCACAGCCCCTCACCTGGTTTGAGCTGGGGGTGCCCCGGCAGACCCAGGCAATGGGTGTAACAAGAGTGACCCCGGCTTTGCCCCGATGCTCGAAATCAGAAAGGGGCGCCCCCTGTCTGCGGAGCAGCTGCCGGGCTTCATGTGGGCCGCGGCGGCCTGGCTGAGAGGTGGACTCGCTCCCAGAAGCCAGGCTGGATGGAGGCCTGTCTGAGGTGAGGCCCCGCCTTTCTCGGCATTTTCTCCACCCAGCATCTGCTCATCTGCTTGGGGCAGTGTTCACTGTGTCTGTCGGGAATGTTGGGCGGGAGGGCCCAGGCGCCTCCTGGACGTGGGCTGGTGGGGCCCGACGCTGCCCCCGCCGGCTTGCACCCTGGCCCCGAGACCCCAGCCCCAGCCTCAGAGACCTCAGGGGTCACGTACCCGAGGCCTCTGTGCGGTGACCAAGGCACTTGGGGGAATTTTAGGCGGTGTTGGGAGGTCAGTTCATAGTCTGCCTGTGGAGACAAAATTACTTTGTGTGAAAGTACTTTGTGATATAAATGAGAGAGTCTGACAAAGGGCGGTATCAGGCAGTGTGTATTTTATCAAAAGTTGCTGTAAGAAGACTTCTTTATCTGTAGAACCACTTGTGTAAATTCCAGCCATGATCTAGCTCTGCTTTTAGGAAAAGAGGGGGTGACATTCACACCAAGAAAGCTCTGGGCGTTACATGCCTGTGGGAGAGGCTGGGGTGGTTCCGAGCCCTGTCGTGTACATATCAGGTTAGTGGCCTCTTGGAGAGCTCAGGTCACGCTTAGAACCAGTCCTTCATTCACGGATTCTCTGAACAAGCTGGGTCCTGGCTGCAGTGCCAGGGGAATGGGGTGAGGGGGTGACAGTGCTGCCTGGGGAGTGGTTTCCTGGGGAGACTGGCCGTCGTGATGTCACTGCTGGAGCAGGGCTGAGGGCCCAGATCGGGGAAGACTTCCCAGGGAGGAAGGTTTGAGCCAAGACTCTCAGCCCCAGAGTCGGTCCGGGGAGCAGGTGCTGGGAAAGTGGGATCTGCAGTCGGTGACGTCGCACGCCCTGAAATCAGAGTTATAACTGTGACAGGTGGCAAGTCTATAAACACAGTCCCATGCCTTATAATTATAGCCACCCTTTCTCACTGCAGGTTGAGTTTTTTGTGTACTTTTAGTTCATCCACTGCCAAGGTTCTCAGCTGTGCCTTGCTAGGACGTGGGCCTCCATATAAGTAAGTCTCTAGTTCCCCCTCTGCAGTAATTACAGAAGAGGAGGACGAAGCTGGAAATGGACAAAGGAGGGAGAGCCAGTGGGGCCGTGAGCCCGTGGGGAGTGCAGGGAGGGGTCGCGGAGCGGAGCCAGGCAGCCTCTGAGGAGCGAGACCACCAGAGCGTGAGGACGTTTGCGGAAGAGGGTTTCTGTGGGAACCGGAGGTTCCAGTTATGTATTGATTTTTTTTTTTGCTTAGTGTACTCCCTTTGTTTTATTTTATCAAATCTAAAAATAGGAAGGCTTTTTGATCTTGATCCCACCAGCCATTTTCCCGTGAAGCCTTGAACTGCAGACTCTCGATTCTTCCCCCGAGGGAACTGCAGGACCCACCCCTGCTCTAGGGAGGGAGCGCTCTTTACCCACCTGTGTTTTTATGTTACTGCCGGACACAGGTATTGAAGCAGTGGAAAGTGATTCCAGGCACGTGTGATTGGATTTTGGCTTAACTCATGTTAGAGGCACACTTATTTCTGGTTTCTCCATTTTCAGGGCTGATACCTGGAGGGAGGATCAAACTGCTGCACAGCACGGCCGTTCACCTGGGCGGCAGGTAGGTTTCCCACAGAAGGAGCTCACGCTCGTTCGTGAGCAAGCCAGGCGTGCGTCGAGGAAACCGGCTTCACACGCCGTGTGTTTGCTGGTTTATTATTAACGACTCAGAGTAATAGGTAAAAGTACCAGGTCTAGAGCTAACATTTTTTTCTTTGATTTAAATATTTTCTATCTTATAAATTGGTGCTATTTCACTATTTTTCATCCAGTTTTAATACAACCCTGAAGCTAAATAGACAAGTTTGAGGATTTGGAAACAGTGATATGAAAGTTTTATTCAGAAATTAGATTTATTTTTACTCAGATAACTTGATATGACATAAAATCTTAAGTGTACAAGTAGTATTTGCGGTATTTATATATCATGTTAACTGATTTCCCAGAGATGCCCTTTGTTGTCGGTAACCGCAGTCGGGCTCTCAGCCTACGACCCGCCCTGAGAAGTTTTCATATTAGCCCGAGTCCTCTCTTCAGACGAACTCCTCTGGGCTGTCAGTGATCGGACACGTGCCGAGGCTGGTTTCAGTGTAACTGTGGCAGGAGTCAGTTATGTTTAAAGCTCACCGGCTACACGGCAGACCCCAGCACAGGTGGCCCAGGCCCTTTTCTGACTTCTGCCAAACCAATCTCATATCATCTCGGTTCTGGCCTTTATGCATGTGGTACCTTGCGTTACATGTACCCTTCAACTATAGGCTTCTTCTGTGCTTAACTATACGCTCTTGAAAGGGAAGTGTCTCCTGTAGCCAATATTGGGTTTCCCCCCAAACACCGGGTGGTGCCTCCCCAGGTCTGTGCACAACCAGCACCATCCAAACTTGTGTGGCCCCTTCGCTCAGGCCCTCAAGTGCAGACGGTGACCAGTGGTCGCTGCAGCCCTCGGAGAGGGCGTCTGGTGAGGGGTAGGCAGTGGACATGGCAGCTCGGGGGCTGAGCTAGGCCTGACACCCCCCTCAGCTGCAGACCATCGGCGTCCCTGGAGGTGTATGACCTTGGGTGATGCGCCCCAGGCCCCTGGGGCAGCAAGCCCTCCCCCGAGGGGCTTGGTGGCAGTGTCCTCGTCCCTGTGGTTGGCTCTGGGGGAGGCATGCGGAGCTTGGGAGCTCAGGGAGGGCTGTGGTGACTTTTCAGAGAGATGACGGCTGAGATGGGGCCCGGCAGACCCCGATGCATCAGCAGCCTGCAGCAGATCTGCTTTGAGAAATGGGGATGAGTCGGGGCAGGCCCAAAGAGTGTGCTGTGCTGAGGGCTGAGACTAGCCTCAGGGGGCAGGGACGAGACGGGCTCCACGGGGACTCCTATGGGTTCTCAGCAGTTTAGGGGGATCAGCTTGGCAACAGTGTGAGGCGGGAATGGAGGACGGCACATGGGGCTCTGGGCAGCCTTAAGGGACTGACGCAGGGTCAGTCGAGATCAGAGACGAAGCTGGAGCTGGAGCCGCGGCGGCAGGCACTCAAGGGTGGGCTCCCTTGGTGGTGGAGGCGAGGAAACCTGGAGCCGGCGGTTCCAGGGACAGAGGACCAAAATCTGGAGGGAGGAGGTGACAGGTCCAGAGCAGATTGTGGCTGGAGTCCGGGATGTGGGTGTGAGCAGAGGGTGGGCGGAGATGGGGGCAGACCCCCGCCGTGTGCCTGGGGTGGCCTCGCAGAAGGAGCAGCCCTGGGCCTTGCCTGTTACAGATAGGTACGCAGCATGAGGTGAAAAACCAACAACAGACCGAATATCGTCTTTCAGAAAAGAGAGAGGAAGACGCCAGAGCACGGTGGAACTTTGAGTTGGCCTGCAGTCTTCCATGCTGGGGTGCGGCCGCGCTGGCACCTCCTCCCAGAGCTGGAGCCCGCGGATGGGGAGCGGTGGGCTTGCTGGGCTGTGCGCTAGAGCTGACCCCACGGACTCCAGGACGTGCCGCCCCTGCAGCGGTAGAAGCCCAGAAACCAAGTTTCGGGTGGCCTGGGGTCCGCGCAGTGGCACAGGGGCTGCTGCCTGCGGGCGGCCCCACACGGGGAGGCCACAGACACTCAGGCACCGGGACAGCGCCGGTCGTGGGGTCTGAAGGCGTTCCTAGGTGGAACTGTTGTCTCTGAGGTTTGAAAGTTGGAGCGAGAATGCAGACAGACACTGGAAGAAAGGACTGGTGACCCGCGGAGAGCACAGGAGCGAAGAGCAAGGGGGCTGGAGATGCTGGTCGGGGGTGGGCGCCCCGTGTGGCACAGGTGCCACCTCCGCCCTGCGGCTTCCAGGCTACCTGACACTGTCCTTCTCTTTTTCCAGCCTTTTCCATAAAGGCGATGAATTCTGGGTGTCCACACAAACACTGAATGTTAAATTTCTGCCTTCAGACCCTGATCGCTTTGTTGTGGGCACGGACATGGTGAGTGGTGTTCGGACTTCGCTCTGTGACTAGAGCTGCTCGGTGACCGTCTCCCTGCAGATGAGCTTCCGCTCGCCCTTGTGGTGCCGCTGTTTACACTGTCTCAACAATGGCGGTTTTGTCCAGCCCGGGCCAGACCCCTCCTTCCTCACCGGGGCCTCTTCTCACCACCAGGGCCTCGTCTGCCACGGCAGCAGACAGGAGCGGAGGGTGTTTCCCAGGCTGTTCAGACCACAGCAACAGGGCGTGAGACCCGTAAGGGTGAACGTGGTTGACTTTTCACCTTTCGGGGAACCAGTTTTCCTGGTAAGAGTGTCGGTTTGTTTTTTTTTCTAACATTTTTTATTGATTTATAATCATTTTACAATGTTGTGTCAAATTCCAGTGTTCAGGACAATTTTTCAGTCATTCATGGACATATACACACTCATTGTCACTTTTTTTCTCTGTGATTTATCATAACATTTTGTGTATATTTCCCTGTGCTATACAGTGTAATCTTGTTTGAGTATCGGTTTTTAAAGCACCAGTTCTGCTGCATCTACAGTGTCGGCACACTTCTGCTCTGATGTCCTGACGCCCCGTCTGTGGTCAGGGCAGCTCACTCCACGGGGCCGTCGCTTGTGACATAATTTCAGGCTTAGAGAGCAGTTTCAAGACCAGCACGAGGATTCCCGCCCCTGCCAGGCATGGGGGAACATCCCTGACCTGTGGCCAGGGTGTCCATCCCTGAGGAGCTGAGCTGGCCCTCCTCTAGCCTCCGTCCTGTTGGCTGTGGGGCGGAGCAAAACATCCTGTCAGTCAGCGTCCATGACGAGCGAGATCATGCCCCTCCCGAGTCCTGCTCAGTCACCGTGTCCCCTCTGCTTGAGACGGCCTTGGGCCCTCACCAAGGGCGTAGATGCCCTCCATCCAGTCTGCTGGCATCTCCTTGTCTGCAGACACCAGTCTCCCCCATGGGCCCCAACTTCCACGTCTCACCCCTGGGCTCTGGTGGGGGACACGGGGACACTACTGGAGCTCCTGGCACCCTGCTGTGAATTCTGTTGCAGGTTGGAGGACTTCCTTTCCTCCTCGGAGCACATTTACTATGTCTGCACGGACACGTGGCTCCCCACTCTCCCCATGGATCACAATTGACTGCTAGTCCTTACTCTGCTGTGCAGGCTGTCCCCAGCGGTGGGTCTGCGTCCTGTGCATGGTTCTGTTCACTCTTCCCACAGTGACGTTCACTCCCAGCCCCAATCCGTGCTGACCCTGGGCCCGCCTCCCCAACAGCCCCGTTGTCCACGGATGTGCTTAGTTACTTGGTCCTGGAACAGACAGACCTCCCGACATTGCTCACTCAGGCTTCTGGTTTTTTTGAAAGATTAAGAATGTGGAGGATTAAATATATTGAGTAAAATGGAATTAAGTTTCTCTTTTTAAGCTAAAAACTTCGTCTTTTACTAAACCAGCTAAGTTTTTTTAATGCAAATTTCACTCCAAAAGGAATGTACAGTCCTATTATTGGTGCAAATGTACGTAACTTTTAAAAAGTGGCACAGTGATTTCCACTTTAGTGTCAGTCTTCCCAGTCTCAGCGTCCTAGCTTGAATCGGCGACAGCCCATTTGTTAAAAAAGCGCCCGTTTACCTGGTCACTGAACTCACTGATCTCAGCCATCCTGGGCTGGAGGGCGTTCACAGTGAGTCAGTCTCCAAGGAGAAAGCTCAAGTTGGTAATTTGTGAGGACAACATTTAATGTTATAATTTTATGTTTGGAAACAAAAATTAAACCAGCTCTTTCTGCTACACAAACAAAAGAAAGCTAACGCTCTGAAATCTTTCCTGGCTGTGAGATTGAGTGACGCCAGTCTGCCCTCCTCAGACCGGCTGCTCTGACGGGAGCCTCAGGCTGCACCAGCTGACGGCCGAGCTCCCACGCCTGCAGTGGTACCACAGCACGGGCGGCCGCGCCATAAACGGCCTGCACTGGTCCTTGACGAGACCTGCCATGTTTCTGGTCTGGGACGACGCGTCCTGCATTTACATCTGGGACCTCCTGGAGAGCGACCTGGGTCCCGTGGCCAAACAGTCCGTCTCCCCAGACAGGTGAGGCTCGAGCCCTCACGGGTGATTTCCTGAAGAAGCGTCACTGATGGTCTTCTTTAAGTTACATATAAGGCTACTACACTTTAAAGTGCGGTTATTTGTATTTAAATTTATATATTATCTTTATATACTTAAGCACTGTGTTAAAAATCACTTTAAAGTGTGTCTGTTTGATATTTAGCCTAAAATAGTGTATGGTTAGAGAATTCACTCTGTAAATAAAAGGAGCTTTTTTCTTCTTAGCACTTTATTTATTTACTAGTTTATTTACTAGTTTTATAAATTCACGCACGTTTGAGCGGTAGATAGAGCGTTCCTTCTGTGTTCTGACAAGGATGCTATGTGGAAGTCAGGAGTCAGGGACTTCCACAGAGTCACAGTCCCCCTGCTCCAGGCGATTGGGGGCCGACTGCCCTGGGGCCCGTCCCACACACGCGAGAGCTGGGTTGTCACCCATGTGCTCTAATAATTTCTCATCTTTGTTGTTTTATGAGCATCAGGAAGAGTCCTCCTTGAGACCACTTTTTCCATTCACCTGTCTTTTTTTCTTAGCTTTTATGTCTCTTGTCAGTAGATCCTCCTTCTGTGAAGGCTTGTTATAACCTGGAGGATGGGGACCACATCCCTTTTGTGAAAGAAAGAAGATAAAAAGTGATCAAAACCAGAAGATCGTTTGACAGAATGTTAGGGGCATACTGATAAGATATGAAAAAAATTAAGAATTACGTTTATTTAGTTCAAGTAGTAGGCATACTTACATTATTCTAATTATTAAAAAATTACATCATTAAAATCCAAACTGTGATTTGCTGATAAACACATAATGCTCATGCAGTTTGTTCCAAAACGTGTCTCATTTATTTAATAAAACGTGTTTGTCTGTTCATTTATTTATTTGTATTGAGGTGTAACTGACATAAAGCATGCTGGTTTTAGGTGTGCGACGTTGTGATTCAGTGTTTGTGCAGGTTGTGGAATGATCGCCACGGAAGTCTATCGCCTCACATGGTTTCAGGACTTTTCTTTCTGTGATGAGAACTTGTAGTGTTTAGTTTCTTGGCAACTTTTCAGACACGCGGTTCAGTGTTACTTAGCTACAGCTGTCGCACTGAACGTCCCGCACTATGGTGGTTCCTTTACCACTGGAAATTTGTGCCTTCCGACCCCTTCACCCCCTCGGCCCACCCCCGCCCCTCCCTCTGGCCACCACCCGTCTGGTGTCTGTATCTGTGAGCTTGGCTGGGTTTTCTTGTTTGTTTTGTATATAAGCGGGATCATACAGTGTTTGTCCTTCTCTGTCCAGCTTATCTCGCTTAGCTTACTGTCCTCAAGATCCTTCGATGTTGTTGCAAATGGATTTCCTTCTTTTTATGGCTGAATAATATTCCACATGTAATATGTGTACATAACGTATTCTTTATCCCTTCAACCACTGATGGACACCTGGGCTGTTCCCATGTCTTGACTATTGTGAACAGTGTTGCTGTGAACGTGGGGGCACAGATACCTCTTTAAGGTCCTGTTCTCGTTTCCTTTGAATACCTACCCAGGAGTGGAGCTGCTGGGTCATATGGTAACCATTTTTAATTCTTGAGGGACCTCCAGACTGTTTCACGCAGTGGCTGCACCAACTTGCATTCCCACCAGTGGTGCACGAGGGCCCCCTTCTCTCCACACCCTCGCCGACATGCGCTGTTGTCTGCTTGATGGTGGCGTCCTGACACGGGTGAGGTGACGTCTGTGTGGTCTGGGTCTGCATCTCCTTGATGACCAGTGGTGCTGAGCGCCTTTTCATGTGGCCGTTGGCCTCTGTGTGTCTTCCCTGGAGAAATGTCTCTTTAGATCTTCTTCCCGCTTTTGAATTGGGTTGCTTGTGCTTTTGCTCTTGAGGGGCGTGAGTTCCTCACGTGTTTAGGGTGCTGGCCCCTCAGCAGGGGTGTGGCTGCCGGACGTGCTCTCCTGCCCACCGGTCTGTGTCCACTTTGCTGCTCATTCTCCTGCTCTGCAGTTTTTCAGCTTGATGTCACCCCAGCTGGTTTTTCCTGTGGCCTTTGCTCCTGGAGTCAGATCCAGAAAGGCCATCGCCCGGACACTGTCACGGAGATTGCTGCCTGTGTTTTCCTGGGACTTTATGGTTTCAGGTCCTACATTCAAGTCTTTAATCCGTTCTGAGTTGATATCTGTGTGTGGTGTGAGATGATGGTCTGTCCAGTTTTCCCATCACCACTTATTGGAGACCGTCCTTCCCCCACTGTGTATTCTTGGCTCCTGTGCCGTAGGTGAATTGACTACATATGAAAACAAGTATTTATTGGGTCCTTCCTGTGCGCCCCTACGGCTGCAGGCACCAGGGCTGTGACAGTGAACTGGTCAGTGGGCTGCAGTCCCCGTGGGCTGACGGGTGACAAAATGAAATAATGTGATGGGCTCACGTCCTGGGGCCTGGGGGGAGGGCTGGGGGGTATTTGGGTTGTGGGCCCCGACGGGGGTTCCCTGCCACTGAGACCCCCGCTGCCCCTCGAGGGGCTGCCTGCTCCTGCAGTCTACCTGCGTGGCCCACAGGTCTGGCTCCAGTCATGGTGGAGAAGACGGGAGGGGCACATTGCGGTGGGTGTGGTTTAATCTCGGTGATTAAAGCTGTGACTACGTGATGGGTGATCCTAGGATACCAGGGCCCAACTGAACTTGGAAGTCAGGGATGGGGAGGCCTCGGGGAGACGGCACTGAACCACAGGAGGACGGTGGTGAGGCTGCAGAGGGTGCTGTGTGGGGATGGGGGTATGGGGTGGCCATGGAGGGGACATGGCGGGGGAAACGGGCCTGCTCGGAGAAACGGGGTCGGCGAAGGTGCCCATGGTACAGCGGCCCCACGTGCGGTTCCTTGGCTGGACGGCAGATCTGGAGCTCAGGGTGAGGTCTGGGCGAGGGGTGCAGGTCTGTGGGCTCCCCATCTCAAGGCCGCACGTCCCTGGTGCTTAGCAGTGACCATCACAGACGTCAGTCCCACAGTCTCTGGCTGCAGAGACACGTTTCAGTGTGGTTTCTGTAGATTGAGTCCGTCTGCCTCGGGTCTGATTTCCATTCTGATGATGACAGACGCTGCAGCCTTCCTCTTCCTTCCCCGGGACGCGGGTGATAGGGTGAGTCAGGGTCACACGTGTGCTTCTTGGTTCCAGGCTGGTGGCCATGACTGTCGTGGGGGAAGCCGAGAAGACCCGTGGCAGCTTCCTGGCCCTGGTGCTGGCCAGAGCCTCCGGCAGCGTGGACGTCCAGTACCTGAGGAGGGAGTGGGCCACCCCGGCAGGGGACGAGCGCAGGAGGCTGCGTCTGCTCCTGCAGGAGGCCCCGTAGGAGCCGGGAAACCACCAACTGCGGGCGCAGCCCTGGCCGCAGCCGGGAGGGCACCCTCGTGTAGACGGACGGCGTGTGTTCCGCACGTGGTTCGTTCCACAGGAATGCTACTTCAGTGCACCAGGAAGTAAATCACTGTCTTCGAGTGGAAGCAGCAAGCACTTTAGTGAGAGAGCCACGCCCGGCTGCTCTTTTCTGAGGACATTTCCACCTGTTTTCAGAGCAGCTTTAAAATACTGTCACGTTTATTAAGAGATTTTTAAACAATCCAAATGAAAATGTATTTTTAATTAATACTTTTCTTAGTCAAGCATAAAATGAGTCACAGGTTTAAATTAAAGGAGTGACTCCACTAAAATGACCTCCCGCCTGTGTTTTCTTAACGCTTTCCTGGGCTCGTCCTGCTGGAAATGTCGGGCTGTCCGGTCAGACCGACGTGCTTTGGTGTTAAAGCATTTGCAGCTTTATGTAAAGATGATACTGATAAATACGTCCTCTTAATTCTAGCTGTCACAGGGATTCAAGGGCAGGAGGACCCTGGGTGGTGGCCTTGGCAGAGATGCAGTGTTGCCAAAAATAGTCTTTGAAGGCACGTGTGGAGATGAGAAGGGTCCTGCTGGGCGTCTGCGCTGGAGAAGCTGTGGGTGTGCTCTAGTCCAAGAGACGTTGCTGGCGATGGCCTGCAGGCTGACCACACTGCTTGTGCAGAACGTTACCCTCTCTGAATAACGGCACTTCCCTGGGCGGGGAGGGAGGTCACCCCAGGTCTTCCTGCTCTTCCAGCGCCTGCTGCCCTTCGCCGGATGTCTTCCCTTTGTACGCAGCCGACACGCAGCTCGTGCTGTGTTGCTTTAGATGGTTCTTTCAAGCAATAGAAGGAGGAGAGGGGAGTTGGGTGGGCCACACCTACTGTGCTGCTGGCTGCGTCCTGTACCCTCGGCCCAGGGGGCTGCCTTCGATGCTTCTCGGAGGGGAGGAGCGCTGGCAGGCAGCTCCCACTGTTTCTGTCACAAAAGCCTTTCTCCGTAGGTTTTGAAACACGTTTTTACCGGGTGTGGAGGTCTGGGTTGAGAGTTCTCCCTTCAGCATTTTAATGCAAGAATAGGGCTCTGCCCGGGAGTCTTGGAGCCAGAAGGCAGCCAAGCTGAGGAGGACCCCGGGGCAGCCTTGTTGTTGGGAGCAGGACGCCTGCTGTAGGACGGTGGGGGCTCAGGTGAGGAGGTTTGGAGGAGGGCCTTGAGCCAGTCTAGTCAGGGCTTGGATAGGGTCTGGGATCTGCTGTGACTTCAGAAATCTCTCTTGGCGCCTGAGACGGCACAGGCTGAAACCACAGGAGAGCACCTCGGAGGGTGAGGGCCGGCTCCTGGAGGCCATCCAAGACCTGTGCGTGGAGGACGCTGGACAGGGCTTCTGAAGGAAGACTCTCCATCCCCCGCTCCCCCAGCCCCTGGCAACCGCTGAAGCGCATCTCTGCTTCTGAGCTTGACTGTGTGGGGCGTCTCGTGCACGTGCAGTGTTTGTGCTGGGACTGGCTTCACGCAGCCTCGTGTCCTCCGGTTCATCGTGCTCTTACCAATGGCAGGATTTCTTTCTTTTTTGATGACTAATAACCTGTTGTCTGCATACACAACATTACCTTTATCCGTTCATCTGCTGATGGACACTTGGGTTGTTTGTGTATCTTGACTACTCTGAATAATTCTGCAGTGAACATGGGGGTAGAGGTAGCTTTCTGTGATTCTGGTCTCAGTTCTGATGAGTATATTCCCAGGACTGGATCATACTCAGACGTGGGACTGCTGGGTCACGTGGCAGTTCCACTGTTAATTTATTCAAGAGCCTCCAGACTGTTTTCCACAGCAGCTGCTCCATTTTGTATTCCCACCAACAATGTACAAGGATTCCGATTTCTCTACATCCTTGCCAACACTTGCTGTTTTTTTGTTTTTTGATAATAGTCATCCTGACAGGTGTGAGGTGGTGTCTCATGGCAGTTCTGATTTGCATTTTGATTTGTATTTGATAACTAATGATGTTGAATGTCTTTTCATATACCCATTAGCCATTTGTATGTCTTCTCTGGAGAAATGTCTGTTCAAGTCCTTTGCTTATTCAGAAATCAGGTTTGGGTTTTTTGCTACTGAAGTGTAGAATTTTGTATAACTTTCAGGAATTGATCCTTTATCAGCTATATGGCTTAAAAATATTTTCTCCCATTCCAGAGGTCACCCTTCCATTCTATTAATTGTTTCTGTTGCGAAAGATTTTTAATTTGGTATAGTCCCATTTGTTTATCTTTGCTTTTGTTTTTTGCTTTTTTGGTTTCACGTCCAAGAAATTATTGCCAAGACCAATGTCAAGAAACATTTCCCCCATGTTTTCTTGTAGGAGTTGTACAGTTTCAGGTCTTGTGTTTAAGTCTTTAATCCATCTTGAGTTAATTTTTGTGTATGATGCAAGGTTGAGGTCTAATTTTATTCCTTTGTGGTCATCTAATTTCTCAATACTGTTTATTAAAAACACTGTCCTTTCCCCTTCGTATATTATTGGCAATCTGGTCAGAAATCAGTTAGCCATGGGTGTGTGTGTTTATTTCTGGGCCCTCTATTCTGTTCCATCGGTCCATATGTGTGTCTTTATGCAGGTGCCAAACTCCTTTTACAAGACCAGCATTACCCTCACACCAAAGCCAGAGACCCCACAAGAAAACTGCAGGTCAGTATCCATGATGAACAAAGACATGAAAATCTTGAACAAAATAATAGCAAACTCAGTTTAGTAGTACATTAAAAGGATCGTGAGCCGTGATCAAGTGAAATCCATCCTGGGATGCAAGGATGGTTTAACATAAGAAAATCGATAAATGTGATGCACCACAGTGACAGAACGAAGCGTAAAAACCACGGCCTTCTCAATAGGTGTTAAAAAGCATTTGACCAAACTTAACACCCTTTTGTTATTAAAGTGATCAACAAACTAGATACAAAAGGAATTTACCCCAACATAGCAAAGGTCTCTTATCACAAGCCACAGTTAATACCATACTCAGTGGTGAAAAATTGGGAAGCTTGCCTCTGAGACCAAGAACACAGTAAGAGTGTCCACTGGCCACAGCAATCAGGCAAGAGAAAGAAGTAAAAGGCATCCAAATTGGGAAGGAAACAGTAAAATGATCTCTGTTTGCAGATGATATGATTCTGTATGTAGAAACCCCCAAAGACTCCACCAAAAAAAAAAACCCCAACCCTGTTAGAATTAATAAATGAATTCCATAAAGTTGCAGGACACAAAAATCTGTTCCATTTCTAGACACTAATATGAGTCATCTGAAAGGGAAATTAATGAAACAATCTCATTGACAATATCATCAAAAATAATAAAATACTTAGGAACTAGCCAAGGAGGTGAAAGACTTGTCTGCTGAAAACTGCAAACCATTAATGGGAGAAATTAGAGGAGGCACAGATACATGAAATGACACCCCTGTTCATGGATTGGGAGAACTCACATTGTTGAAGTGTCCACACTACCCAAAGTGAGCTACAGATTCAGTGCTTATCCCCATCAAAATCCAAATGGCAATTTTTACAAAAATGGAAAAAAATCCTAAAATTAATAGGGAACCACAAAAGACCCAGATTAGCCAACGCAGTCTTGAGAAAGAAGGGCAAAGCTGGAGGCATCGCACGTCCTGATTTCAAAGTAAATTACAAAGTTGTGGTAACAGACAAACATTTACTCAGTGAGCTTACAGACTGCACGGGGAGTGGGAGGACATCGCTGTCCCCACGCACACGTCACCCCGTGAGCAATGTGACAGCCACGCTCTTTCCTCTTGCGCCAGATCTTCCTAATGCTTGAGTCAGGAACTGCTAATCTTCCGGATTTCCAAGAGTTTACATGTTTGAGAGCTGTTATAACCTCTGCGAGGGATGGAGGGTGGAGTCCTTTGTACCCAAGCCAGCACTTGAGGGAGAGAGCTGAGTGAGGACAGTTTGTTCTCCAGGCCACCCGCCGTCAGGCGGTGGACAAGGAAGGCCACATGCCTCGTGAGAGGCTGGCGAGCTGCTGGTCTGCCCTGAAGGGCCCTTGCTGTCCACGTGCTGCCCGCGGGCCACCTGCACCCAGACGGCTCATCCCCAGCCTGCGGCTCCGAGCTTCTCCAGGCTTGGGTTCCCTGGAGGCTTGGGGGTCAGGACCCACCATTTCTGCCGGCCTCACAGTCTAGGTGCCTCCGTGCCTGGAACAAGGGATTCCAGGGGCCAACGTGGACAGAGAGAGGGAGGAGGACACGTGGACTAGTAGCAGGTACTGGATTCCCGTCCTGAGATGTTCTGACCCAGTGAGGTGGGGATGGTCCATGGGGCCAACCGACCCATCCCTGTAAGCTGGGGAAGCGGTTCTTAGCAACAAGGCCTGTGCCATTCTAGAATATTCTGCCCTGTCTGGCGCCATCAAAACCCATCCTTGTGACGTAGGACCAACACCCGACCGCTCTCAACTGCTGATTAACTAAATTAAGTGAAGTCCTACCCTCCCAGGGCAGGCCTGCATGGACCAGTGCCCAAGCGGGTCCCTCAAAGCAAGACGTGGCTGGTGATGCCGGTGTTGGCAAGAGAGAGTGCCTTCTGGAACACTCTGTGCTCTGAATTTTTAGTAAAAGTCTAGGCAAAGGCTGGAGCAGACCAACAGCATTATTTAAACTCTTCTCAGTCAACTGCTGTTGGCTGCTCTTACACCAGAAAGTCTAACTCTCATCCCTGCCTTGAAAATGAACAAAGTGACTTTTCAGGCTGTGTATGTGGCAGAGTGTGTGTGCTTCCTCATTTATCCACACAGCGCCCACTGCTCCTGTGCCACACAGTGAGTGAGGACGGACGCGTGGTGGCCCCCGAGTCCGTCTGCCACTTGGCCTCCACACCCCGGGACCAAGGTGAGGCACCGTGTGTGGGGGGGCTCGGGAAGGAGCGGGCTGCGGGGATGTGCGTTCTGACCCAGCCTCGGCCTCCAGGCTGGAAGCTGCAGTGGTAGGTGGAGGGTGTGGCTACAGGGAGGGACTCGGGAGGTCTGGGGGACCCCAGCCCCCGGAGCACGGCTGACCGGGGAGGAGGCCTCCTTAGCTGATGGACACTCAGCTGTTGAGTGTACGCTCAAGCTTCCCGACTCCGTGGAGCTCTGCCAAGCTGCTGCACCCGGAATGGGAGGCTTCCCCACAGAATCCTTGGTGTGCCTGGCAGTTTCTCGTGGGGGGACCGATGAGCCTGGAATCGTGTGGGGTGGGGCAAACACTGAACAAACTGGCTCAAGTCCTGGAGGTGGACTGACCTGTCCAGAGCTGAACAGAGGGTCATGGCACCCAGGCCTCCAGTTTCCAGCTTGGCCTCCTTGCCAGCAGAGAGCTGGGCCGCCCTGGGATGGCTTCCCGGTGGCCAGCCTGGGCTTTTAGCAGCCCCTCGCCAGGTCTCTGTCAGGACTGGGTGGTGGTCGTACACCTGGCTGAGGACTAAAGCGTCCTGTTGGGACAAGATCATGCTGAGATCCAACAGTAGTAAACGTCAGAGGTTTTCCCCTAATAGCTAATACGCCAGGAATTCTGACATGTCACATGCCAGCTCATCTTCTAACTTTGGTGAGAAGCCGGGGGCTCAGCTCAGAGGGACTGGCCTTGCTGACGTGAGCCTCTGGGCGGGGTGAGGTACACGGCCCCCGAGGTGCCAGGGCAACCACTGTGCCAGGGGAACTGGGTTGGATAAATCTGGGTTTGGTGGTGTTTGCCAAGCCTCAGAGAGAGCAGTGGGGAGGGGAGCTTCGCAGAGAGAACCCCTCCTCAGGCTGCCAAAGCTTCCAGTTTCCTGATGATGCCAAGACCCTAGAGAAGGGAGACCCTCTGTGAGACAGGGTCTCTGGGCCCCCTGGGAAGGGGCACTGGGGGTGTGGTGGTGGCCAGTGTGCCTGAGCCTGGCTGGAGAGTCACGTCCAATCTCTGGTCTGGGGCTCTCCTTGGCTGCAATAACAGGACAACTTTCTGTAGTTAGAAACAGGGGTTTATTTCTCTCACATGAAAAGGGGTCCGGGACTGGGGGCCGCTGACACTTGAAATCACCACTGTAGAGAGTCACCGTCTGAACACAGCAGGGTGGTAGATGGTTATATTTCCTTGTTGGTAAGTGCTCTGCTTCTGTGACCAGACAGTTCATGCATTTTTGAACGTCTGCCTTGATTCAAGCAGCCAAACACCAGACCTCTACTGTGATTCATCTGCGAAGGGGAATGACCGCCTTCCTGGAACTGTGAAAGCCAGCTGGGGGCCTGGACCTTCTCTCTCACGCGTGACCTAGATCTCTCAGCTCCCCTCACCTCTGGGGTGCAGTTGATCCAGCTGCTGAGTGAGGTTATCCACACAGAAGGGCTTCAGAGACAGCTGCTGCGCTGCAGAAGCAAGACGCTACCACCACGTGCATGGCACGTGCCCCCGGGGCCCAGAGAAGCCAGATATGGGAGGAAGGTGCTGCCTTTTGTAATTGATTAAATCTGAGCGACAAAAGGACATATAATCCTTAGAATGGAGCGTGCTGATCTGAAAATCAACACCAGAGAATTCTAGGAAGTACTTGAACAGTATTTGAGGAGAATAGAAGCTAGTTACTTCTAGTGCCACGCTTTCCTAAGACAGGAAGACGATGGGTTGGAAGGAGGAGACAATCAATCAGGGTGGGTCAAGACCCCAACATCCCCCAGATCAGGAGCAGCAGTAATTCAGCCCCTTCCCCCGGACTTTGCGTGATTCCCAGGATGTCTGCCTCCCTAGGCATGGAGATGCCCCTTGGGTGCAGGTCTGCGTGTTCGCGGTGAGAGGTGGGGCTGGGAGGCCGGCTCCTCCCTCCCAGTACCAGCACCCCAGGCTGGGTGGAGGACAAGGCTGTGAGACAGAACATGCGATTGTATTAAAAAGCCAGCACCTGAAATTTTGCTCTGGACTGGGAGCAACTTCGTAAGACACAAACGACTTTGATCAAAACCGTAAGATTTCATTTCCACTGAGAAGTGTGGTGATGGCTGGAACTCACCAAGCACGTGTTTTGATAATAAATTGTCCCAAGTGTCTTACGTCCCTTGTCTCCAGGTGTTGCAGCCACATCTCAGGAAGGTGGTGCTGACTTCTGCGGAGCGGGGACCCACGGTGACTCCACTCCAAGTGGCAGGAGGGGCCCTCTGTGCAGCGCCCGAAAGCCAGGCTTCGAGAACGTTCATTTTCGTGTGCTCACTGCATTTTTTCCTTCTCATTGTAACTTCCGTGTCCGAGGACCCTCGTTCGTGCTGGGGATGTCCCTGTGTCCCTGATCTGACGGCAGGCGTGCGCAGCGCTCACTGCGGTGTGTGCCGATTGTGGTCTATCCTCCCGCCCGGAGCGCAGCCCCCCAGGGACAGGCGCCCGTGCCGTCCACGTGTGGCCCCAGGGCCCCAGGGACCCTTCACGCGTTAGTTGGAAGAAAGGAAGGGTGAATTTGTGAGAGTGAATGAATGGTGCCCCGGGAACAGCCACTTTACTACTGTGTTTTTAGTATTTGTTAATGCATATTATATGAATAAAGGATTCTGTAGGCAGCTGAAGTGCTTTCCGTCCCCACCCTACCTCCGAGGCATTATCTTTTACAGCTTATCATCAGCGTCCTGTGGTCAAATTATATCCCAGTAAATAGCCACCTGTGAGCCACTCTTGTACAGAAATACTTGCTGAAAAGCATTTTTTGTTTTGTTTTTTGCTTAGGATGCTTAAGAAGCGAAACTATCTGGTCAACGTTTGTGAACATTTTTAAAGTTATTTCTGTCTTCACTGAATTGCGTTTTTGAACTTTTGGACCAAGCTAAACCTGTCAGTAACATTCTAGGCCCTGTCTCACATGGCCAGAGTCAAATATTACTCGTTTATTTTTACAAATTATTGTGAAGCATTGGGAAGTAAAAGTAAAAATGCATCACTTTGTTCACTTGTAAAGCTGAAGAGTTTCCATGTATCTGTTAGCCATTTTCATTCAGGTGTCCATGGATTGGCTTTTTAAGCAATCTGCCAACTTATCTCTTGGAGTTCTGGCAGACTTCTTATTAACTGAACCTTAGGAATGCTAATTCCCTCTCATAATTCTTGCAAACACTTTTCTATATTGTTACTTGCCTTTTAATTTAGTTTATGGCTTTTTTTTTTTGATGTGCAGAACTTCCTTAAAATGTTTCTGTGGTAAAATGGAGGATTTTGTTTTTTTACTTAAGAAGAGTTTCTCAACTAATCATTAAAAAATTCCCCAAATGGTGATGTAATTGTTTTGGTTTTGATTTTAAATATATTATTACCTTTTAAATCCATCTGAGGTCTGTATTTATCCATACTGTGAGAATGTATTAACTTTCCTTTTTTGGTTTTAAAATGAACTTTGATTCTTTTTTTTTCTGCAGAGGAACCTCAAGAACCCCTGGTCGGGTAAAGCACTGTCAGCCCCGGGAAGTGCTGGTGGGACCCGCGTGACTGGTGAGGAGCCGCGTGACTGCCGTGGGCCTCTCCGGGCTTAGGGAGCAGCTCTGGTCCCTCTTCACACGTGTGGCTCAGACTCACCTTTCCCAGGGGCCTTTACTGCGAGGGGTATGTCCAGTGGGACAGGGCCACAGATACCAGCCTGGGGCCTCCAGTCTGGGCAGTGCCCCTGACTCTTGGGGAACAGCAGACATGGGGTCTTAGAGCGGGCGGCTGGGTTGCTGGAGGGGGATCTTGTGGTCAGACTGCTGGGCTGGGAAATATTTGCTTCATTTGACCTTGGGGCCAAACCAGATTCATCTGCCATTTGAGAACAGAACTCTCCTAATGGAAAGATCCCATCCAAACAAAACTAAACATTTTTCTGAGGAAGAACTCTGGAATTTCTGGTCTGGTTATTTCTCATTCCACCCTGGTTGTTATGGCAATGAGAATCTTGTGCAAAGGCAGATGGTGGGAACCTAAGTGACTTGCTTGAGAAAATGAGTCACTATTTAAATTGAGTTTTGTTTTGTTTTTCTCATAGAAGTAAGTACTTCAAGTGTATTTCCAGGAAAATAAACACGAGGCCTATATGGTTTTGGCCTAATCAGACATGGCCGCCCACCTGCCAGCCAGACCTGCCACACCGCGGGGCAGTGATTGCTGCCCGCACCATCTTCCTCCTGGTGCCGAGCTTTACAGCCACCCCTCCAGCCCTCCGGGGCCTTCCTGTGACCTCGCCTACCATTAGGGAAATTTTTAATGAAATCTTGAACCTCTCAGAGACCTGCTTTTCCTTCTTAAGAGCATAAGTGCACGTTAACACATCTGTGGTCACTACTCCTAAAGCAACACCCACAGGCCCCTGGGCTCTCCGTCTGCAGCTGGTTTGCCCTCTCCCTGGAGGAATGACGGTCCCGGGTGCTTGGTGCAGGGGCCCTGCTGTCCTCTCCTATGGCCTTGGTGTCCCTAAATGCAGGGTTGTCCTCTTACCTCCGGCACAGCTGCCCAGGCCACTAATCCCAGGTATGCTGGGACCACACCCCGCAGCCCTGGGGGCACCTGGGCTGCTTGTCTTCGGGTACAGAGGCCTCATGTTCACCACCGTGTGCAGACGAGCAGCACCTGTGTGCGCTGTGAAGACAGATCGGGAAGGAACTGGCTCAAGACTCCCTAGATCTGGGTTCCCTGGAAAGATCGAGCGGGGACAGTCTCCAAGGTTTTCTGCTTCTGAGCAGAGAGGAAGCTAGCAGGGAGATGTCTGCACGTCCCCTTCCCTGCGAACAGAAGGGGAAGGCAACCCTAGGCCTGTTTGTTTCTGTGTCTCGACACATCCACTCCTGAGTCTGTAAGTCCTGATGAAGTGGGAGACGGGTGACTTTAAACTGGGGCCAGATCGGGGAAGAATTTGAGGGGAGCAAGATTCAGAAGGGACCAGCTGAGAAACAGGCGGTAAAGAGGGGGCAGCCCCAGGTAGAAGATGGTGGGTGGAGCTGGTGAGGCCCTTTGGTGAACCGGGCGTGAGGACTGGGTGATTCTGAGGCTTCTGTCTTGAACGTCTAAGAGGAAACAGACTGGGGAGAAAGCGCGCTGCTTTGTTCTTCCCGTGAAGTAGAAGCTTGGGTCACCGATTCTTCTGATTTGCTTTTTCCTGTCTGTATTGCATGTTCCAAAGTCTCCTCCAAGGATTGCTTTAGTTGTGCCCTACCAATTTTGATGCACTGTGTTTTTGTTCTCATTCAGCTAAAAATATTTTATAATTTCCCTGAGATTTCTTCGTAGGTCTGTTTAGACATATGCTGTGTAACTTTTATTACTGGGCATTTTCTGGTTAACTTTTTGTTACTGACTTCCAGCTTAACTCCATTTTGTCAGAGAAACTGCTCCGTATGGTTTTATTTCTGTGAAGTTTATCAAAACTTGCTTTTGTGCTTAGCATGTGGTCTGTTTGCTGAGCATTCCATGTGCACTTGCAAAACACACAATCTGCAATTGTTGGCTGCTGTGTTCTATGTGTGTTCTGTATGTATATGTTCTGCATATGTGTTCTGCCTGTGTATATATGCTCCGTGTTGTAAACATGTATGTTCTACATGTATGTTCTCAATGTTTGTGGATGCTATATATATGTTCTCTGTATGCATATGTTCTATACATATTGATTACACCAAGTTGGATGGTATTTTTGGTTAATATTTTGTTCAAATTTTCTACATCCTTACTGGTTTTGGGGGAAGCTTGTTCTATCAGTTACAGAGAAGTGTGTTAAAATCTCCAGCCACGACCGTAGGTTTGTCTGTTTCTTCTTTCAGTTCTGTCCGTTTGCCTCCTGCACCTGGCAGCCCTGTCACGAGGTGCCTGCACACTGAGGACTGTCGCCTCTTCCTGATGAGTCGGCCTTTGTTGCTGTGAAAGGGGAAGCTGCTGTGTGTGGGACGGGTACGGGCAGACGTCGATGTACAGGCGGAACCTGGAGTCTGGGCCTCAGGAAGAGATGCCATGCTGCCACTGAGGGCACACCAGTCCTCGGCCCTGTAAGTGGCACTGCTTGAGTTAGGTGAGCTGGCTGTTTGCTGTTCCCGGTTTACTTGCTCAAAAAGGTGGCTGTCCTAAATTTCATTCCTAAATATCCTTGCTAGGTGAGTAACTGGACTGTGTAATTCATACTGCACTATTAATGGTTCGCTTGGCAAAGTTAGTGACCACCAGGACTGCGGTGGAGGGAACTGCAGGCTGACTGTCCACGAGCTTCCTCTCAGGAGCAGTGAAGGTCTCAGAGTATGCAGCTGTTTCTCCCTCCCAGGACTCCGGCCTTGTTCGAGACTGCCCAGTGGTTTCTGACTCCTGGGAGCCCCCTTCCCCACGCCAAGGGCTCCATTCTGTGGTCCAGCCACAGCTTACTTCATCACGCCTTAATGAGTGAATAGCTCTGTTGTTTCTGATTCTCTGACACCGACGTCATGAACTGCATCATGACGACTGTTCTTACACATAAATTGTGCGCAGCTGAATGCTTAATTAGGGGAAATTCCTGGAAATGAAATTACTGGGCCACGTGAAATGAACATTTTAAAGTTAGAATGTGTTTGAAGTTTATAGAGGAAACACAGGTAATAATTTGCTGTGTTGTACACTAGTTACTGTATTGTGGTAATGCTGTGATACAACAGAACCACTAAATGCAAAGGTTATAGTGTTATTCCACACAATGTAGCTGTAACCTTACCTCAGTATCACAGAACAGTACCATATTCATAGGCAATTATGGGATCCAGTTTTTAATTTTACTTATGAGGGGTGCGATCTTTTCCTCATTCTTTTTGTCTTTCATAATTTTTGTTCATTAATTATCAGTTTCTGCTGGTCAGTTTTCTAAGTGTTGACATTTTTCTTACTTACTTACTAGCTCCTTGTGGGGAAATCACCAGTCCTTCCATAAGAGGAAATCGGGACTAGCGGACAATTACTTAGCTCTCACTGGGCATCAGCCTGTTTCTAGGGCTCCCACAGCCGACACACTCTGCCCCACAGAAGTCGTGAGGCTGGGTGTGGCTCGGGGTCTAGGGAGCTGGACACCCAGGCTGCTGCTCCGAGGGCCCCTCATCCAGGCACCTGTGGGCTGTCCTTGTCCCTCGTGGGAGCTGCCACAGTGTTCCCTGCACATTTCTGCTGGGACGTACTCCCTGAGTCAGACCCCTGCTGGCTGAGGGAGGGAGGTGGGCCTGGGCACCGGTCACATCCTGGCTCACCTGAGGGCCAAGTGCCAGAATGGGACTGGGGACAGACACCCAGAGCCCCATCACTACCTGGACGCTTGCCCCATCCAGAGGGGGCCAAAGGCGGGTGAGGCAGGGGCGAGTCTCAGCCCACTGGGAACTTTCTCAGATGAACTGACAGGCCAGCAACACTGGAACACATTTACTTGTCTGGTTTATTTTGCAAACAAACATCCTTTCAACTTGTTCTTGAATGTTATTTAGAAAACACTCTTGAGCTGTCTCCCCGGCATGGGGCGGGCAGACAGAGGCACATGGAGGTCACCCTCCCTGCCAGGCCCTCTCGCTCCGGGGGGCATCTTGCTCAGAGTCGCCCTGCGCTTCTGTGGCACAGAGGTGTCTCCTGAGCAGTGTCGTGGGTCCATTGCTCCCACCCCCACCACCTCCAGGGACTTCTTGTGGTCAGGCTGCCTGCCTCCGCGCCCCCTCCCGGCACCCACCACCGCTGACCCAGGTTCAGGTACCAGGCACCTCGCGCGGCCACCTGCAGGCCAAGTCGGGCTCAGCCTTCTCCCCGTCCCCTTGTCTTCCCGGGGTCTCATCAGTGTGGGCACAGGGCCGTGGGCGTGTGAGCAGGGCTGTGAGCGCCCTTGACGTGGGCGGGTCACAGACAGAGATGCTGTTGGGATTTAAAGAGAACTTGCTCTAGCAGCCGCCCTCCCCCCATTCTGCAGGGCAGAGGCTGAGGCCCAGATTATTCAAGAAACTTACCAAACCACGTCCGCGCCACCCCCCCATCTCCCGCCACCAGTCACCTCCAGAAAAGCTGCCCCAAGGTCATTCCCTAGCCCTGAAGCCTTGGGAAGCTCCCAGCTTCCAAGAAAGCCACATTTGTCCTTCTGGGCAGCACTGGTGGTGGCTGCTCTGCCTCTGCAGGGCTGGGTGTGGCCCGCCCGGCAACCACACCAACTACACCTTTGCTGTATTAACTTACTTCTAGGTCATTCCCTCTTACTCCCGCACCAACCTCGCTCAAGGCCTACCTCCCCTAAAACCTTTCACTCCTTTGCTGAACTCTCAGCGTTGTCTTCTGCAAAGCCTTGCACAACCTCGTGGTCAGATGGACAGACAGATGGACAAATGGGCAGAGGGCAAGGAGACACAGTGTAGACCGGATGTGGTCGAGGGTCTGCGAGCCACAGTGACGTCCACACATCAAAAGCAACGTTAAGTTACACTCACGTCCTTCACTTGTGCTTTCTGTATAACACGGGCACCTCGTGGGTTTGGGGACTTGTGGGCCCCCTTTCCCATCACCCCTGCTCAGTGCACAGACTTGCTGTCTCCGGTGCTGCTCTATTAAACTGCCCCCCCACCCCGGCCAAAAGGAAACCCTCTCCACCCACCTCCTTCCTTCAGCCTCCCCACCTCAAAGCCCTCGAGTCTGTCTGACCAGGAGGGAGGGAACAGGAAGACCTGGAGAGCCAGCCCAAACCCTTTCCAGAGGGTGGGTGGGCGGTGCCCCTTGTAAAAGCCCCTGACCCACATTCACCAGTGCGTTTCGTACACACATGTGCAGAAACTGGGACTAAATTTACAGATGCCTCACACACCTACAGCTTCCGTAGAACCAAGCACAGACATCACTTGGGTTTTCACTGCCGGCTGATAGATTCGGGGAGACACCATCTGCCTTTGCCTGTGAAAGTCTGCAGGATGATGAGGCACCTTATAATGGGGTTTCAGTAAAAATGGGTGTCTTTAGATCTGAAAGGGTTGTAATTATTTATGCTATGTTTGAAAATCACAAATTTTACGTCTTCTGGCTTCACAGTTGCAGTTGTTAAAACCATGCGAGCTCGTGTTTCTCAAGCGCATTGAGTGTCCCTGCTGCTGCTTACACTTCATCACCTGCCCCGCTCAGCACACGAGGGTTTGCAAAATCCTGCCTCCAAGAGCGAGCAGCTGCTTGGTCTCGTTTTTCCGCAGTGATGTTCTGACAGCTTATTCCCCCTGTTGCTTCCTCAGGGTCAGGTGCTGAACATCAGGCGCTCTAACAGAGATCCCAGTGCCACCCCAGGGTCAGTGTCTGTGCTGAGGCCCGCCGTCCAGGGCTCGGTCCAGGGCACCCCTGGGCAGGCGGGGGTGGGCTGTTGTCAGGAATGAGGGGACCACCTACAGCCTGCCCCTGATTTCCTCCTTACACCTTCAGGAAACACAAAGGAAGTGACAGGCCCTTTTCTTTCCATCTCCCAAAGAACACTCTTCTGTATAAAAGGTGCCCTGAATCCTTTGTGATGTCCACAAGCCAAGCGGGGCCTCGTAGAGGGCCGGCGGTTACAATGCAAGCACATGATGATGACACACCGCCTACTGCCTCTGCTGAGTCTCGACCCCGTTTCACAAGAATAAAGGATTAATCTGTGACCTTCCAGCAGGAACTGCATCTGGGGGGGGGAACGGCCACCTGGAGGAACAGACGAGCCTGAAATCTGCCTCGGTGGGTCGGGCTGAGGCTCAGCTTTGAATCAGACTAGACAACAAGCTTCCTGTGGAAAAGAGGTGCTCGCTGTCTCCAAGACCACGGACGGGCAGGTTGGGGCAAGGTGCAACCATAACACCCGTGGTGCTGGCGTCCACCCAGCCCCGGTGAGAGGGGAGCTGCTTCAGCCCTTCCAGGGCCAGCACCTGCCTGGAGCCCACTGCCACTTCTGGGAACTGATCTCTGGCACACCAGAGCGGACACCTATGTGCTCAAACGCTCATCAGCAGCGGTGGATGGACTAAACCACGCATGGCCGTGCCATGCAACTGTCAGCAATAAGGCAGGTCTGTGTGCAGACAGGCAAGACCCACACAATCCGTCTTAACTAAAAAAGCAAGTTGCAGAGACTTCTATACAACATGATCCAATTTCCATGGAAAAAGAGAAGACCGAGAAGGAGGGAGAGGTGTGCACAGACATCGAGGAAACTCACAACATTTACCTCCAGACCAGAGAGAGGCAGACGGAGGATGGAATTCAGAGCCTTTCACGTTTCAGATTCTATCTACCTATATCAATATTTGAGGTTTTGTAACTCCTCCATGTAATTTCTATAACCTGAAAACCTAAAAAAAAGCCATTTAAAAACTGCCATTCTTGATGAGAAAGGAAGGTGCATGCTACTTCCGTCTGCAGAGAGGAGGTATGTTCCCCAGAATGGCTCCTGGGCACCTGCCGGTCCTCAGGTCAAGCACTCTCTTCCTTTCGATGAGTCTGGAACAGGTTCCTGCCTTACCCTAGTCCTCACGAGGCCCTTTCCACCAGCAGACAGCTGACAGCTACCATCACCTGCAGCCTGGGGTGCGGCTCTTAGAATCTCACTGGAGGCTGGTCCGCCAGCTCAATTCTCCAAGTTGGGCCCCCAGAAAATCTGCCTTGTAGCAAGGTGCTGCATTCCTCTCGGAATGAAGCAGTTTGGTTGAGCACAGAGTTTCCTAGAAATAGATTTTTTATGTCTGTGGCACAAATGGGGGTAGACAGGTGTGCACACATGTGCACAGACATAAATGCACACTAGCATGTGTGTGCTCAGCCCTGCCCCTACTTGGCAGGTTCTCAGGTTCTGTGGAGCTGGGGATTAGATGTCGGGAGCCAGGTGCATCGCCCCCACTGCTGACCGGCTGCTGTAAGGAACATGTCTCTGCAGGCTGCATAAGTGCTCTAGGGAAGGTGGCTGCCATGTGCCACCCTCCCCACCCTGTCCCACATCCAAGCTCTGCTGCAGACGTGAGGAGGTTTCCTCTGAATGTCCCCAGCTCAAGGCCCTGGGGCCTCAGGATTTGCTACTCAGAGTCACTCAGCACACAGACACGGACTGGGTTTTATTCAAGTGGTCAGGCATGGTGGCTTGGGGACATTCCACACATGGTTACAACACTTTACAAAGACATATGTTGACTCTGATCACCTGCTCCTCTGCCAACAATGAGTAACACTCACTCTCCCCTCTGCTCTTCATTGGTCCAGACAGCCCAGTTTCTGGCTCACGGCCTTGGAGGGCTGTCCTGGGAACATGTCTGATGTCCGAGCACAAGTGACCGTCCCAGGTTATGGGGGCTGGCTCTCCAGTTGGTCGTGTGGATCTGGTCACAGCAAATCTTCTAAGTCAGGGAACCTGGCTCCAGGGTTTCTGGGTGGTTCCTGGACACTGCCCGCTGCTCTTGTTCAGGCTCCCCGTAGCTCGCGCCAGCCATCCTGGTCACGGGCACTCGCACCCAGGCCTGTGATGTCTCAGAATGAAGATGCTGTAGCCTCATTGCTAACAGGGACCACTATCATAAAGAGGTTGGAGAACTGGCAAAGCAGTTGAAGCAGCTGGACGGGGTTGTGAGCAGAATGCCTGCCGGGGGGGGTGTGCCCTGGACAGGGTGTGGGCCTGCTTTTCCCCACACCCCCCGTCCCCCGCCCCCGAGGCCACTCAGCCCCTCTCAGACCCACGAACAGTCAAAGGAGGCCAGGCGAGGACAGCTGCTTGCCAATACTGGATGGGAGCTTGATACATTTTAATCTTTCATTAAAATAATTCTCCACTCAAACAGAAATGACTTCAAGATTATTCTCATTAAGGAGAGAGCAGGTTTCCACCCCCACCAAGTAAAATGCCTGGTCTCCCTGCCCCGCGGGTGAGGTCACCACCCGCAGGGCCGCCGATGGAGCCCTGCCCGCTGCCTGCTGGGCAGGGCCTTCAGAAAGTGCAGGTGCCCTGGGAGAGGGGGGACCGCTCCACCCGCTGTTCTCACCTGGCGCCCTTCTCTGCACTCTCCCTGCCAGCCTGGCTGCCCCGGTGGAGCAGCAGCAGGCGGACAGCCCAGAGGTGGCCGTAACGGGACTCGGGCAGTGGGGTACGGAGTGGGCGCTGGAGGGGCGGGTCCGCCCGGGCTCGCAGGAGAATTGAACGGAAGCCCTCGGAGGGCGGCTACGTGTCCTGCTCACAGGAGGGCTGCCCGGGGGACCTGGGGGCGGGAGGCCAGTGGTGCTGGTTATTCGGAGGGAGGGCGGCCAGCATCCCAGCTCAGGCCCGCGCTCCCCGCAGAACAGGCACTGAGATTAGAAAATTTCTCATTTTTTCCCTCAGTCGCTGGACCCAATACCTGGGCTTCAACCGCCTTGGTCTCTCCTACTCTCTTTGAAAATAGGGCCGGCTACACAGCCAAACATTAACGAGACAATTACTAAATGCTGGAGTTCTACAATCACTAGGTTTAACCCCCAGGCGGTTACAAGGTAACCCGGCTGGCTCGCCCCGCAATCCTGGCGGGGACCCCGGCTCACGGCCCTCACCGCGGCTCCGCTGCGCAGTGGCCTCACCGCTAGATGACCGAGGTCTCCGTCTGCAGGAAGGACGGGGTGCGGGAGCCACGGGGCACCTGCAGGGCGCCCTCCGAGCCGTTCCTGGAGACGGACGAGCTATGCAGCCTGTAGTCCCGGCCGGAGGGCCGGCTCGGGCACAGGCCTCGCCACTTCCTTCTCAGCTCGCTCTGCACCTGTGGGCGAGGGCAAACGCAAGGCGGGCGGTGGGGGTCAGGCGGACGACAGGCTTGGAACGGGACCCCAGGTGCCCTCTAATGCAAACACCTGTGAACGAACCCCTCCCTCTTCCGCCCTTTTCTGTGTGGAGGGTGCGACATTCCTGCCCGCCCATCAGACGCGCTTGGGAGGGTGCGGCAGGGAAAGGGACGCGGGACCCGACGGGGGCCTAGGGGAGAGTGTCCAGGCTGCGGAAACCAAGGTTCCAGCTGCAGGTTCCAGGATCTTCAGTCCGTAGGACAGCAGCTGACACACCCAGAACCGAGAGAGCTAATTCGGATTTTCAGGGCATGCAGTGCTTTTACCTACGGTCCTGGTTCTGCTCCCTCAGTCCTGGTGAGGGAGTTCCCGGGGAGTTTGGAAAGAAGGAAGGGAGGCAGGTGTAGCAGTCGCTCAGGCCAACATGAGGGCCGCGAGGAACAGCAAGTAGCGGGAAAGGGGGAGCCAGCGAGGCGCCAGCTGGAGAGGCGGCCACAGCCCAGGTGAGTGGGGGCCAGCGCGGCGGGGGCGGGACAGAGCGGGGGGGGAGGGACGGGGGTGGAGGGCGGGGGGCGGGGCTGAGGATAGAGGAGCGGGGTGGGGTGGGGGTGGGGTAGAGGGTGGGGTGGGGGCGGGAACTCAGGGCATGGGGCGGGGCTCAGGGGGGAGCAGGGCGGGGGCGTGGGTAGAGGGCGAGGCGGGGCAGAGTTGGGAGAAGGGAGTGGGGTAAAATGTGAGGCGGCGGCAGAGGGTCAGCAGAGGGCGGGACAAGGTGGACCCGCGGGAGGACTGGCCGTGGACCCGGGAGGGGCCCCAGACTCCGTGACAGCGCCTGGCGGGCGGCGCAGACCCACGCACGTGCGGGCAGTGTGAGCGGGGCCGAGACCCCAGGTGCTGGGCGGCGGCACTGACCCCATGGAAGGCTGGGCCTTTTGCAGGGCTGGGGCATTTTGGGGAATTCCTCATAAAGCGAGAATCTGTGCTTGCTTCCCAGAGGTGAGCACTTCCTTCACTGTTCAGAAAGCAGTAGAGAACCGCCACCACCAGGTCCTGCAGGTGGAAGGGCGGTCAGTGGCCACTCGCCCCCGCCCCCGCCCCCGTCCCAGGGACGCCCAGCCCCTGCTCACCGCACCTGAAAGTATCCGATGCACAATTCGAACAGGATCTGGTACTTGGAGGAGATCCCGATGGGAAACACGGCAAACACCATGTAGTGGACTCCAAACAGCGGAATGAGCAGCAGGGTGGACTTGGCGAGCCTCCTGCACCAAAGAGAAAGGATCCTGAGGTCCCCGCCCATTCTGGAAAGAATGTGCGAACTGACCGTCAGATCACCTTCCCTCCTACCGCAACGGAGCTCCTACAAGAAACTTGACAGGTTTGGCAAGAAGATACTGGTCTGAGGGGTCTCACTGCCCCTTGGGCCACTAGTTTTAATAGTTGAGACCCATCCCAGCATTTGAAGGGGGGGCAAGCTTTACTTTCAGATCAGAAGAGCAGACAAAACGGTGGTCCCTTGAACACACGTGTGACAGAGAGTGTCCCCGTGGAGAGCAGACTCAGAAGTCGGGGAGCCCAGACGGGATCTAATTTCTTTGTCACAGAGCTCTTACCCTCCCTAGTCCGAGCAGATTTTCTCCTCACCGTGTTGTTTGTAAAAAACAAAATAACTGAACGCAACTCCACCCTCTGAGGAGCCCCATTCCTTGTCTGAACCTTTCCCGCTCCCCAAGCGGGTGCTGGTCACGCTCCTCCAGGTCAGGGCTTCCCAGTTCCTCCTGCACCAGAACCTGGTCATGTTAAAACGCCGCTTGCTCCCAGCTCTGAAAGTCTGGGGTGTGACCTGAGAATGCATTTCTGTCAGGTTCCCGAAGATGCTGTGGCTGCTAGTTGGAACCCTGCTTTGAGAACTACTGCGCTAAGGCAGTGACTCTCACAGCTGCACTAGAGAGTCATCTGGGGGGCTCTTCAGCTTCCTCAAGTCTGCCTGGCCCTCATCCAATGTCAGGTCACAGCAGGTGGCTGGCATCTTCCCAGGGGATTCAACGTGGTCCTATGTGACCTTGCTTCCGCCACCTGGTCTGAGGGTCAGGAGCACTGGGGTCACCGGCTGGCCCACCAGGTGATGTGTATGCACATCAAGGCCCCCAAATGAACCACCAGCAGGTGCTCTAATGACCAGCCTCATCCTGGAAACTCTGAGTGAGGGGTGCCTCCTTGCTCCTCCCCCACCCAACACTTGGAAAAGTCACGAATTTCTTTACATATTTTTGAGTCACCTGCCTCAAACCTAGCACTCAGAGCCTCAAATGTAAGTTCTAGAAATGTGTTCATTTCTCCCAGTTCCCTCAAAAAACCCACCTGTGGTGTTTACCAGAGGCTTGCCTCTGTATTGGACCATCTGCACAAGCCCAGAAGCCCAGCCTACTCTGCAGCAGACGTGAACGCCCCTGGGCAGCAGGGAGAGCCTGCCCACCCTCCAGGCCGCAGCTGCAGATTTGCACATCTGACTTTACGAGGCCCGCTGTGCCCGCACTGCACTGACACTTCGGCTGGTGTCACCATGCGTGAGGACGGGCCCTGCAGGGAGCTATGCCGTTGGTTAAACTTCAGCGAGAACCTGCCTGAATTCCAATTATCCATCTGCCCAGAAGTGCTTTGTGCTGGTTTTTGGAAAAGGGTTCTAGAGGCTGGGCCCCAGGGACCCTGTGTGGGGAGACCTGTTACTACACTACTGAGACAGTTACAGGGAGAAGAAGAAGACGGCAAAGTACAACCAGGCGAGATCACAGACGTGCTCTGCCTTTTGTGTTATCCTGGAAAAAGACCAGATTCTATTATCCCCACTTTGTTTTGTTTCCAAAATAAAGCATCTGTCTCTAAGACCTACTCAGTGAACTTCCCACAGAACCCGGAGGGAAGGTCGGCAGGGCTGTGAACACGACTAGCAGAAACACTAGGAGTCAGTGTGAAGACAGCCTGGGTGGCAGGCGTGGGGGGCGGGGCCAGGGGCCGCCCAGCTTCTCACCTGAGCCAAGGAAATGCTGCTCGGAAGGACTGCCCCGCACCCTGCGATCTGACGTGGCAACCCATCTAGCCCGGCCTCTGTGGTGGGCTGGGCAGAGATTTCCACGCCGGGCACAATGAGGGGTATGTGTGTTTCCTAACTCTGTCACAGTACTTATTGCTGCCAGGCACGAAATGTCTTTGAATATTAATTTAGTTAATTGAGTTTTGAATAAATCTCAGTTGATCCTCATAGCCTCAGTGACAATTACACTATTATTTCTACTTTACAGGTGAGGAGACTGAGGCTCAGAGCAGCCCAGTCACTTTCCCCCAGGCCTCCATGACCACCAGGATGCTGCCTGTCTCCCACTCTGTTTGAAGGAGGGGAGGGAGGAGACGGCTGCGTGGGGCCCACCCTCGGGGCAGGCTGGTAACCTGCGCAAGAGCCAGGGCCACACAGCTTTCAGCAGCTGCAGCTCCAACCAGGTCTGTCTGAACCCAACCACTGTACCAGCTGTACCAACCACTCACACCAAACTGATTTTATTTTGTATCTGAGTTGTGCGCTGTATCTTTTCCTTATAAATTCGTGACAGACATGTACAGAATCTTCAAGTTCCTTTACTGTCTCAGAGCCTCAAGAATTTTTTTTTTTTTAGGAAAATTGTTGGATCTCGTAGATCCACAGTCATGTGGAGGAGGCTTAACCTCTGCTCCCTTTCCTGGGAAGGGAGAGGGTCTCAGCCATCCCCAGGCTGTCACTCAGCATGTCCACAAACATCAGCGGAGTCATGATCAAGCACAAGGCCCGACACCAGGTGCCACCTGAGCCCTGAGGTCTGAGGGGGCAGAAGAATTAAACATGAGGTATAAATAAGGTGTGGCCAAGGAGAAAGGTCAGATGACAACGCAGGAAAGTAGGCAAAGCACCTCGAGAAGCAGCTCCCTGGGGGGCATCATGATGGAAGGGGGGCCTGACAGTTGCCAGGGCAACCTGCCCTCGGACAAGACCCTCCGTCTCTGGGGGTCCCTGTGAAGTGGCCAAGGGCACACGCCTGCGACTGAAGGAGGAGAGCTGGGGCCCTCTGGGCCTGGCTCTGATCTCCTCACACGCGCTTCGTCCTCACCCTTGGGTCCTGGGTGACGAGGTGTGTCTAAGCACATACTCACTTGTACTGGGACTGGTCATTGCCACCAACATCTGGGGATGTCAACTTCTGCAGTAAAATTCATATAATGCTAACAAAAAGGATGAAATTGACCTGCACAAAGAGAGATGACACATTTGTGTGTGATGCCCCCTGGAAAGGAGGCCGGGATGTCTGTGGCTGAGCCTCACCAGTTTCAGCAGGGCCAGGGCCCAGCACAGCTGCCTGCCGCCCCCCAACCCCGAGAGCGGGACAGTGTCCCCTGCAGTGTCACATACACTCTGGCCCTGGGCTGCGGCGGCTAAGTAAACTGACTTTGAGATGTGCAACGGACAGACCGAAACCTGGTTCAGCTCAGAGGCTGCACACTTGGTCCTCCCGACGGTGATTCCCCTGAGGGTCCCCTGAAGGAGCAGTCTCCTTCTCACCCACCCCATTCCCTGAGACTCCACCCTGAAGGTGGGCTGAGCCCACCGTGGAAGAGCTCGGCCTTGGGGATCGGGCCTCAGAAGACCCAGGAGAACGGGGCTATTTATATTTACTTCTGGGCAGCAGCCCGCTCTTTGCCCAAGTGTGCAGCCTGGAGGGTCACTCGTGTTTCAATACAGAAATGACTTACTATAATGGAAATTAAAATTGGTGTTCGTATAAGCCACCAGGGAACACTGTGGTCGTTGGTATCTCAGCAACTGTTGAGAGAGGGAGTCACATTACCATGGATGATTCCAGCTACAAATCCAGCACAGGCTAAGCGCACTGCCCGGGACTCACCCCTTACAGGGTGCTTGCAAAACAGAGCCCAAAGCCCCCTCCCCTCCCCTCCCCTCGGGGTTGTTAGATGGTCCCTCTTGACTGCCGTGCTCCACCCTGAAGGCACAATTGCTCTGCACTTAGAGATCTGCTGATGCAGAGGCAACTCCAGAAGCTGGGAGAAGGGGCAGGCCAAGCCCTAGGAAGGCCCACAGCCTGGGCGTTGGCGCAGCTTTCTCCAGCTGACATCGCAAAGAGAAGTCTGCCTTCTGAAAATCAGTTCTCCTCAGCTCCCAAATGTTTAGTATTAGTATCTTGAATGAAAGCACAATGCCATCAGAATAGCTGAGGCAGGCACTGCCAGGAACGTTTGTCCAGTAACAGGTTTCAGTTTTGCTTTTCAGCATAAGGGCTGGCTCCAGCGGGAGGCTGGGGTTGGGTGCTGGTGAAACGCCTCCCTTGTTCCCTCGGTCACCCGCACTCCCTCCCAGCAGGGGCAGAGGCCCACCCTGGACCCCAGCTGGGGTTGACAGTAGGATGTGGGGCTCCTGGAACCCACAGGGCAGAGGGGAGGCTTCCCACAAATGCTGTCTTAGACCTGCAGCCCTGACCCACCCTGCAGCTGCTCCTGGTGTGGGAGTGAGCCAGGCCGAGGCCAGGAGAACTGCCCAAAGTGCCAGTGACAGATACATGTCACATAAACTACAGCCATACAACTGGACTTTGAGAGGCTCATTACCAGAATAGACAACTGGTAGACCACAGCCTCGTGGTGGGAACTCTTGGTGCCTGAGTTTGGGGTCTTGTTCTGGCTCATTGTACTCACCAGGCAGAATGTCTGCGGCCCTAGGCCGGCTGCGCTGTCTCAGAGGGTGGTTCCCAGCTGGCCATTGTGACCTGGCTCAATACTGGGCTCTGCGTTTGCTTGGCGCCCTTTTGTGAATACTGCTCCAAGCTCTGGGACGCTGTTCTGTCTCTGCCCGGTTTACCCCAAACTCAGCTCTGCTGTGAGACCTGGTTCAGTCCCATCTCTCCCATGGCTTCTCCCGATGAAGTTCAATGTCCTCTCCATCAGGTATTCAGATCCTCAGCTTGGCCACATGTGCTGCCTTCTGATCAGTCACGGGGCCTCTCCCTAGTTTCCCAAGACTTGGTGATGCCAGGAACTTAGCGTCACTAGATGGATCTCAATTAAAAGGCAGAGGTACGGGCCCAGCACTCACCCTGTGTCTTCTAACGAGAGCCTGGCTGCAATCCACGCACCTGTGCAGACAGTGGGGATGCCTGCAGAAAGACACCTGGTTACCACCACCCACGCTAGTTCCCTGGACCAGCCCTGCAGGGACAGAGTGAGCCTTCGTCAGCCCAGCCATCAAGGACCAGGGCTTTCTGATGAGCAAGTGGAAGCTCTTCATAATACAGACAAGTTTACGCTCATGCCTGATGAAGCAGTGAAGATAATCTGAATGCTTTGAAAGCTGAACCTTCACGGGCCTGAAACAAATCACCATTTTTTTGCGGGTGTCTGTGTCAATGTGCTGGCAAGGCTGTGTCCAGACATGGCGGTGACCTGAAGGGGTGCTCCTGGCTGTGAGTGTGGGGGTCCCGCAGCTTTACCCTCTTTCCAATTCTGGTCAGTGTGGAGTCCCACTGACGGGCATGTGGTCGGGACTCAGGATGGACGGCCCCCTGCTCTTTCTCCTCCCAGGCCCCTTCCTTCTGACTTTCCCAGCATCAGGGTACACCTCAGCCAATGAGAGAGCAACCTGGTTCTCAGAAATATTAATGTACTGGCTGCAGGGACCTCCAGTGGCCCTAGGAAAGCTCTTCCTACAGGCTCAGCAAAGTGTTTTCGAGCTGAAAGAGTCTGCATTTACAGGTCAGAGAGGACGGAATCAGGAACCTGGAGGGTTTGGGGGTGGCAGTGTGCGGCAGGGCAGGAGTCTTTACCCCATCCAATCAGGAGGTAGGCCACAAAGCGTCAGCTGGGGGAGAATATGGCCACCAGGAGGGTGTGGAGGTACAGCCCCTCCATCAGCAGCCAGCAGAAGTTGGCCATGATGCAGTACTGGAAGACCACCAGGCTCAGCTTGCAGCCCACCTGGAGCCAGACAGCAAGAGACACACACTCATGGCAGGCAGCGCCGGGCAGGGTGCAGCACGTGCTCACGCCCTCCGTGTAACCCGACCCTGACACAGAGGTGTGAACCCAAGTGTGTGCGTGTCAGGGCACGGCTGGCCGGGGTCGCTGGAGGGTAAATACCAGGTGAAGGCAGATGCCCATGTTGTCCCGGAGGTGATTTGTAACTCTGAGGGAACACAAGCGGCACCTGGCACAGCCTCTCTCTACCTCATCCCACCTCCTTGCCGCCTGCATCTTCATCCTCCACCCTGCACCCCCACCTCTCTCCCTCCTCCTCCCCTCCCTGCACTTCCTCCCCTCCCTCCTCCTCCCCTCCCTCCTCTCCCCTTCCCCCTCCCCTTCCCCTCCCTCTTGTCTCCCCTCTGCACCTTCTCCCCCTCCCTTCACCTCCTCTCCCAGCTGCATCCTCACCCTCAACCCTGCACCCCCACCTTTCTCCCTCCTCCTCCCTCCCTGCACCTCCTCTCCCGGCTGCAACCTCACCCTCCACTCACTCCCACTTCTCTTTCTCTGTCTTCCTCACTGTCCACTCTTAACAAGAGATAGGAAAATAAAGGGGAAAAACAAGAGAAACCCAGCAAATAAATTTTCCCCAGGCGTTTCAAAAGGGAAAAAATATGTGTTACACAAAATAAATATATTTTAATCTCTCAGAACCCCACATAAGTAAACATGTCAGGTATTTCTACATCATGAGCAAACATGGCATTGAGGCTTATAGTCACTAAGCTCATATAAATGTTCTACAAATCCAGCACTTTATTTCTATTTTTCTGTATCTTTGCAGCCTCCTCCCCAGATATGTATCTGTGGGTGGGGTGGACACATCCACATACGTGTGCAGATACACTCTTATGTGTATGTGTGTGGATTTACTCATACGTGTGCACGGAGCAGATGTGCTTGCAGGAGATGCGCGGCGGCTTTCAAGCTGCTGTCGGGCTGGAAGGAGCTCTGGCCCGCGGAGGCTCCATTCTTTCCAGGACACCCAATCCCGTTACCTGTCCTCGTTTCTCTTGCCTCAGTTAAGCATGATTCGGTTTCTTTCTAAGGTACGGCACGGACGGCTGTTACCGTGTACTGATGCTGCGTGCGGGGAGTGTGGTCTGGCACGTGGAGGCTGCCCACGGGCCACCGTAAGTTGACAGATGCACATCATAACACAACTGTGAAAACAGGGGCAGCAGCCCGGGGCCTCGGGCCTCAGCACCACCCGCTCATTGGAACAGTGGCAGGAGTGTGTGCTGCGTGTGGAGGGGGAAGAGCTCTCCGCCTCCCGGAGGAGGAAACCATGGGGCCCTGCTGCTCGTCCAGGGGGGCGGGTCCCACACCCATGGCGGTGTCTCCCCCTTTTGCAAAGCTGCCCAGCACTGTTTGTTACAATTTCAATACAGATGCCCTTTGATCCGTCCAGTCCCCCTCCAGGGCCATCTGATCGAGGGAGAAGCACCAGTGCGCAGAGACATCCGGGCGGTGATGCTTATGGCGGCAGAACGTAGAAAACCAAGGTGAGCATGCTGTTACTGGTGGGACGGCTACAGTTTTATCACACCTCAGGCTGGGTTCAGGGGAGATCCTGAGACAGGGGTAGACACGGAGGATTTCTGAGATATCCTGCTGAAGGAGGAAAGATGCAGAAAACATGTGTTTAAGGTGATTCCAATTCCATTTTCTTGGGAAAATGTTTAAAATGCAGCCTTTGCTCATCCACCAGTGAGTGCTCCCAGGACAGGAGGTCTGGGGAGCCATGCGCTGTCTGCTGACCTCATCTTCTTCAGGCCTGGAGGCGCTGAGCAGCCACATGGCCGGGACAGTGCCCCACAGGGACCTCGCAGGTCTGCCAAGTCCAGCAGGTCCTCACCCTGCTCCGGGAGCCTCCCACCACCATGGCCAGGCATCTGGGGACCACACTGGTCATCCACGGGGGCTCCTGCTGCTGGGCAGCTTCCAGGTGGCCGTCTGGTCATTCATTTCTCTAGACTAGAGCATGACTTCCACAGGACTTGGATGAACCCCAAACCAACCAGGGCAGAGAAGGAGGCCCACATGTTGCAGGGCGGGGCCATAGTGGGGAGGGGATGGGGCTCTGTCCCTGGGTCCACTTTCTGATCCAATAAAGACACTGGCTTCTCGGAGGCCAAGCTGATCGAAAGGGATGGAACAGCCGCACCCACCCCAGGGTCGTCAAAGGTAAACATGTGTCCTCCCGGGCCAACAGGACATGAGGCATCTCCCTAGGGTGCTGGGAAGACTGGCAGGTGCTGGTAGGAGCGAGTGAACAGGATATTTTACTTGAATATGTGACAGTGATGGTTGCAGGGCTGAGACAGCAGGTGAAGTGGGCCTTGGCGCCTATGCGGGGCTGACAGCTGGAGCCTCACTGTGCAGCAAGCAGCAGACGTGATGGCTGTGGCAACGTCCACTTGTGTGGTGTCACATATCCTATGTCCACAGCTGCAGACACTCGCCAGACGTGGCTCCCCCAGCACCACGCAGAGCCCTGACCAGCCATCCTTCCCAGGCGGGATCCAAAACATGCGATGGAGCAGAGTCTGGAGAGTGTGTGAGCTGCACACACATGCCAGTGTGTTTCTGCATGCATGTGCACCTTTGTGCATGTTTCCGTGTGTGCCCTCGTGCACACGTGTGTTCTGGGCACTGCTCACTTCCCCTCCTCCTGCCCCTTCTGCCTTTTCACCTGGGGCTGTGAGCCCAGGGCCCTCCACCACGTGCAGACCCCTAGCCCAGCCTCCAGCCACTGCAGAGCTCAAGGCCTCTGAGTTTGCCCTGACTCTCTGGGCAGGTGGGGCTCGGGGCAGGGACACTGGTTCCCGTTGCTCCCCCATCCCTCAGTGGGGGCCTGGCAAGGTCCTCAGTCTATGCAGCAGGAGACAGTTGAGGGCACAGCTCCGGATCAAGTGCCCGGTGTTTGTGGATCCATCAGGGACACCGTGTCCTTTAACAAAGAGCCAAGTGGGGAGGGCTCCTTCAAGCAGAGGTTTGAGACGCATGGAGAAGTGATGGAAGGTTCTTGGCAGGAGGGAACCTGGGTCTCCCGCTCCTGGTGCTGGGCGACCCCCTCTACACTCCGGGGACCCCATCTGGGAACAAAAGCCCTGTAGCCCCACCTCCACCCGGGGGCGGGATTTGCCAGGTGGAGGATCTCCTCAGTTTTATTATTACGCTCAGTCCACACGCGTGGCTGGCAAGACTGCCCCCAGATGTGTATTTACGTGCAGGCCTCGGAGCAGCCTCCACTATCTTAAAACCACAGTGTTTCAAATCTGTTCTGTCCAGGGCAGCGGTGCCAGTGGGTGAACCCACCGTTTGGAATGCGAGAGGGGGCCAGCTTTCTGGCTCCGAGTGAGAGAGGCGCCGGCCCCGGAGCCGGGATCACGGCGGGGAAGACGCTGCACGGGGACTCCATCTCGGAGGAGCTCGATAACCGCACCGCGCTGAACTGGCCCCAGAGACCCACGCGCGGCCACCACAAACCTCGCCTGCACCTGTGGAAACTGCTGGTTCAGATGCTCATCCCCGCGTCGCTAGCTGGGCGCCGCGGGCACTGTCCCGCACGGGAGGCTTCCTCCCAGCCATCGGGGAAGCACCCACTGCTCAGGTCTCGGACATTTGCGGAGAAAACACGGGGGAGCGGGAGGGCGAGAGGACGTGTGTCCACCTGTGCCAGGACCTCCCACCCCGGAGTGGCCTGCATCCCGCCGGGGGGGCCGTCGCGGGAGCCTGGCTCTGCCGGGGGCCTGCCTCGCGCCCGCCCTGCAGCCACTGGCGGTGCTCGGGTCCTGCCAGTCCTGGGCCTGCTCCGGCCTCCGGCCAGTTTCCTCTCCTTCCGCACCGACTGGGACCTCGGACCCGGGCACCGGCGCCGGGACTTCATCCCAGTGAGTATCCCCACCCACCTTCAGGGAGAGGACCCTGCCCGGGGACAGCCTACCCAGGAGGACGGCTGGTCGGGGCAGTGCAGCGTGCCGGAGTTGGAGTACAGGATGTCGTCCTTGACCAACACGGAGAGAGCTCGCAGGATGAAGGAGAGGAACAGGTTCAGGTGGATGTAGTTCTGGGTGCAGCGCAGCTTCCTGCGGGGGTGGGGTGGGTGGGGGAGGAGCCCCGGGGGAGGGGGAGGGAGAGGACGTTGGGGACAGGGAGGGATGTGGGGGAGGGGTGAGGGTCGGAGGGGAAGGGGAGGAGATAGATGATCACTGTTTTGTGCACACTTTAGTGATTGCCTCTGTGGCTTTAGTCTTAAGGCTTCTTTTTTATGGAAGTTATTTATCTAACCGTTCCTTATTGTATATTTAAGATGTTCTTAGTTTTGCATTATGGTAAATTTTTTTCTTACATAAGTCTTTTTCCTTATTTCTGACTTATCTCTTTAGAAGCAAGATTTCAGGATAAAAGTATGAAGCAAAGATGTCTCGAGACTGCAGGGGCCTGCACCCACTTCACAGATGTGAAGACCACGTTGTCTTTACAGCAAACTTCCTGCAAGGCCCACAGCAAATGACCTGTCTTTGAACTTAACTTTATGCGATATTTTGCTTCTCTAAAAAATTCCCAGAACATTTTGTTTATAATTCTTTTACAACACTTAAATTCTACTTTGCAGAAGACTTAATTGGATATTTGATTTAACTCTGACTTTTAATTGTTTGGAGTCATTAAGAAACAAACTGCCCCACACAAATGCACTTCCAAGATCATTAAACATTAACTCTGGTTAAGTAAGGTTAAGGAAAGTTTAAAAATTTTGAAGAATGTTAAAAAATGTATACTAAAGTGGTCTTCCACTTGTGGCTACTAAAGGGGAGCTTATCTGACTACCCTCCCACCAAGGGGTCAACACGATTTTAAACTCTGGAGAGTAGCCAAAGCAGCTGGGACTCGAAGGACAGGCCCCTGGAGAGGAGGGAGGCATGGAGGCCCTGTGGACACCCACCCCTTGTCACCTCTGCTGGTGGTTAACTCATGTCTCAGGGCACAACGACCACTTAGAAAGCAGAGGCTGAGAGCTTATGACAATGTCACTGGACAGAATGGGCCACAGAGGAAGTTAAGGGATTTCAAGTAACAGATGCAAGCAGCAATCATTCTGGAGAAAAGGGAAACACAGAAAGTCCAAATTTCAGCAGGCAGTCACCTACTGAGGCTTTCTTTCTTTTATTTCCAAGGTGTTCATGTGCTGCTTGAGCAGAAGAATCCCCAGGTTTTCATTCAAAACCCTGAAGTGCTGTGACTTAGGAATAATGACAAACCAGAAGTAAACTGGCCTTCACAGAGCCTGGAATACAGCCTCAAATCAGCTCAGTCCCTGACTGTCTCAGGCTGGTCTGCCCATCTTGCTAGAAAAATTAAATCCTCTCTGTAGTCAGATGTAATCAGAAGCCTTTATAACTTAATTATTTGTGATTTCAATAATAAATTGCTAGGTATGCCAGAAACAGGACCAAATGATCAAATGCAGTTAAAAAGGAAAAGCAAAAATGAAACAAAGGACAAAAAGAGAGCCAGTTACTGGCATTTTAAGACATAGACTATAAAATTACCCTGATTAATATATTCAAGAAAATTGATAAAGAAATGAATTTTATTATAGAATGGAATTGATTATAAAAATCAAATGACAAACTGAAAACTTAAAAAAGAACCTTGAAACTAAGAATAAATTACTGGTGTAACATTAGACACAATAAATCAGAGTATTAGGAACTGGAAAATAGATCAGTAGACTATGTCTAGATTAAAGTAGAGAGAAACAAAATAATCGAAAATATAAAGAAACAATAGGAAATATAAGGGAAATGGTGAAAACATTAAACGTGTGAAAATGGAGTTTCAGAAGGAGAGGAGAGAGAATAAGGTAGAAACAATATTTGAAGAGATTCTAGCCAATAATTTTTGAAACTGATAAAATATAATAAGAGACTAAAGAAATTCCACTAACCCCAAGAAGGAGAATTACAAAGAAGACTACACAAGTCCCGTGATAGTGTAAATGCTGAAAACAAAAGACAAAGACAGAAATCGTCAAAGCACCCAGAGAAAGACACATCCTTCAGTGGAGTAATGGTGAGGCTTTTTCAAAAGAATTGATGATGTACATCTTTAATGTGATGAAAGAAAGTAACTGCCTACCAAGAATTCAGTACTCTCAAAAATATCCTCAGAAATGAAGGCAAAATTAAGATGATTTCAGGCAATCAAACCCTGTGAGAATTCATTGCCAGGAGGCCTGTGCTGAAGGAAACCCTAACGGGAGGTCTTCAGGCAGGAGGAAGATGGTCCCAGGTGGAAACATGAAAACACAGGAAGAACAAAGAGCAAGGAAGACAATAGACGATGACTCTAAGCAAACACCGACTTTGGAAACAGCAGCAGTAGTAACCATGCCTTGTGGAACTTAAAATACATGCAGAATTAGAACGCAGAATAATGACACAAAAGGCATGAGGGTGAGCAGATATAAATGCTGTAAAGTCTTGAATTGACTGGGAAGCAGTAAAAATAGTCATTGGAGGTTTCTGCCTATGAGACAAGGATGCATGTTGTAAATGTGGTGTGAAAACTAGAAGAACACTAGAATATATAACTGGCAATCTAAAAAGGAGAAATTGGGATAATAAAAATACTTGATAACTTAAAAAGAAGCATGAAGTGATACAAGAGAAACAAGGCACAGCTGAAAAAACAGAGCAAAGACACAGAAGGTGGACTGGAACTGTAAGCTGTCAGTCAGTAGTCTAACTGTGAGTGTAAAAATACTGCTTGTAAAAATAAAAAGTCAGACCAGAAATAAAGAGCAGATCTCAATTAAATGGAGCTTTAAAACACTCACATTAAATACAAAACAGGAAGTTCAGATAAAAGCACAGAAAACAATACACTTTGCAAATATCAAACAAAAAAAAGCTAATATAACCACATTAATATAAAAGTAGATTTTTAAGGCAAAAGGCATTACTAACCATGGACAATTTCACACGAATATATAACATTAAATAGGTATGCCCCTAATAACATAGCCTTAAAATATATAAAGCCAACAGTGAAAGAAATGAAAGGAGAAATAGACAAGCTCACAAATATAGCTGGATATTTTACTGCATATCTCTCAGTAACTGACAGGACAAGTACTTAAAATAAATAGTAAAGATTAAGAATATTTAAATAACATGATTGATAAATGATGTGAATGACACCTTTAACATACAAACCAATAACTGCAGAATTTACACTGTTTTCAAGTGAAAACAAAACTTTACTAAAATAGACCACATTCTGAGTCATAAATCAAATCTCAAAAAATGTCACAGGGTTTAAGTCATGGGGTATGCTCTTTGATTACCATGAATTAAGCCAGAAATCATTAGCAAACTGAAAAGGAAAGTAATAACAGATTGGAAGTTAAGCTATGAATTTCTATAGCCTATGAGTTAAACAAGATAATCAAAAGAAGAGTTTAGAAAAATTAGAACTAAATGATAATGGAAAACACATCTTTAACTTGAAAGATGGAACTAAAGCAGGTCTGAGAGGGAAATTTGTAGATATAAATAAATGCATTTTAAACCAAGGAATGCTGAACATCTAACTTAAGAAGCTAGAAAATGAACAAATCAAAACCAGAGAATGCAGAAAGAAGGAAATAATAAAGATAAAAATGCAAGTCAGTAATAAAAAGCATACAAGAGAGGAAGTTAAAGGTAAAAATCTGTTCTTGGAAAACACAACTGATAAAGCTTTGCACAGGAAGATACATCAAGGTACAAAGAAGGAAAATACAGCTGGCTCACACCAGGAATGGAAAGGAGACAGCAGTATAGCTCTTACACACGTTAACAGTGTAGTGAGAGAATACAGAAACGTAGATGAAGCAAACAGATTCCTTCTCATGACTAACGTAAGAAGAAACAGAGAATCTGAATCATCATGTGTCTGTTTTTAAGAATTTGAACCTAAAATAAGATTAAAACTTTCCCACAAGACAACTCTCAGCCCAGATGGCTTCCACAAACGTTACGGAAGAAATAACACCTTATCTAACCCAGACTAGTCCAAAGAATAGAAAAGAGGGGCACCTTCCTATTCACCTGTGGACCAGCACAGCTGTCAAGTCAAAGCCGAATGTTACGAGAAAGGAAAATTATAGATCAAATTCATGAATGTAGATGCAAAAATCCTCAACAAGATGTTAGTAAATTACACCTAGCCATGTAATAAAAGGGTGATATATCACAACCAAGTAGGGTTAATTTTAGGGATAAAAGCTACATTTAATATTAGAAAATCTATCTATGCAGTTTTTCACATTAAATGAACAAATGATAAAAAACCACCTGCTCGTCTCAATATATGCAGAAAAATCAGTATGAAATTCAGCACCTATTCATGATGAAAACTCAGAAAACTGGGAATCGAAAGGAATGTTCTTAACCTGGTACAGCGTATCTTCAGAATGTCTGCTGCAATGTCATGCTTACAGTGACACTGTGAGCTCAGAAAGAAGAAAAGGTGGTCTCTTAGCATCATTTCTATTCAACACTGTACTTTACAAAAACAGGAGTTTCACATAGAAGAATCCACATGAAGTTACAGGATAATTATTACATTTGTAAATAAATTTAGCAAGGCTTCTGAGGCAAGATTTAGTATGCAGAAATCAATTCCTTTTTTAGAAAGTTATATATACACAAATATATACAACAGCATAAACGAATACTTCATATGACTATTAGGAGATGCCCAATTCGATAACTCAGAAAACCACAGAACACTATTGAAAGAAATTAAGGAAACTCAAACAAATGGAAAGGTCTGCTATAATCACTGGTCGGATGACCAAAGCTGTAAAGACATCCAGTCTATCCAAGCTCATCTATAGATTCAGTGGAATCAGAAGTGAAATCCTAGCAGGATTTTTTTAGTGGCTACTGACAAGCTGATTTTTAAAAATTCACATGTAAGTGCAAATGAGCAAGCTCTTCCTAGTGTGAAAGGAGAGTTGACAGACTTACACTGGGACTCAGGACTTCTCACAAAGGCACAGCAATGGCAGCAATGTAAAAATGGCTCAGTGGCAGACGGGAGTGTCCCGTCCCTCGATACACGGTCACAAAGGCACCATTGCAATGCATGGGCACAGGGTGGCCTTCCCAGCAAATGGTCCTGGAGAAACTGAACACACATACTGCAAAAGCAAGTGAACCTTAACCCCTGCCTCACGCTGTACACAGAAATACATCATCAGTGGATCCTAAAGCTCAACATGAGAATTTAGGATAGTAAAATTTCTAGATGATGACTAAGAACATGCTAGAGATTTTTAAACAGTCTCAGGAAGCCCTGACTATGCAATGCAAGTGGTCAACAGACATCACTAAAACAAAGAACTTTCGCTGATCAGAAGACTCACTAGGAGAGTGTAAAGTTGAACCACAGTGCTGGGGATAAAAGCTGTGACACCCATGTCTGACAAAAGGTTCCACTACAGGTTTCCACTCCTAAAAATTAACATAAGAAAAAAGAGACAGCTAAATAGAAAAATGAGCAAACACTTGGAATAGTACTGCTAAAAAAGTTTCCAAACATACCCTCACCATCCACCAAGGAAATGCCAATTAAAACACAATTCTATGTTATGATGGACCCAACTGGATGGCTAAATTTTAAGAAGTTGGCAATAACAGATGGTGGCAGGGAGGTGATGTGAAAGGAATCTCCACACTGCAGGTGCACGTGTGATGTGTCTGGGAAGATTACATCTCTGCAGAGCCTCGGACCGCACACACAATGTAAGTATAAGATAAATGTAAGTGTAAACATAAGTGTGCGCACATACACACACCCCCACAGCTAAATGCGCAAGACACAGTGCATGAGGACACTCACAGCAGCATTACTTGTCTGAAGTCAGCCATGTATCTGTGGACAACTGAGAGAATAAATACGTTTTATTATCTTCAGACAGCAATGAAGAGTACAGGATGGCCACATGCAACAACATGGGTGAATCTCCCTGCAAAAGGCTCAGTGAAGGGTTCTGGAGGCTGGGGCTTCCACTTTGTATGATTCAAAGACAACATTTTCAAAATGAGGCAAGAGTAACGTGTGGTGTCAGGAATCTGAATAATGGCACCTTCTGGGAAGCGGGTGGTTACAGACACAGCGTCATGAGCACGGCTGCGGTGCCGACAGTGCCCTGCACCTTGGCCTGGGTGCTGAGCTCACTGAAGACCAGCATCACACTGCAGGTGGAAGACATACCCACTTCCCCTAGTGTGTACTTCCCGAATAAAAGTTTATTTTTATGTATTTAACACGGCTGCAGAGCCTTAGCAAATGAAGACATTAAGTATAATGCACAGCTGCTCAGGTCTCGGAGCAGTTCTGCAGCTGTGTGACCCAGGTCTAAAGGCTGCTGGACCCCTGCTCCCGGTGGTGCAGCCGCTGCCCCTACTGCATGTGTCTCGTGTTGGGGGCTCTCACCCCTCCAGGTCACTTTTCCTTTCTTTTCTCCTCCCCTCCCTCCTCCCCACGTCTTTCCCCTGAGAGGGGTTTGGGATTTACTGCTGTCACCCGGGTCTGCAAGCCACCCAAGCAAGTCTTGCTGCCCAGGGTCTTAGTGATGGTCTTCACAGACGCTGTTCACTTGAAGTTCCATCTCGAAGTGTGGCTCTGCTAAAGGACGGTGGATGTACCTGACGGTGAGTTCCCCGGTGAGCCAGGCGGGAATCTGCCCCAATGCAGGCTGCGAGTGGGCCCTCGAAGGTGAACGGGGTGCAGGTGGTCATGAATCGGGGCTGTGCCCTCAGCAGCTCAGCAGCCTGGGGCGCACGGCACCTCTTGGGCCTCCTTTCTCTAGCTGGCAGAGCTGGGACGTGAGAGCACTGACCTGGTGGAGGCACTGTAAGGGCTAAACTAATAAAGCACACAGCACAGTGAGGACTGGTGCTGCCACATCCATGCCTGGACCACAGGGCGTGCTCAAGGATGTCAGCCACAATGACCCCCTGCGACTTCTGCACAGAACTCGGCCCTGTGTTTGTCACCCAAGTCTGCATACACTTTGCAAATGGGAAGAAATGAGCAGCTCCATTTCTCTGTCCTTAAAGTAAGAGCATGTCTGCTTAATGCTTTCTTAGCTCATGGACTATTATGGAGAATAAATGTTCAATGACTGCAAAGAATTCTGTATCCTGGGTGTAATTACTGGGGCAATGGAGCATATTATTTTCATAAGATGGATTTTAGAATCAACTCACTCTCACAGCTGTCCAGGGAGGTGACATCGGGTGAGCAGGTCTGGCCGATGTTGGCAGGAAGGTGCCCGAAATGAAGGCAGAGATGAGAACTGCACACCAGCCTGGGCCCTGGGCACTTTTTCTAGTGATTGTTACATACTGGACCAGCAGAATGACAGGTTCTTTTTTTAACCAAGAAGTGTCACCTGCAGGTGACTAATGACATCCAGGTATAAAAGATTGTGTTGGATACACGTAAAACCATTTGAGATTCTCTTAATGCATCATGTCCATATTTGCAATAATTCCAAAATGCTATCAGGCTGGCTAATTAAATATGTCACACAGTACAAATCTGAGGGAAGCTGCTGAGGTCAAGTATTTGGATTGCTCAAGATTAGAGCTCTTTAAAAACAAACAAATTTTTCTAATTCAAGTTACCCTATGCCAGCTTACCTCCCTAAATATTTCCTTTCATTTTTGTATTTCACAATTTCAATATTTAAAAATGTACAGCAAAATACAGAACATAGCAGAACAAATATTAATATTGTATCAGCCTTTTTTAAAGAACTAAAACATGATGGGTCATCCTCACATTTTTCAAAGTGCAGTTCTGGATTAAAGGCATTGCCTTGAGATTCAGCCAAGATGGTGGAGTAGATGGACCTTGAGCTCACCTCCTCTCATGAGCTCACCAAAATCACAAAAACAAACATTGATTAAAAAAAGACTGGAACCTACCCAAAAAAGATCTTCTATGACTAAAGACGTAAAGAAGGAATCACAGCGAGACAAGTAGGAGGGGTGCACTTGAGATGTATCAAATCCCATACCCTCGGGTGGTGACCCACAAACTGGAGAAAAATTATATTGCAGAGGCCCTCCCACAGGAGTGAGAGATCTGAACCCCATGTCCAGCTCCCCAGCCTCCAGGTCTGGCACTGGGAGGAGGAACCCCTAGAACATTTGGCTTTGAAGTCCAGTAGGTCTTGGTGGCAGGAGCCACAGGATTGGGGGAAACAGAAATTTCATTCTTGAAGGGCACACACAGTATCTCATGTGTACCGGGACCAGGGGCAAAAGCAGTTCCTTCATAGGAACCTGGGCCAGACCTGCCAGTCTTGGAGGGTCTCCTGAGAGTGGCTGTGGCTCACCCTGGGGACATAAAAGCTGGTAGTGGACATACTGGGGAGTGTTCATATGTATGCACTCTCTTGGAGGCTGGCATCTTGGGTCTTGGGTCACCAAGACCTGGCCCTACCTAAGAGCCTGTAGGCTCCAGTGCTGGGACACCTCAGACCAAACAACACACTGGGTGGGAACACAGTCTCACCTGTCAGCAAACTTCCTAAGCCCACAGTCACCTCTAGACAAGCCCCTTGACACAGCTCTGCCCATCAGAGGCTCAGTCTTACCCACCTGTGGGCAGACACCGGCCCCTCCCACTAGGAAGCCTGCATGAGCCTCTAGACCAGCCTACCTACCAGGTGGCAGACACCAGAAGCAAGAAAACTATGATCCTGTATCTTGCAGAACTGAGTCTGCAAACACAAATCCAAAACAATTTACAAAATGTCAATAAGAACATATGTACCAATAATTACCTTAAGTGTAAATGGAATAAATGTTCCAACCAATAGACAGTGGACAGATTCTTAGAAAGGTGCAATCTCCCAAGACTGAACCAGGAAGAAACAGAAAATACGAACGGACCAATTACCAGCACTGAAACTGAATCAGTAATTTAAAAACTCCCAACAAACAGAAGTCCAGGACTAGATGGCTTCACAGGTGACTTCTACCAAACATGTAGAGAAGAGTTAACAACTATCTTTCTGAAACTGTTCCAAAAAAGTGCAGAGGAAGGGACACTTCTAAACTCATTCTATGAGTCCACCATTACCCTGATACCAAATCTTTGTGAAAAAGATATCACAAAAAAAAGAAAGAAAATTACAAGCCAATATCACTGATGAACATAGATGCAAAAATCCTCAACAAAATACTAGCAAACTAACTCCAACAATACATTAGAAGGCTCATATGCCACGATCAAGTGGGATTTATCCCAGGGATGCAAAGATTTTTCAATATCCACAAATCAGTGTGATACACCACATTAACAAATTGAATAAAAACCACATGTTCATCTCAATAGATGCAGAAAGAGCTTTTGATAAAATTCAACATCCATTTATGATAAAAGCTCTCAGAAAGTGGGCATAGAGGGAACACACCTCAACATAATAAAAGCCATATATGCCAAACCTACAGCTAACATCATACTCAGTGGTGAGAACCTGAGAGCATTTCCTCCAAGATCAGTAACAAGACAAAAATGTCCATTCTCATCACTTTTATTCAATACAGTTTTGGAAGTTCTAGCCACAGCAATTAGAGAAGAAAAAGAAATAAAAGGAATCCAAATTGGGAAAGAAGAAGTAAAACTGTCACTATTTGCAAATGACATGATACTATACATAGAAAATCCTAAAGATCCTACCAAAAATTGTTGGAATTAATAAATGAAGCCAGTAAAGTTGCAGGATACAAAATTAATACACAGAAATCTGCTGCATTTCTATACACTAACAACAAACTATCAGAAAAAGAAATTAAGGAAACAATCTCATTTACCATTACATGAGAAAGAATAAAATACCTAGGAATAAACCTATCTAAGGAGGCAAAAGACTTGTATTCTGAAAACTGTAAGACACTGATGAAAGAAACTGAAGACAGCACAAACAGATGGAAAGATACACTATGCTCTTGGATTGGAAGGATCAATATTGTTAAAATGACCATTCTGCCCAAAGCAACCTACAGATTCAATGCAGTCCCTATCAAATTACCAGTGGCATCTTTCACAGAACTGAAACAAAAAAATGTTAAAATTTTTATGGAAACACAAAAGACCTGGAATAGCCAAAACAATCTTGAGAAAGAACAGAGCTGGAGGAATCACACTTGCTGACTTCAGACTATACTACAAAACTGCAGTAATCAAAACAGCATGGCACTAGCACAAAAGCTGACACACAGATCAGTGGAACAGGATAGAGAGCCCAGAAGTAAACCCACACACTTATGGTCAATTAATCTACGACAAAGGAGGCGAGAATATACAATGGAGACAAGACAGACTCTTCAACAAATGATGCTGGGAAAACTGGACAGCTACAAGTGAAATAATGAAATTAGAACATTCTCTAACACCAGGAACAAAAATAAACTCAAGACGGATTAAATATCTAAATGTAAGACTGGATACTGTAAAACTCCTTGAGGAAAACATAGGCAGAACACACTTTGACATAAATCACAGCAATATTTTTTTTGACTCATCTCCTAGAGTAATGGAAATAAAAACAAAAATAAACAAATGGGACCTATTTAGACTTAAAAGATTTTGCACAGCAAAGGAAACCATAAACAGAATTAAAAAACAATCTATGGAGTTAGAGAAAATATTTGCAAATGATGTGACTGACAAGGGCTTAATTTCCAGAATATATAAAGAGCCCATTCAGCTCAATATTAAAGACAAAAACCCAATCAAAAAGTGGGCAGAAGACCTAAATAGACATTCCTCCAAAAAAGACATACAGACGGCCAGCAGATACATAAAAAGATGCTCAACACTGCTAATTATTAGAGAAATGCAAACCAAAACTACAACAAGGTATCACCTCAAACCAGTTTGAATGGCCTTCATGAAAAAATCTACAAATAATAAATGCTGGAGAGGGTGTGGAGAAAAGGGAACCCTCCTGCACTGCTGGTGAGAATGTAAATCGGTGCAGTCACTATGGAAAGCAGTAAGGAGGTTTCTTAAAAAACTAAAAATAGACTCACCCTATGATCCAGCAATCCCACTCCTGGGCATGTATCCAGGGGAAACTCTAACTTGAAAAGATACATGCACCCCAATGTTCACAGCAGCACTATTTACAATAGCCAGGACACGGAAGCAACCTAAATGTCCATCGACAAATGACTGGGTAAAGAAGCTGTGGTACACTTATACAATGGAATACTACTCAGCCATAAAAGAGAATGGAATAATGCCATTGGCAGCAACATGGATGCACCAAGAGATGATCATACCAAGTGAAGTCAGTCAGACAAAGACAAATATAGGATACCACTTATATGTGGAACCTAAAATATGACACAAATGAATTTAATTACAAACCAGAAATAGACTCACGGACATAGGAAAAACCTCTGGTTACCAAACAGGAAAGTAGGGGGCATGGATAAATTAGGAGTTTGGGATTTGCAGATACACACTACTATATATAAAGTAGGTAAACATCAAGTTCCTACTGTACAGCACAGGGAACTATACTCAACATCCCATAATAAACCATAATGGAAAAGAACCTGGGAAAGAACAGATATGTATGTGTGTGTATAACTGAACCGCTTTGCTGTACACCTTTGACACAACACTGTAAGTCATCTATACTTCAATTTTAAAAAGGCATTTTTTTTCTTTCTGAGAATTATCAACACCTGGTACAGCCGGGTTGCATGAAATGAGAGCAGCTGAACGTAAGGACTTCCGCTGAGTCTCAGCCATGCTCATTGCCTCCGCTCATTCATTTTTCTTCCAAGTATGGATTTCCTAATGTCCTAAAATCACTCCTTTTGTTGTAGCACTGGTTTTATCAGAACATTGGCCAACATTTGAACTCTATTCTAGCAAAGAGAAATAAGATCTGTGGGGTGTGGAAGGAAGAGAGAAATGGAGTCAGCATTGCTAGCCTCTAAACTGAGGCGGAGGCCACGGCAGGAGCGGCGCTGGGCACGTCTCAGTGGATAGAGTCTCAGCTCTGAGCACTTATGTCCAAACAAAGCCGCCAGAAGATCTCTACAGAAACGAAAGATACTTATCAGACTCCGACCCTAAATAACTCGAGAGATCCTACCCCTCAAGGACAAACGTTTCCTCCTTGCGTCAGAGCCAACCATAATTCCTGCCAGACAACCATGGCAACTGTGATTTCTACCTTTAATGGCTCTTTCTCTTCCTCAGAACGCTTTCTCCATTTTACCCAAATCTGTGTCTCCCAGATTGCAATTCCTAGAAACCCAAAAAGCTCTCTGTTTCCTACAGATGATTTTATGACAGGTGACCAAAACCCTGTTGAAATAAGCTGGATATTATCCGTTTTATTTAATGCTGGTGATGCTTAAGAAACAGATTTAATCCTAAAAACTAAAAGCTCTTCCTAGGGAGAAGTTCCTGCCTCCATTCGCAAGCCCTGACCACCAGCTGTACAATGTCCGTCATTAGTTATCAGAGACCTACTGAAGATTCAGGTGCAGGGAAACCAGAAGGCATTAAAGAGTGCCCACCACAAGCCCTGTTGGCTCCGTCAGCTTCCATCCTTCACAGGCACACAGAGAGGTTAAGCAATTTGTCCATGTCACACAGCTGCTAAGAGACAGACCCAGGATTTGAACCTGTCCTCATGCTCCTAAACACATCACAGGGTCTCTCAACGGCGCTCCCACACATAAGCCCAGACTTCCGTGCTTCCGAGTGGGAAGGGGAAGGCCAGGCTGCGTCTTTATATTCAAAGTATTTGCATAACACTGTGTTTAGTAAATAAAAGTTGAACTGGATTCCTATCCGTGGTCAGTATTGTCTCCTCATAGAAGAAATGCAGGGGACTTTAATAAAAGCGCCAGTGTTAGTTAGCAACACATTTCACTCTGGCGTTCTCCAAGACAGCCTGACTGGCACAGAGGAGGGCTTGGAGGCAGTGGTGTCTGCCTCCTCCGATGGCCGAGATGGCATAAGTGGATGATTTCCCGTCTCATGTTTTTGGCAGAATTGCTCATTTCTGCTACTTACCTGAAGAGGCAAAGAATTATGCTGCTGGTTGTAAGGGAAATCAGAGAGACACTGTAGCCCAGGGTGTAAATGGCCTTTACCAAATATAAAACGTGATCTGAAAGAGAGGAAAATAAATCTGTAAGTCACGCTGGCAGCATCGGACCCTACCGTGTGTTCCCTCAGGGAGGCTGCATACTGCGGATGCCGGAACGCGGGACAGTGACCTCTCAGAGATCCACTTCCGCCCTGAACCCCAGTGGTCCTCTCCCCTAAACACCTGCTGTTCCCGATAATTCACTGTGAGTGCCCTGGGGTGGTTCCGCAGCAACCCTGTCTGGAGGGAACCACCGGGGGAAGCTGGGGAGGAGGCAGTGCTGGGCCACGTTCAGGGAGGCCTCAGGCACCGCGGGGTGGGCCACGCTCAGCAGTCTGGGGTAAGACACAGAAAACAACTGAGCTTGTCTGGACGTCGGGGATGATGCCTGCTGAGGCGGCGCTGGGCACAAGTCCTGCGGTCGTCCCTGAGGCCACCTGCCTACAGAAATGGCCAGTGCAGTTAGAAACAGGTGACGTCCGGGGACAGGATGGTGCTCCTACAAAGAGACACCCACCCTCCACCGTGTGCGTTCTCATCCCTCAATTAATCCTCGGCGAGATTGAGCCTTTAAATCAGTGCAGACGGCAGAGCTGAGCGTGAGAGAAATGGCCCATCCAGCCTCAGAGGCGACCCGTTCCGAGGCCTCAGTCGGTGTGCGGGTTTTGCTGTTGCTTTGAGCCCACAGGGGAGGAAGCGGGGGACCAGCTGGGGTTCCAGAATGTTCTGGAAACCTCCGATTGTAGGTTCCATCCTGTCCCAGCCTCCTCCCCAGTGGGGCTTACGGATGGGGTGGGGGCACGTCCACGGGTCATGCTGTGGGGAGTTCGGGTTAAACAGTTGGAAATGGAACACTTCAAATCCGCCGAGAGCACAGGAAGCAATACGGCGACACGCACCTGCAGACAGACTCCGGACCCACCACTGCGCCAGACCACGGGGCCCGGGCCCACCTCCCGGGGCTCCAGCACCCCATTCATTCCAGCACCCAGCATCTTCATTCTTAGCCCTCTGCTCTTTCCTTGACTATTCTGAGTCTTAACCCATGTTTTAGATTTTAATACGTTTTTGAGATATAGTTTACATACCATAATTCACCTTTTGGCTGAAATGATCGGACAAGGACTTTAAAGTCTATATGTTAACTATGTTCAATGAGGAAAAGAAAGATGTAGTATTATCAGATAAAACCAACTTCAAGACAAAGAGAAGAACATTTGGAAGAATAAAGAAGTCACTTCATCAGGAAGACAAGTAATAGTTATGTGTGTATAGATCTAATAATTCAGCTTCAAAATAGTTGACAGAATTCAAGGGAACTGCCCCCCACCCAGTACTTGATAGAACAACTAGGTAAAAAAATCTGTAAAAACATATATTATGTGAGGAAAACTAGCAACTGTGCTATCCTGATTGGTAGTTACAGATCACTGTACCCCTCCTATTGCAGAATACATATTTTTTAGAGTACATTTGGTATGCTCACCAAGACTACATGTAGGTCGATAAAGGAAGTCTTAATAAATTTACAATGATTTAAAGAATGCAGAGTATTTTCTGTGACTCTAATAGAATTGTGTAAGAAATAAGTAATAAGATATCTAAGTAAATCTCAAATATGTATAAATTAACTAACACATTCCTTACTAATTCTTACATCGAAGAGGAAATTGTAGAGAAATTAGAAAATATTCAAACAGAATGATGATGGGAATACAACATATCAAAACTTGTGGGAGGCCAACCTGGGCAGTTTTGCCTTGCTAGCCCTCCAGCCGTGCCCTGCACCACTCCTGGAACTAGGATGTGTGTGCCAGCCCCACCCTCAGTTTCCAACTTGGAGACACATGCTCTCATTGATGAGGTTACAAGGTTTAGCACTGAGGATAAGCAAGGGGGCTTAGCAGTTGGGGAGTGGTTGGAACAAATACCCTACAGGCCTTACCTGCTTGGTTTCTCAGACTTGAACAGAGGCAGCAACACGTGGCCACAGTTGCATGCTTGCCAATTGCCTGATGAGCCACTTGGCATTTTGCTGCATTTCTTGGGTCTCAGACACACTGGGCCAGAAAGCAAGGTCTCCTTTGCTTAATGAGAAAGGAAACTTTAGGACAGAAATATAGGCTCTGCCTTCAGAGGACTGATGTTGAGAAAATTCACATATACAACCTAAGTCAAAACAGGCAGCCCTACAATAAAGATGGAGACAAAGCATCTTCTTTTGTAAAAGCAGAAATCACAGGTGATGGTTCCTTCTTGGCATTGGGAATAACTTGAGGAGTGGTTCTCAGGAGCCTGGGCTTAGCGAGAGCTTGTAACACTGGCTCAGGTTAGATTCTTCCCAGTCCCTCCCTGAAGAACTCTGTTGTGTTTCTGGCAAGTCACTCTGCCCCAGATAATTCCATAGGAGCAAGAACCCAGGGATTTGATGAGTGTAGGAGCAATGCCAGTCTAAACTCCGACTTTCCTACAAGGAGAGTAATTCTTCAAGAAGAAGAACCCATGAACGTGCCATTTGTGGCAGAAGCTTCATGTTTGTTATGCGCTCAGGCAATATCAGAAAATTCATTCCGGCGAGAAATCATTGTGTGTGGTGATGGTAGTAACTGCTTCACTGAAAGCTCAAAACTTAGTATCAGAGGATTCATACTGGAGGGAAACTTTTCAAGAGTACTGAGTGTTTAAAAAGCTTCAGTCTAAATTCTGATCTTCTGCATTAGAGATTTCATGTTGGAGAGAAACCTTATGAATGTAGTAAGTATAGGAGAATACTCAAATCCATCTCAAATCTCTTGGCATCAGAGCTTCCATTTAGAAGAGAAATGCCAACAATCTGGTGAGTGTGACATAGCCTTTAGTTAGAGCTCACTCCTTGTTCTCCCACTCATAGGGAGAATCCCTGTTAGTCTAAAGTGTATGAGAAGCGCTTTTATCTCTGACTTACATATGGCTCAACACCAAAGAATCTACTTCAGAGAGAATCTCTACAGGTGTAGTGAATGTAAGAGAGGCTTCATTTTGAGCTCTCAACTTGGACAGAACCAGGGAACTTATAGCATAGGAAAAAAGCCATACAAATGTACTATCTGTAGGTAGCGCTTCAGCCTGAGCTCCCACCATCCTTACCACCACAGATTCCCCTCTGGTGGGAAGCTCTATGGATGCAGTAAGTGTAGGAAAGCCTTCTGTCAAACTGGAAACCTTATTCAGTGTTGAAAGCTACACTAGAGAGAAATCCCACGTGTTAGTCTGCTAGGGCTGCCATAAAAGAATCATGGACAAAATGGCTTAAACAACAGAAATTTTATTTTCTCATGGTTCTGGGAGCGGGAAAATCTTAAAATCAAGGTGCAGTCAATTCAGTTCCTGGTGAGATCTCTCTTCAAGGCTGTAGATGGCTGGTCTTGGGCTGTGTGCTCACAGCAGAGACAGTTCTTGTATCTTTCTCTTATGAGGAACCATGCCTATTGGGTCAAGGCCCCACACCTATGACCTCACTTATTAACCTTTATGCTTCCTTAGAGGCCCGATCTCTAAATATAACCAAGTTGGGGTGAGGACTTAAACATAATCTTGGGAGACATAATTCAGTCCATAGAATTACAACGGTGGACCCTCAGAATTCATGTCCTTCTCACATGAACATGATTTATTTCATTTTAACAACCCCCCAACTCTTAACTCATACCAGCATCAACTTTAAAGTCCAAAGTCTCATCTAAATATCTAAATCAGACATAAGAGGGACATAAATAGAGGTACCATTCATCCTGAGGCAAAATTCCTCTCCAGTTGTGAATTTGTGAAACCAGACAAGTTATGTACTTCCAAAATAAAATGATGAACAGAAGTAGGATACACACTCCCATTACAAAAGGAAGAATCAGAAAGAAGATAGGGTGATGGATTCCAACCAGTCCAAAACCTAGCAAGATAAATTGTATTAGCTCTTAAGGCTGGAGAATAACCCTCTTTGGTTTGACGTTCCCCTCTCCAGGCCCACTGAGCTGGTAGTGCCCTTTGGGCTCAGAGGGGTGACCCTCCCTCTGCTGCAGTCTGAGAGTGCAGTGCTGAACCCAGGGAGTAGCAGCCTTGCTTCCTGGGCCTGTGATGGGATTGGAGGTCCTGACAACTTATGAATAGCTTCCAGGGTCATTATTCCGTTTCCTTGAAGTATGATGCATGTGTGCAACCTTCCTGTTCCTTCCTGTTTTCTGAGTTGACTTTAGTCCCAGCTGCAGTGTTTTTGCTGGTCTACTTCCACCTCTTCCTGGCTTGTGCTGAGATAACTGATTAAATTCATGGTTCATACCCATACTGATCACATTAGCAAATTGTTGTTCAGACATACCCTCTTCAGAATAAGTTTTCTCTCTTTACTTTTTTTTTTCCCCCAATGTGGGAAGGCTTAAAATTTTCTAGTCTTCAGTTGGGGTTCCTGTTTACTTAATTTCTTCTTCAATTCATCTCTTTTCACATTTTACTGTAAGCAGTCAGGAGGAACCAAGCCATGTTGTCCATGTTTGAAATCTCCTCAGTTAAATACCCAGTCTCATCACTCACAGAAAGTTCAACCTCACACAAAACGTTAGAACACAGTTCAGTCAAGTTCTTTGCCATGTTGCAATAAGGATCACCTTTCCTGCAGTTTCCAATAACCTGTTGCTTATTTCCATCTGAGACATCACCAGAATGGCTTTTAATGTCTGTATTTTGCCAATATTCTTTGCATGATTATTTATGTATTCTCTAAGAAGGTGAAAAATTTCTCTTTAGCTCTCTTTTCATTCTGAGCCCTCATGAAAATCACCTCTGACATTTGTATTTCTACCAACACTCCCTTCACATGAATCTCAGGTTTTTACAGGATGCAGCACAAAATTCTTTCAGCCTCTACCCATCACAGTGTCAAAGCACCCCACTGTCAGTACCAAAATCTATATTAGTCTGCTAGGGCTGCCATAACAAGGGCCATAGACGGGTCACTCAAACAGCAGAAATTTATTCTAACAGTTTTCAAGGCTTGAAAGTTAAGATCAAGGTACTGGCTGATGAGGTTCCTGGTGAAGGCTTTCTTCCTGGTTTGCAGACTTGCTGCCTTCTCATTGTGTCCTCATATAGAGACAGAGAGTGAGCTCTCATCTCTTCCTCTTAAAAGGCACCAACCCTATCAGGACCTCACCTTTATGAGCTCATGTTAACTTTCCTTGCAGGCCATGTTTTCAAATATAGACACATTGTGCACTTCAACATAAATTTTGGAAGGACACAATTTAGTCTACAGCACCACACAAATGTTATGCATGTGGAAAACCTTTAGTCAAAATTCACAACAAGTGACAGAAAACACAAGTGAAAATTCACAGAGGGGTGGACTGAACCTTTTAAATACAGTGAATGTGAAACTCTGGATTTGTTCAATGTCAGAGAAGTGATAGAAGGAGAGAGAGTCTAGATACAGGTGACATGTAAGAAGTTTCCATGTGCTAAGCCCACATGGATCCTGACTGCACATTAGAGCAGTGACACCACAAAGAGTCAGGAGCATTGGGAAGATTCTGATGATACTCAGTGTATGCAGGATTGTGAAAGCCCTGTTAATAGTGTCAGTTTCCGATTCGTTGAAAGTATTATGATTCTGGTCCATCTACTAGGATGTGGAAAGTGTCGTTGGAAACACACCTTCTTGAGAATGACTTTAAAATTTTTTGTTGATGTGAAATTCACATAACAAAATCAGCCATCTTCATATGTACAATTCAGGAGCATTTAGTACACTAACAATGTTGTACAACCATCACCTCTGTCTAGTTCCAGCACTTACTTTTTCATTACTCTCAAAGAAGTCATTAAGCAATCAGTCCCTATTTGTGCCGTTCCCCAGATACTGACAACCATTAACCTGCTTTATGTCTCTATGGATTCACCTGTTGTGGATATTTCATATAAATAGGATCATACAATTAAAGAAAAAACAGTCTGTGATATCAAAAATGGCAGAGCAAGGAAATCCATGGCTCTGTACCTGCTCAAAAGCAACTGATGTGCTGCCAGAAACTGTTAACTTTCCATTAACTTTTGTATAACTTTGGAGTATTGTCAAAAACTGGAAGATCTGGTGAAGACAGTAGCTCCTACTTTGTGGCAGGAGAGTACTGTGGCATTTTAAACTGCCTCCCTACCGACTATCCATGAGGAAGCCCAGGCACAAAGACTTCACATCAGCTATCTTAAATATGCATAAAAACATAAAGGAAACCGTGGATGTGGGAGGAAAGGAACTAGGTCAACAATGCTTGCACAAATAGAAAAAATCATAAAGGGAAGTTATGAAAAGGAATCAGATAGAAATCCTGGACTGCATAGCTCAGTAACTGAAGTGAAAAATTCATTATAGATATTCACAGCATATTTAAACAGGCAAAATACAGTCATTGCACTTGAAAATACTTCAACTGAGTTTACCCATTCTGAGGAATATAGAAAGTAAAGAATAATGAAAGAGGAACAGAGCATGAGAGACCTACATGACACCATTTGGTGTATATCCATACACATAATGGGAATTGCAGAGGGAAAGGAAAGAGAGCATTTCAAGAAATAATTTACAGAAATGTACTCAAATTTGATAAAAGGCATAAACCTATGTTTCCAAGGCACTCAACCAGCTACAAGTAGGATAAACTCAAAAAGATCCACACTAAGAAATAGAGTCAAATTGTCAAAACCTAAACACAGGACTTTGAAAGCAGCAAGTAGCTGTTACCTACAAGAAATCCTCAAATAAGATTAACAAGTGAGTTCTTATTGGAAACCACAGAGGCTACCAGTCAGTAAGATGACATTTTAAGTCTAGAAAGGAAAACTACCAATTACGAATTCTATATCTGACAAATTATTCTTCAAGAATGAAGGAGAAATTCAGATGTTACCAGATAAAACCTGAGAGAGCTCACTAGTAGACCTGCTCCACACACACTCACACACACACATACACACACACACACACACACACACACACACAGACACAAGCTGAAATGAAAGGACACTAGATAGTAATTCTAAGCCTAGGAAAGTAAAATGAACACTAGTACATAGGTTAATATAAAAGCCAGTAATAATATGCTTTTTGTTTGATTTATAACTTCTGCTTTTTCTATATGATTTAAGGCAAACATACAAAAAGTATTAATCTAAGTTAGTGGGCATACAATGTATAAGGATGTAATCTTGGACAATTACAAAACAAGGTGGGAGGGATGGGAAAGTATAAGAGAAGAGTGTTTGTATACTGTTTTAATGAAGTTGCTGGAGTTCTACAAATTTAGCATGTGAATTATAATCTACACGGTAACCTCTAAGAAAATATTTAAAATATATACAGAAAATGAAAGAAGGGAGTACAAGTCTTAAATTACAAAAAAAAGTTAATATTTTAAAAAGCAGTAATGGAGGAACTGAGGAACAGAAGACATACACAGAAAATAAAAGGCCAAGTGGCAAAAATAAATCCTTTTTTATTAATCACATTAAGTGTAAATAGAGTAAACTCCTCAATCAAAAGGCATAGTTTAGCAGGTTGAATTGAAAACTCAAAATCTGCACATACTGCTTATCAGAGACTCACGTTAGATACATGACCATAAAGGGGTTGAAAGTACAAGGATGGAAAAAAGATATTTCATAAAAACAATAACCAAACGAGAGCTGGAATGAGTGTATCATGAGACAAAATAGATTTTAAATCAAGAAAAGATGACAAGAGATGAAGAAAGACATCATATATTGATAAAAATTTCACTACAGAAAGAAATAAGAAATATATATACATATGTGTATATATATATGTGTATGTATGTGTATATATATATCTACACACACACACACACACACCCCTAACAAATATGTCCCAACATATATGGAGTAAAAAATGGGCAAAATTGAAGAGAAAAATAGTTCTACAATAATATTTGGAGACTTCAATACCCAACTGTCTATACTACACATAGCAGACAGACAAGAAGTCAACAAGAAAATGTAGAACTTGTTCAACACTATAAATCAATCACACCTAACATTTGTATACAGAACACACCACCCAAGAACAGCAAACAGTATGTTCCACTCAAGTGCACATGGAACAATCTCTAGGGTAGACCATATGAGAGGCCAGAGGTAAGTCATAATAGTTTGAAATAATTGAAATCATACAAAATAACTTTTCTTTTTACAATGAAATGAAACTAGAAATGAATAAGAGAAAGAACTCTGGAAAATTCACAAATATGTGGAAATTAAGTAACATACTCTTAACCAATGTATCAAAGAGGAAAAATCACGAGAAAGTTAGACAATACTTGGAGAGACAAATGAAAATGAAATCATGATATACCAGAAATTATGGAATACAGTGAAAGGGGTGCTTGGAGAGAAATTTATAGCTGTAAATACATAATTAAAGAAGAAAGACCTCAAATTAATACCCAAATTGTATGACTTACATAACTAGAAAAAGAAGAGCAAACTAAACCAAAGCTGGCAGAAGGAAGGAAATAATAGAAAAATACAGCAAAAAGCAAAGACAACTAAACTAGAGAATAGAAAGATGATTGAGATGTCAACAAAACCCAAAATTGGCTCCTTAGAAAGATCAACAAAACTGACAAGACTTTATCTAAATTGACTAATAAAAAGAAGACTATTAAAAACAGAAATAAAATTGGAAACATCATTTTTTAAGAATAAAAATGACTATAAGGAAATACTATTCAAGTTGGCTACCTGAGGTGAAATGAACAATTTTTTAGAAATGCACGTCTGTCTAAACAGACTCAGGAAAGAAGGGAAATTCTGGATAGATCTATAACTAGTTAGAATATTGGATCACTAATTAAGAAAAAAAAAAAAAACCTCCCTGCGTAGAAAAGCTCACAATGAGATGGCTTCACTTGTTAATTCTACTAAATATATAAAGAAGAGCTGACACAAATCTTTCTCAAACTGTTCCCCAAAGTATTGCAGAGGACATTTCCTCACTCATTCTTTGAGAACACATTGCTCTGATTCTGGAAGTCTCAGACAAAGACATTTCCAGAAAAGAAGACTCTAGGTAGTATTCCTTACATGAACATAGAGACAAAAATCCTCACCAGGATATTCCCACAGCAAATTCAGCGGCCCATTAGAAGCACTGTACCACATGACCAAGTGGGAGTTACTCTCAGAATGCAAGAACATTTCAAAATCTTAAAATCCTGTAATACACTACCTTAAGAGAATTAAGGATAAAAACCGCCTGATAATCTCAACTGATGAAGAAAAAGCATCTGATGAAATTGAACACTTTTTTCATGATAAGAACACTCAGTAAACTAAGAATAGAAGGAAACTTCCTCAACATGATAAAGACTTTATTATATGCAAAATCTACATTAATATTGTTCTTCATGATGAAAGACTGAAAGTGTTTCCCTGAAGAACAGAACAAGATAAGGATGCCAGCTTTTGCTACTTTTGTTCAACATAGTATTGGCAGTTCTAACTGAATAATTAGGCAGAAAAAGAAAAGGCATCCAAATTGGAAAAGAAGTAGAATTATTTTTTCATTGAAGGCATTATCTCAAATCTACTCAGCCCTAGAGTGTGCAAAAAAAAAATTTGTTAGAACGAATAAATAAACTGAGGATATTTGCAGAACACAAGATCAACACGCAGAAGTCATTCGTATTTCTGTACATTTCCAAAGAACTATCCAAACAGGAAATGTTAAAAATTTCATTTACAATAGTGTCAAAAAATTCAGCAATAAATTTAACCAAGGACACCTTTGGTGTACACCTTAAACAAGATAACAATGTAACTCACCTATATGTTAATAAAAATAAATTTAAAAATACCTTTCTTGTTTGATATAAATAAGAAAATCTATCCTAAAATTTATCTGGAATCTCACAGGACCCTGAATAGCCAAAATGATATTGAAAAAGGAAGAGGAGTTTGGAAGATCCACATTGCTTGATTTCAATACTTTATACCACTACAAGCAGTGACAAAACACATACTGCCATAAGTAGAAAGAGAGAGATCAATGGAGCAGGACTGAGACCCCAGAAATGTATCCCTCATATATCTATGGTCAGTTGATTAAAAAAATTGTTTTTAATTTAGTTATTTATTTTTGTTGGTGGAGGTAATTAGGTTTATTTACTTATTTATATATTTACTTTTTAATGGAAGTACTGGGGATTGAACCCACGACCTTGTGCATGCTAGGCAAGCAGTCTACCACTGAGCTATACCCTCCCCTATGGTCAGTTTATTTTTGACAAGGATGCCAAGACCATCCAACTGAAAAAGAACAATTTATACAAGTGGTGCTTGAAAAGCTGGATATCCACAGCTGAAAGAACTTGAGATGGATGAAAAATTAGAAAGCCTCTGCAGAGAAATAGAAGATGTAATGAATCCAGTATATGGAAATTTCAGAACTGAGAAATCCATACCTGAAAGAAAAAGCTCAATAGATGGGCTTATCAGCAGATTAGAAGTAACAGAGAAGTCGTTGAACTAGAACATAAAATAGAAATTATCCAGTCTGTTGAAAAGGAAGAAAGTATACTAGGCAAAAAAAAAAAAAAAAGAATAGTCTCAAAAACTGTAGGAGTATAACCAAATATTTAACATTTGTGTCATTCCTGTTGTAGAAGAACAAGCAAAGAAGGGTGGGGTTGAAAAAGTATTAGAAGACTCAGTTGGCTGAAAACTTCCTAAATTTGACAAGATATAAATTTACAGATTCAAAAAGCTGAGTGTATCCCAGACATGATACACCCACTATAATCCATGCCAAGATAGATTATAATGAATCTTCTGAAGATTAAAAATGAAGAAAACATCTTGACATCGGCTAGAGAATATAACACATTACTTATAGGGGTAGAACTATTACGGTGGTAGTGAATTTCTCATCAGAAATGACAAAGGTTAGATGGAAGTGATGCAATGTTTTTCAGGTGCTGAAAGAATTTTAAGCCCCAAGTCCTGTATGAAATAAAAACATTTTTCATAAATTAAGGGAAACCGGGACATTCCCAGATGAGGGAAGACTCGGAATTTATCTCCAGGAGAATGAGGAAAGGTAATTTTATAAATGAAAAGGAAACAGAGGGAACCTTGGAACATCTGTGTGCAGTAAAGAGTTAACAGAGCAGCTTGAGACTGCTTTGGCCGGCACTGGGATCTTGCATTTCAAGCAGGCTGGTATCATTCTCAGAATTGATATGAATCGCTCTCACTGCCTAAAACTATGCAAACAGCATGGTTTATGCTTTCCTTCTGGAATCTTGAATTTTGGTATGTGCTAGGCAGGTGCCTGAGTGACCAGCCTACCATTAAAAAAGTTGGGCGCTGAGTGTCTAATGAGCTTCCTTGTTAGACAACATTTAATGCATGTTGTCACAAAACCTTGTTGGAAAATTGTGTCACGTGCTACTGGGAGAGGATTGTTGGAGGTTTATTCCCAGTTTCCTCTGAACTTTCTCTCATACCATTTCCCTTTGTTGATTTTGCTGTGTATCCTTTTGTTGTGATTATAGCCAGGCATGCAGCTATATGATTGATGTTTTGAGTCTTTCTAGTGAACATCAAACTTGGAGATGGTCTTAGGAACCTTGCACAATCAGGAAGGAAGAAAACACCATAAGGAAAAATACAGGTGACTGGAGTAGGTACTCCTCTTACGTATGATTTCTCTAAACTAATTTTGATGGTTGAAGCAACGTATTACATGATCTGAGGTGATTCTAAATGTGTATATCGGAAGTACTTAAGAAAATTATATTTTAAACAGGAAGGGCAAGAGGATATAATGGGAGGTAAGGTTTGCATACTTCTAGCCAGTAAGATGACAATCCCAGAAGACATAAGTTATATACACATAATGTAGCACCTTGACCAACAACAACAAAAGCTATACAAAGAGATACAGCAAAAAACACTATAGATAAACAAACACAGAATTCTTAAAAAAAAAAAAAAAGTTCAAGAAACCCGGGAGTCAGTAATACGGAAGCGGGAGCACAAAGAGGAAACCAAATTAAAACGGTCGAAATACATCAACTAAAAGTGAGAGACTCTTACAGTGGATTAAAAAAACTGAGGTTAACTATACTTCAAAAGCAAAGAAAGAGGACACGGTCAAGATGGCGGTGGTGGCTGGCCTAGCGCAGAGACCCCTCCAGCAGGTCTCCGGGCTGCTGAGGAGGCGCTTCCACCAGACGGCGCCGGTGGCGCTGCAGATGATAGTTCATGTGGCTATAAATGAAGGTATGAATGAAGAGCTGGAAAGAGATGAGAAGGTATTTCTGCTTCGGGAAGAAGTTGCCCAGTATGATGAGGTATATAAGGTTAGTCGAGGTCTGTGGAAGAAATATGGAGATAAGAGGATCATCGACACTCCCATATCTGAGTTGGGCTTTATTGGAATTGCTGTAGGTGCAGCGATGGCTGGGTTGTGGCCCATTTGTTAGTTTATGACCTTCAGTTTCTCTATGCAAGCCATTGACCAGGTTATAAACTCAGCTGCCAAGACCTACTACATGTCGGGGGGGCCTTCAATCTGTGCCCATAGTTTTCAGGGGGCCCAATGGTGCCTCAGCTGGCATGGCTGCCCAACAGTCCCAGTGCTTTGCTGCCTGGTATGGACACTGCCCAGGCTTAAAGGTGGTCAGCCCCTGGAGTTCAGAGGATGCCAAAGAACTTATTAAATCAGCCATTCAGGATAACAATGCAGTGGTGACGGTGGAGAATGAATTGATGTATGGAGTTCCTTTTGAACTTCCCTCGGAAGCTCAGTCAAAAGATTTTCTGATTCCTATTGGAAAAGCCAAAATAGAAAGGCAAGGGACACACGTAACCATAGTTTCCCATTCAAGTCCTGTGGGCCACTCCTTAGAAGCTGCGACAGTGCTGTCTAAAGAGGGAATTGAATGTGAGGTGACAAATATGCGAACCGTCAGACCAATGGACATTGAAACAATAGAAGCCAGTGTCATGAAGACCAATCATCTCGTAACTGTGGAAGGAGGCTGGCCACAGTTCGGAGTAGGAGGTGAAGTTTGTGCTAGGATCATGGAAGGCCCTGCATTCAATTTCCTGGATGCTCCTGCAGTTTGAGTCACTGGTGCTGATGTCCCTATGCCTTATGCAAAGATTCTAGAAGACAATTCTGTACCTCAGGTTAAAGACATCATATTTGCAATAAAGAAAACACTGAATATTTAGTTCTGACCTGAATTTCAAGTCACTCGGATTTACCTAAAATACCTGCTGAGACTTCACCTGGATTGTCTGTAAGACCTCATGACTCATTGTCATCTCTAAAGTAACAACACAGATGTTTTTGTACTGGAAAGAATTTTAGATGTTTGTATGTGGAAAAATTCTCCTGCCTAGGTTCCATGCTTTTTTGGTCTGTTACAGTTGCCATGTTCTTTGAATAAGATGACTGTTAAACTTTATCCTCTCACTAGAAGGGCAAGGTATGAACATGACAGAGTCCTGATGAATGATATCTCCAAAGAAAAGATAACTTACATGTAAAAAATAAAAGCATATAATCTACATTTACTGTTAGATTGTTTTGATAAGGGATAAAGGAATTCCTAACTATGAAAAACAACAACAACAACAACAACAAAAAAAAACAAAGAAAGAGCCACGACCTTTTCTCTCGTGACTACAACAAAACCACAACTGACTGCTAAAGAACCATGAAAAAAAAAAAAAGACTGGAACCCAGCAAAAAAGATCTTCTTCAACTGGAAACATAAAGAGGGAACCACAGTGGAACAGTAGGAGGGGCGTCCTCATGATATAACTTGACCCCATACCCCTTGGGTGGGCACCCGCATGCTGAAGGCTAATGAGTAGCAGAGACCCTCCCATAGGAGTGAGAGTTGGAGCCCCATGTCAGGCTCCCCTGCCTGGGGTTCTGGCATTGGGAAGAGGAGGAGACACCAGGACATCTGGTTTTGAAGCCCAGTGGGGCTTATCTCCAGAAGCCCCACAGGACTGGGGCAAACAGACTTCACTCTCTTGGGAAGCATACATAGAATCTCACATGCACCAGGTCCAAGGGTGGAGGCAGTTATTTCATAGCAATCTGGGCCAGACCTGCCTGTTGGTTTTGGAGGGTCTCCTGGAGAGGTAGGGCATGGCTGTAGCTCACCCAGGGGACATAAAAGCTGGTGGCAGATCTTCTGGAAATGTTCAGCTACATGAGCCTTCCTGGAGGCTGACATCTTGATTGGTTCATTAGCACCTAGAGCCAGCCCCACCCAACAGCCCATAGGGAAGCCTCAGGCCAAACAGCATACAGGGTGGGAATACAGCCACACCCATCAGCAGACTTCCTAAGCCACTAAGGCCTCTCGATACAGCCTTACCCTCCAGAGGTCCAGGACCAAGCTTCACCCAGCAGTGGGCAGGCACTGGCTTCTGCCAGGAAACCTGTGTAAGCTTCTAGTCCAGCCTCATCCAACAGGGAGTAGACATCAGAAATAAAACAGTAATCCCCAAGTCTGTGGAATGAATCCACAAACACAGGCCAAACTACACTGGGACCAACTGGCTCTTGGCCCTTGGGTGACAAGAGAGGAGTGTACTGCTGGGATGCATAGGACCTCTCCCACAGGGGGCCACCTCTCCAAGGTCAAGAAACATAACTAAGCTACCTAAAAATACAAATAGATAGACAGTCAATATGAAGTAGCAGAGGAATATCTCCTAGGCCAAGGCACAAGATAAAATCCCAGAAGAAGAAGTAAGTGATGAGGAGATAGGCAATTTATCTGAGAAAGAGTTTAAAGTAAGGATGGTAAAGATGTTCTGAGAACTCAAGAGAAGTATAGATGCACAGAGTGAAGTTTTTAGCAAAGATTTGGAAAATATAAAGAATACCAAACAGTTGAATAAAATCACTGAAATGAATAACACACTAGAAGGAAACAAGGATACAAGGAAACAAGAATAGACTACATGAGGCAGAAGAATGGATCAATGAGCTAGAAGACAGAATAGTGGAAATCATTACTACAGAACAGAAAAAAGAAAAAAGAATGAAAAGAGATGACGATAGTTTAGGAGAACTCTGGGACAACATGAAATATATTATTATTCACATTATAGGGATCCCAGAAAGAGAAAAGAGAGAAAGGACCTGAGAAAATTTTTGGAGAGATAACCAAAAAATCTCCCAACTTGAGAAAGGAAAGAGTCACCCAAGTCCAACAAGTGCAGAGAGTTCCACACAAGATCAACCCAAAGAGGAACACACTGAGACACACAGTAATCAAAGTGACAAAAATCAAGGATGAGGAGAAAATATTAAAATTAGCAAGAGAAAAGCAACAAATAACACACAAGGGAGCTCCCATAAGGTTATCAGCTGATTTTTCAGCAGGAACTCTACAGGCCAGAAGGGAGTGGTATGATATATTTAAAGTGATGAAAGGGGAAAACAACCAAGAATACTCTATCCAGCAAGGCTCTCATTCAGACTTGATGGAGAAATCAAAAGATTAATATAAACAAAAGCTAAAAGATTTCAGCACCACCAAACCAGCTTTACAACAAATGTTGGAGGAACTTCTCTAGTCATCAAACCGTAAGAAAAAAGAACAAAAAGAAGAAAGATTTTTAAAAAATCTACAAAAGATTGCTTTGGCAGTTTGGAGTCTTTTATGGTCCCATATAAATTTTGAAATTGTTCTAGTTCTGTGAAAAATACCATTAGTATTTTGGCAGGGGTTGCTTTGGGTCTGTGGATTGCTTTAGGTAGGATGACCATTTTAAAAACTTTGATTCTTCCAATCCAAGAGCACAAGGTATCTTTCCATTTCTTTGTGTCATCTTCAATTTCCTCCATCAGTTTCCTCCATCTTCAATTTCCTCCATCAACAGTTTTCAGAGTTTGGGTAACCTCCTTGGTTAAGTTTATTTCTAGGTATTTTGTTGTTTTTGATGAAATGGAAATGTTTATGCCAGTTATAAAATTCCGGTTTTTGAAGTGAAAAGAAAACAAAGTGAATGAAGGGCTGCAAATGGCAAAATATCCTTCTTTCTTATGGGCAAATTGTATCCCATTACATATATTTGCTGCTTCTTCCTTATCCGTTCATCTACTGATGTGCACTTAAGATACCTCCATATCTTGTTGTAAAGTTGTAAAGAATATTGCCATTAATAGCTGGGTGTATGTATCTTTTTGTATTCTTTTTTTGAGGTTGGCTTTATTCCTTTGATAACTATGTAAGTTAAAAAGCTAAAGCTCTATAAACATTCTTAGAAACAACAGTACATATATGTAAATTAAAAAATATGTGTAGTATATTGTGTATATGTGTTTATCTGCAATATATTGTATATGTACAGCCAAATAGTATCAATTCTACCTAATAAAACTGAAAAATGAACTCATAGGGGAAAGATCAGATTTGCAGTTACCAGAGGTGGGTGCTGGGGGCATCTGAATCAGATGAAGGTAGCCAAAAGATACAAACTTCCAGTTATAAGATAAATAAGTACAAAGGATGTAAAAAAATTTTAACTGTAACAACTTTAATATTAATTAGAACAATTAATGTGATTAATTAGAACAAACAATGTGATGCTCTGCATGTAACAGCCTTCTTCAGATATTAAAAATCTGAAGTGCCATGTTTACAGACCTTCAGATGGGTTCTGTTCCTTATGACCAAGAATGTCTTTGGGAAGACTTGGTTTCTCCCCCAACTCCATTACATCATGTTTCTAGTCTGTCTCAGTGTCATAGGTCTCACAGCTGTATTTCTAAATTTCATTCTATGACAACCCTCCGCACACACATGAGTGGAGAAGATGCCTGTGTAGCTTCCTCTCTGCTGTATATAATTCCTACTCTTTGCTTCATGTTTTTCCTCCCCTCCCATGAACCCCCGATCTTCCAGGTTCAGAGATACCTTGGCATTCATGATAGGATTTGACCTATTTTTTGACTTGACTGACTGACCCAAGATGACCACTAATCCAAGCAAAACTAATAAAAGAGTTCCAGTTAAAAGAGAGCCTCAGACTATCTCCAGGTGTCTAGAAGTATCATATGTAGACCAAGGAGCTGGGAATAGCTGTCATCTACTGCTGCAGACTGGAGAGCAGAGAAAAAGGGTCCTTTTAGAGGGAGAGGAATTGAGGCACTGGAGAGCATCTTGGTTCTAGTCTGTTCCAGAAGCCCAGTCAGTTGCACATTGCCTTGGGTCTTGGGAGACATCTGGTACATTAATTATAATTCATCTCTTCCTTCAGAACAAAACAGTCAGTTTCTATTATTTGCAACCAAAAGAATACTATCTAAATAAGCCAGAAAATATATTAAAATCTTTATTTGAAAAAAACCCTATATGCTGTCTAAATCAAATTTCAAGCATAACAGTGTAGACAAGTTAAAAATAAAATGATTTTTCAAAAAGATGCATTATGCAGGCATTAATCAAAAGGCAAGAGTGGCTATATTAATATCAGGCAGGGTAGACTTCAAATCAAAGAATGTTACCAGACACAAGGTGGTGATAAATGTGTTAGTTCATAGATATCTTCAGTGTGTATGCATCAAATAACAAAGCTTCAGAAGGTGTGAAGAGAACTGAAAGGAGAAATAGATCAACAGTTAGAGACATCAACACCCTTCTCTCAATGATGTACAGAATAATTAGACCCCAAATCAGTAACAACTCAACAACACCATCAGCCAACACAATCTAATCAACATTTACAGAACATTCCACCAAACAGTAGCGGAACGCATGTTCTTTTCAAGTGCCCACCGAAACATACACAGTAAGACCTCCATATCCATGGAATCCCCATCTGCAGAATCAGCCAGCAGCAGATTGAAAATTTTTTAAAGAAAGTTCCAAAAAGCAAAATTTGAATTCACCAGAAACTATTTATATAGCATTTCCATTGTATTTACAACCATTTACATAGGATTTACATTGTATTAGGTATTATAAGTAATGTATATGGGAGGATATGTGTAGGTTAAATACAAACACCATGCCGTTTAATAGAGGGCACTTGAGCATCTGTAGGTTTTGGAATATGAGGGGCGTCCTGGAACCAATCCCCTGTGGATACTGAGGGACACCTGTACCAAGATGGACATATCCTGGGCCACAAAACATCACATAAAGTGTAAAAATTGATTTACTTTAACAAATTTTTAAAAATTGAAATTATGCAAAGTATATTGTCTGACCACAGTGGAATCAAACATAATAAGAGAAAGTTAACAGAAAAATCTCTAAATACTTAGAAAATAGCATACCTTAAAATAATCTGTGCAACAAAAATGATGTCTCAAGGGAAATAAAAACATGCACAAATGTGAATGACAAGGAAAATACAAGATATCAAAGTATGTAGTGCACAGCTGAAGTTGTCCTTAGAGAAAAGTCAGTAGCACTGAATGTGTGTGTTAGAAAACAGGGAGTCTGAAGTCAGTAATCTAAGGTTCTGCCTCGAGAACTTAGAAAAATAAGAGCAAAATAAACTCAGAGGGACAAATGGAAGGGCATAATAAAGACAGAAACAATAAAATTGAAAATAAAAAGAACAGAAAAGTCAGTGAAATAAAGAGCTGATTCTTAGAAAACAATAAAATTGAGAAACCTTCAGCAAGACTGGAGGGACAGAGTAGACACAAATTACTGGTATCAGGAATGAAACAAGGGATATTACCACATCATCTATAGCCATCAGAGAATATCCACCTATAAATTTGACTGCTTAGATTAAAAGGGACTGATTGCTTGAAGAACAAAAACTACTTTAATTCAGCCATTATGGAATAATTTGAACAGGCCAAAGTCCAATTTGCAATTTAAACCCCCCCACAGAGACAATCTATAGGCCCGGTGATGTTGCTATGAAATTCTGCCACATTTTTAAAGAAGACTTTGATTTCTTAAAATAGGAGTGAGGACTTTCCAATTCACTTTATGGAACAGGTATGATGCTAATAATAAAACTAGATAGACAATAGAAAAAATGAAAACTACTGGTCAACATCTCTCATGAATATAGACACAAAAATCCTTAAATTATTAGCAAAATGAATTCAACAATATATAAAAACAATTATACACCATTACCAGGTATGATTTACTCCAGGGATGCAAGACTGGTTCCATATTTGAAACTCAAAGTACTGTCCATATTAACAGGCTGAAGAAGAAAAACTACATGATATAATTTGGTGATACAGTACAAGCTTTTGACAGAATTCAATAGCCATTTGTGGTGAAAAAAATTTTTAGAATGATAGAAACTTGGGGATTTTTCTACTTGATTGGGGACATCTAAAAAAAACTATTGGTAACATTATTTTTTGTTGTTGTTAACATATACATAACATAACATTTTCACCCATTTTTAAATGTTGTCTTCAGTGGCACTAAGTACATTCACAACATGGTTCAGTCATCACCATTCTCCATTTCCAGAACTTTTTCATCTTCCCAGAGTGATAAATCTATCCATTAAACAATAACTTCCTATTCCCCACTCCCCTCCAGTCCCTGGTAACCTTGGTTTTACTTTGTTTCTATATTGTCTGTTTCAGGTACCTGTTGTAAGGGGACTAAAACAGTATTTGTCCTTTATCACTGGTTTTTTTCACTTAGCATAATGTTTTCAAGAGTAATCTCTGAGGAGGGAGGGTATAGCTGAGTGGTAGAGTATTCGCCTAGCATGCCCAAGGTCCTAGGTTCAATCCCCAGTATCTCCATCAAAATAAATAAATAAGCCTAGTTACTTCCCCCCAAACAAACAAAAAACCCCAATAAAACATTTAAATAAGTGCAAAATAAATTTAAAAAAAAGAGTAATCTCTGATGTAGCATTTTCTTCTTTTTTAAGGCTAAGTAATATATAATTGTGTTGTATATACATATTGCATTTTTTTTTAGTCTATCTGTTGGTGGACATTTGGGTTGTTTCCACTTTTGAACTATTGTGAAAAATGCTGTTATGGACATTGGTGTACAGGTATCTATTTCAGTCCATGCTTTCGATTCTTTGGGGTATGTACCTAGGATTGAAGTTGCTGGATCATATGGAAAATTGAATGTTTAACTTCTTTTTTTTTTTGTATATTTAACTCTTTGAGTAATTGTTGAACTGTTTTCCATAGAAACTACACCATTTTACTTTCCTCTAGCAATGCACAAAGGTTCCAATTTCTCCATATTCTGCCGAAATTTGTTCTTTTCCTTTTCTTTGGTAATAGCTTTCCTAGTGGGCATGACATGGTGTCTCTTTGTGGAACAGTATTCTTAGTGCTTTGAGATGGAATGCTTTCCTCCTCATCAAGAACGAGGCAAGGATGTCTGCTCTCACCACTCTTCACTGTTGTGTTAGAACTCCTACAATAAGGCAAGAATGGGAAATAAAATGCTTATAGGTTATAAGGCAAGAAATAAACCTGTCCCTATGTGCAAGTGCCATGACTGTATATATAGAAAAATCTCAAGGAATCTAAGAGAAAAAAATACTCCCAGAGCTAATAAGTGATTTCACCCATGTTGCAGGATTCAAGATAAATATACAAACAATTTATTTTCATATCATAGCAATGAACATATGGTCACTGAACTAAAAATACAATACCATTAAAATTACTGAAAAAAAAAGAAGAAATTCTTAGATGTCAGTTTAACACAACATATATAGGATTTGTACGCTGAAAACCACAAAATGCTGGTGAAAGAAATCAAAGAACATCTCAGTAAATTGAGAAACATATCATGTCTGTAGATTTGAAGAGTCAACATGGTAAAGATGTCAGTTCTCCCCAGATTAATATACAGGTTTAATGCTAATCTTGTCAAAATTCCGGCATGGTTTTTTGATAGATACAGATAAGATTATTCTAAAATTTATATGGAAATGCACATGCTCTAGAATATCTAAAATAGCCTTTAAAGTGAGGAATAAAGTAGGAGCAATCAGTCTCCCTGATTTCAGGCCCTGCTGTATATACACAGTGTTCAACACTGTGTGTTTCACAGCATCATAGACACAGAGATCAATAGAACAGAACAGAGAACCCCTGAATAGACCCACCAGCAATGTGGGAGGAGGATTAGTGTTTTGAACACAGGGCACCAGGGTTCAGGCTGAAAGCAGGATCTATGGATCTCACGTGGGTGCCCCATGAGAACCTTACTGCTGCCTCAGCCCTGGTTAGTGGCTTAGGTTAAGTTGAGTAGTGGCAATGGATGGCTTCTGGGTGAGCAGCGATGTGTTTGTATTACAGGCATTAATGGGCTTCAGGGATGTGGCTGTGGCCTTCACCCAGAAGGAGTGGAAGCTGCTGAGTCTTGCTCAGAGGATCCTTTATCGGGATGTGATGCTGGAGAACTACAGTCATATGGTGTCTCTGGGTAAGGAGAAATCCGTTTCATGTCTTGGACTCTCTGCCTGTCTGCATGTTAAGATTTTTATATAGCAGCCATCATGCTTTTAGCTCAGAAAGAAAAATAGTATTTTTCCTACACCCTCAGAGAATGTCTGGATTCTATAGAGTTGAAAATAGTGAAGTGTGTGTGTGTGTGTGTGTATGTGTGTGTGTGTACACACGTGTATGGTGTCTGACACTGCATTTCCAGCCCTCTTCCAAAGCTGAGCCCTCCACCAAGGTGACCTTGCCTCAAATGGGGGAACGTTTGTATTCATCCAAGCACAGTGGAGACTCAGTACACCGCCTTTAGATCCATGCTTCATCGCTCCTGCCCTTAGACACTCGCTCTCAGCATTCAGACAGCATTTGCCCCCGATGTGGTGCTTCCCTGCCCTGACTTCTGAGTTACTGAACTCCCCAGATGACTCTGAGTTCTGTGACGGCTTCTTAAACCGCTAACTAAGGTCACCTTGGTTTTTTTCCCTGTGAGTAGGAATTGCCTTTCCTAAACCAAAACTTATCACACAACTGGAACAAGGCGACGAGCCCTGGAGAGAGGAGAGCGAATATCTTCCGGACCTTTGTCCAGGTGAGTGGGAAGCAGCAGGCAGACAAGGAGACAGGGCAGGGAGGTGCTTGGCTGGTGAAGAAAGAGGAGCCTCTGAGAGCTTCTGGAGAGGAAGCTCCTCTGCAGGCCTCCGTTCTGTGCTCTCCTGCTCAGCCCAGATGGGGCTTCCCTGGAATCCTCCCCCAGGGAGCCACACTCTGCTCACTTTGTATCCCTTTCCCAGCATGTCTAGGAGCCTGCCATTCTTGAACTTTTGTGGCTGGGCCTGATCTTCAACACAGCACTTAAGAATAAATCTGCCCCTGCTAGACACTGTCCAGTTTCTGCTCTTAACCTGGTAACTGTTTTGTGCCTCGGCTCTACTTCATAAATTCCCATAAATTGTTTCTTTTATTTTATGATGGATTATTTAAGATTACAATGGGGTGTGAAGAATTATACAGTGAATGCCAGTATTCCTTCCCTTCAGCCTAAGAAATAGACCGTTATAAGACCAGGTGACAGCCCTGTCCCCTCCCTGGTTGTGTCCTGCTGAACCCCGCCCTTCAGAATCTGACTTCTGCATTAGCATGCTGATCACTGCCTTCATCCTTTTTCATTCATTGGGGGGTGCTTTCAACTATATAGAGAGTTGTTTTGCATGTTGGTAAACTTCTCTGCACATAGTGTTATATTGTATACCTCCTTCTGGAACATGCCTTTCCACCAGCTTTATGTGAGATTCATGTTAAAATGTGTAGGTTTACTTTACACTTTAAAAAACTGTTTTATACAAATCAATTACATGAATATTTTAATGTAGTTGAATTATCAGTTCCCTTGTTTTGGACATTTATGTTATTTCCAATTTTTGGCTATTAAATAATGTTGCTATGTATTCTTGTTACTTCCTTGGAAACACATGTAAGAGTTTCTCTGAAGACGCATAATGGAGAGCAGAGTGACTGGTCCATAGGTGTGGGTGGCTTCAACCTGATTGTGTTAGACCACATCATGTTCTGAGGCTGTTCAGTGCTGTCTTATATTCCCAGCAGCAGGGATGAGTTCTTGTTCCACATCTTCATGTTTTTCACCCATCTGTTTGGTTTGTGGTGAAATTTCAGAGGGGTTTGGCCTCCTAGTGAGCACGAGCATCTTTTCCTGTGTTGACTGGCCACTAGTGCTTCCTTTTCTGTAACTTGACTGTTAAGAGTATTTCCCTACTTTTGATTTGAGCTGTTTCTGTTATTGATTAGTAAAGATTCCATTTTGGGAACATTTATCTCTTTAATCCAATTGGAATTAATTTTATTTGAATGTTGGGAGGTAAGGATAAAGTTTTGCCTGATTTGTCTTTTTTCAGTGTTTTATTGTAAACATTCCTGGCATATTATTTTTTTATTTTGTTTTGTCTTTTGCTTCTAAATACAACTATATATCTAGACTTGGACTTTATAGCAAAGTGTTTTTTTCTTTTTTAAAAAAAGAACTATTATATAAGTGATAATTATGGTATAATAGGAAATGTTATTCTGGTATAAGGTATTATAAGGTATAATACTTAAGGGATAGTTGTAAGTTATGTTATCAAATTATAAAATATACTGCATATATTTAAAGTGTAAAAGTTGGTAAGTTTTGACATACATGCACAGCCATGAAGCCACTGCCATGTTCCAAATCCCAAACATACCTGTCACTCCCAGAGTTCCCTTGTGGCTCACTGTAATCCCTGTCTCCTGCCCCACCCGGTCTTCCCCCTCCTCTTGTACCCAGGCAACCACTTAGCTGTTTTCTATCATAGATTTGTTTGCATATTCTAGAATTCATATAAATTGAATTGTACAGAATACATACTGAATTCTTTCACTCAGTATAATTATTTTGAGTTTGATCCCTAATGTTGTATGTATCAATAGTCTATTTCCTTTTATTGCTGAGTAGTGGTATAGAGATCACAGTTATGTAACCATTCATCTACTGAAAGGCATGTGAGTAGTCTCCAGTTTTGACAAATACAAATAAATGTTGTCTGTCCAAACATTCATGAAGAAATTTTGTGTAAACATATACTTTCATTTTTTTTTTGGATAAATACCTGGCCCTGGAATGACTGTGTTGTACGATAGAGTGTATATTTATTAATGAAGCTCACAAACGGTTTTGCAGACTGGCTGCACTGTGTCACATTCCCACGAGCAGTAGATGAGAGTTCCAGATGCTCCATGTATTTGTCAGCACTTAGTAGTACTATTTTAACTTGAGACTTTTTCATAGCTGCGTAGTGGCTCCTTACTCTGTTTTACTTGGCATTTGCCTGATGACTGATGATGCTGAGAATCTTTCCATATGCTTATTTTACCATCTGTGTATCTTCTTTGGTGAAATGTCTTCTCAAATCTTGGCCTATTTAAAAAGTTGATTTCTTATGCTTTTATTATTGAATTTTGAAAGTTCATCATATATTCTGTATAAAAGTCCATTATCAGATATTTGATTTATGAATATTTTCTGTGTAGCTTTTTAGTCTCTTAATAGTGTCTTTCAAAGAGAATTTCTTACCTTTGGTGAAGTCTAAGTTTCAGTTTTTTTCTCTCATGAATTTAACTTTTGGTGATGTATTTAAGAAATATTTCCTAAAATGAAAATCAAAAAGAGTTTCATATGTTTTTTCCTTTTAGGAGTTTTATAATTTTTACTTTACATTTAGGTTTATACTCTGTTCTGGGTAAATTTTTATACTTGGTACCAGGTCTAGATATAAGTACAATTTTTTTTCTCATAAAAATATCCAAATTTTTCAGCACTATTCTTGAAAAGACAACGCTTTCTCTACTGAATTTCCTATGCACCTTTGTAGTAAATTAGTTGTGTATGGGTATTTATATGGACTCTGATTTTTTCAACTTCTCTCTTTACCTATCTTGATGCCAAGACCACATAGTCTTGATTACTGTAGCTTTATAATCAAGTCTGGAACTTAGAAGTATAAATCCTGTGACATTTTTTTCAAGTTGTTTTATTTATTCTAAAACATAGTTATTCTTTGCATTTCCACATGGATTTTAGAATCAGGTTGTCAATTTTCACACACACACAAGACACAAAAACGCCAGCTGGATCTTGATTGGAACTGAGTTGAATCTACATCAATTCAAGGAGAATTTACATGTAAATAACATTCTGATCACTTCTCGGCCTTTTGACTAAGATCAAGTGTAGTCTCCGTTCTTATCAGTTTAATAGCACTCTGTCATCCAACATATGAATGCAATCTGTCTCTCCATTTTTATGGGACTTCTTAATTTCTGTCTGTCAGCATTATTTTGTAGTACACAGGTCTTACGCATCTTGTCAGATTTACCCTTCTGTGTTTCATATTTTTGATGCTATTTAAGGTACATTAAAATTTCAGTTTTCAGTTGTTTGTTGATATTATTTAGAAATACAGTTAGTTTATGTATGATGAACTTTGTATGTGGTAATTTTGCAAAACCTACTTCTCAGTCCTAGTAGTTTTGTAGATTCTGTCATATTTTCTACATAGATGATTATGTTACTTGTGAATCAGTGTAGTTTACTTCTTTCCATTCTTTGTGCCTTTAATTTCTTTTTCTTACCTCATTGCACAGGCGAAAACATCAGTGCAATGATGAATTTAAGTGGTGAGAGTGGACATCCTTTCCTTGTTCCTGATCTTATGGGCAATGCTTTCCTCCTAAGTGTAAGTTTTATACCTGCCCTTTATCAGCTTGACAAACTTCCCTTCTATTCCTTGTTCAGTGAGTTTTTATTTGGAATGAGTGTTGGATTTTGTCAGCTGTTTTTTGGCATCTGTGAAGATGATCATATGTGTTTTTCTTTTTTAATCTTTCTTTTGGTAAATTATATTGATTGTTTTCCTGTTAAACCATCCTTGTATTTCTGTTAATACAATGCACTGACTTTATTCAGATTCCTCCAGTTTTACCTTCACTTTGTGCGTATATGTATATTTTTTGAGTTTTTTAAAACATTTTTTATTGATTTCTAATCATTTTACAATGTTGTGTCAAATTCCAGTATAGAGCACAATTTTTCAGTTATACATGAACATATATATATTCATTGTCACATTTTTTTCTCTGTGAGCTACAATAAGATCTTGCATACATTTCCCTGTGCTATACAGTATAATCTTGTTTATCTATTCTACAATTTTGAAATCCCAGTCTGTCCCTTCGCACCCCTGCACCCCCTTGGCAACTACAATTTTGTATTCTATGTCTGTGAGTCTATTTCTGTTTTGTATTTATGCTTTGTTTGTTTTTTGTTTTTGTTTTTGTTTTTGTTTTTGATTCCACATATGAGCGATCTCATATGGTATTTTTCTTTCTCTTTCTGGCTTACTTCACTTAGAATGACATTATCCAGGAGCACCCATGTTGCTGCAAATGGCGTTATGTTGTCGGTTTTTATGGCTGAGTAGTATTCCATTGTTTAAATAGACCACATCTTCTTTATCCAGTCATCCATTGATGGACATTTAGGCTGTCTCCATGTCTTGGCTATTGTAAATCGTGCTGCTATGAACATTGGGGTGCAGGTGTCATCCTGAAGTAGGGTTCCTTCTGGATATATGCCCAGGAGTGGGCTTCCTGGGTCATATGGTAAGTCTATTCATAGTCTTTTGAGGAATCTCCATACTGTTTTCCACAGTGGCTGCACGAAACTGCATTCCCACCAGCAGTGAAGGAGGGTTGTGTATATGTATGTTTATTTAGTTCTAAGGAACTTATACATGTACATTCATATAACTACCAGTATATTCAAAGAAACAGGATGGTTCCATCACAAGGATTCCTTGTGCTATGTTTTTATAGCCATAGCTCACTCCTCCCCAACCTCACTCCCTCCACCTTCCTCTGGCAACTACTAATGTCTTCTGTCTCTACCATTTTGTCATTTGAAGAATGTTATAAAAGAAATAATATTGTATGTTACCTTTTGGGATTGCTTTTTCTCATTCAGCATAATTCTCTTGGGACCCACCCAAATGGATCTTGTGGGTACATTACGTGTATCAATATTTCATTCCTTTTATTGCTGAGTTGTAGTCTATGGTATGAGTGTACTACATTTTGTTAAACCATTCACCCATTGAAAGACTTTTGGGTTGTTTACAGTTTGTGGCTAATATAAATAAAACTGCTGTGCTCACTTATGCATAAGTTTTTGTGTGAAGATAGGGGTTTCATTTCTGGGATAAATGCCCAAAAGTGCACGGTGCTGGGTCGTATGGTAATACACGTTCAGTTTTGTAAAAAAGTGCCATAGTCATTTCCAGATCACCTGTGCCATTTTACATTCCCACCAGCAGTGCTTGAGTAATCCAGATTCTCTGCGTTCTTTCCAGAATTTGGTGTTAACACCGTCTTTTACTTTGGCCTTTCTGACAGATTTCTGAAGAGGATGCATTTCTGTGTAGCTGTGAGCCTCTGATAATTTTGTTGTGAGGTCTGTTTTCAGTATGGATGGTTGTCCCATCTTTCTTCTGTGTGTGTTGCCTGTTATCCCTTTAATTTGGGGTGTGGCCAGTGTTGCGATCAGAGCCTGCCCTAGTTGCTGAGCGGGACCTCCTTTTTGTTCTGTGGCTGTCACAGCCCTGACAGGGGCTGGGTCTGTTCCCCTTTTCTTTTGTTGGAATGGAGGCTTCCAGACTCATTTCTGAGCTGTGGTGCATGGTAGACAGGAATGGGGCGCTTCAGGTACTCTTTGTTGACTCTGCCCTTGTCCCTGCTTTGGCCGTGGGAATCATTCTTGAGAGATTTCTAGCAATGTCTCAGTTGGTATGAGTGGGGAGTTTAGTGCAAGCAGTTCCTGTCAGAGAGAGCTGGGTAGCTGAGCATATCTGAGCAAGTGCACTCTATCAAGGCTTTACTCTTCTTGGAAAAGAGACTTGTGTTCTCCCCATGGGCAGCTTAAGAGCTTAGGAGGCCCTGATCATGGGTGGCCATTGCTGTCATTTTGTGAGGTCTTCATGGCTTGTCCTTAGCATCTGCTCATTCCCTTCAGATGATCTCTGTCCCTCAGAGCAGTTTCTGGGTGTGAGTATGTCTTAATATCTGATGTGACCACTGAGTGATCTCGGCAAAGGCAATCTAGCAAGTGGAGAGAGGAAAAGGATGGTCTCCTGGGTCAGCTCCTGTGGGTGGTCAGCGGGCGGGGACCCACAGACTCAGGTCCAGGGTGTCCGCTTGAGCATCTCCAGACACTGCAGTTGGAAAGTGCCAGTCCCTGGCAATTCACCTCAGCTTGGTGGGCCCCGTGAAAGATGTTTGGCTTCTAGAGTAACGGGTAGCATGTATATCATTCATTACTGAAAGTTGATTATTTTTTCTTTAAAGGTGGGGTTTACTTACAGGAAATACAAAATCTTAAATGTAGTAGTCTCTGAATTCAAACAATGGATATAACTCGATAACCCAAACTTTATCAAAATACAGATCATTACCCTTGGGGCTCATCCCTGTAAGCTCTTGCCTTTATCGGAGGTACCAGTGTTTTGATTTTATTTCACAGTAGATTAGTTTTGCCTGCTGTACAATTTTTCATAAATGGAATCATATAATAATACTTTTTTATGTAAGGTTTCTTTCACTCAGTATAGCTTTTAAGCACATTGTTGCATACATCAGTATTCTGTTCTTTGTTTAATACTAAATAGCATTCTGTCATATGAATATAGAACTGTTTATCCATTCTGTTTGATAGACACCTTGATAGCTTCCAGTGTTTAGTCAGTTTGTAAATGCTGCTGTCAACATTCTTATGCTAATTTTTTGTTTGTTTTTGGTAAACCTTTGTTTTGTTTTCTTTGGATAAATACGTAGGGTATGTGCTGGGTATATGAGTTTCCTTCGGTTGATGTAACAATTTACCACAAACTGAGAGGCTTAAAACAAAGAAATTTATTCTATCCCAGTTCAAAATCAACCTGTTTGCAAGGAGGTTCTAAAGGCCAAGGTGTTCTTTGCCTTTCTTCTAGCTTCCAGTGTTTGCTGTCAACCTTTGGCTTGTAGCTGCATCACTCCAACCTGCCCCTGTAGTCACATAGCCTTCTTCCTTCTCTGTATCTCTGTATCCAAATCTCCCTCTCCTTGTATGGATACCAATGAATTACAGTTCACCCTAATCCGGTATAACCTCATGTTAACTTGATTACATCTGCAGACTGTATTTAAATATAAGGCCACATTCATATGTTCCAAGTCAACGTTAATTTTGGTGGGATAATAGTCAACCCAGTACACTGGGTCATAGGGTAACTGTATGTGTAGTTTTATAAGAAATGACTAGACCTTTCCCAAAGTGATTGTACAGTTTCTCATTTCCATGAACAACAAATGTATGAGGGTTCCTGTCACCTCACATCCTCCCTGACAGTTTTCATTGTATCTCTGGTGTTGGATGTGTAGTGTTATTTCATGTGTGTTTCCATCTCCCTGATTGTTACTGATGTGGAACAATTCTGTGTGCTTTTTAATTGTATTTATATATGTTTACTATAACTTACTTTGTGAATACATTCAGATCTTTTGTATTTTTTAAAATTCAGTTTTATGAATTCTTTATTAATCCTGGATACCAGTCCATTGTCATTTGTACATTTTGCAAATATCCTCTCTATCTGAAACTTTTCTGTTCCTTTTCTTAACATAACTTTTGATGAGATGTTTAACATTGAGGAAGTCTAATTTTCTTCTCTTTTTAAATTCTTATTGTTATGAAAATAATCTGTCTTGTCTCTTAAGTGCTGTATGGTTTTAGCTTTTATATTTTGATCTATGATCCATCTTGAATTAACTTTTGTGTACAGTCTGAGGCAGGAATCAATGTTTTTCTTTTTCATATGGATACAGAGTGGTTCTAGCACCATTTGTTGAAAAGTCTTTCCTTTCCCTCATTGGATTGCTTCGTTGAAAATTCAGTGATGGCCTATGTATGGGTCTGTTTTCTGTTCACACTTTCTGTTCTGTTCCTTTGATTAATGTGTCTGTCCTTAAACCAGACCACACTGTCTGTATTACTGCAGGATCACAGGAAGTCTTGAAGTCAGGTAGTGTAAGTTCTCTTCGTTTGTTTTCTTTTTCAAGATTGCTTTGTATAGTCTAGGTCCTCTGAATTTCCACTTAAATTTTAGGATCAGCTTTTCATTTCACAAAAAAGAAGAAAAGAAAATGTGGGCCATGTTTATTATTGAGATTTTAGTGTGCCTATATATAACTTGGGGGAGAAATTACATCTTACCAATATCAAGTTTTACAAACCACTACCTAAATGTTTTCAAATTCACTTTAGCAAAATAAAAATTTGTGAGATGCAGCTAAAGCAGAGCTTAGAGGGATAGCTATAGCTGTGAGTGCTTACAGTGGGAAAGAAGAAAGGTCTGTGATCAGTGAGTTAAGGTTTTGCCTTAAGAAGCTAGAAAAAGAGGAGCAAAATAAATACAAAGTGAGTAAAAGGAAGGGAATAATGAAAATAAGAGCAGGAATCTATGAAATATAGCAACAGAAAGATGTGCTAAGCCAAATGCTGATTGTCTGAAAAAATCAACGGAATTATATATTGCTACGTAGACTAATGAAGAAAAAGAGAAAGAAGACATTAATAATCAATCAGGAATGAGACAGAAGTTACCAGTACACTTCAGACTTTAAAAAAATACTAAGGATATCATGAACAAGTTTATACTAACAGATTGAACACCTTATATGAAATGGATAAATTTTTGGAAAAAACTGCTGACACAGGATAGAACAAACTGAGAAATACTGTATTTATGAAAGTAATTAAGTTGGTAGTAGATCTACAAACCTATACAAGTTATAAAAACATTCCAAACTGAATCTAACCTTGTTTAAAAATAATTACACGCCATGTGCCCAGTGGAATTTATTTTACATATGCAAAGCTCAACATTAGAAAATGCATACTGTAGGATACTAGTCACTTCATATTTATGTACCCTCTAATAAGATGGAAGCTTTCCGTCCAACTCTCCTCCTTTGAGTTCTCACCAAAATCACAGTTAATATCTATATTTTTAGCAACTGTCCCTTTTTGTAAAGTTAGGCTTTTTCTAGTATGCACCTCAAAACTCATAACAGCCTCCACCACCTAGTTCCAAAGCCACTCCACAATTTTAGATATTTATTATAGCAGCATCCCAATTCTTGGTATCAAAATCAGCATTATGGTTATTGGGTAACAGAACCAATAGGATGTATACGTATATACACACACACAGACAAGAATGTGAGGTGTATTATAAAGAATTGGCTCATATGTTCATGGAGGCTGAGAAGCCCCGAGATCCATGGTCGACAAGAAGAAGACTTAGGAGAGCCTATGGTATAGTTCCAGTCCAAAGGCTAGCAGACTCAGCAGCCTGGAAAAATTAATGTTTTAGTTCAATGTTGATAGGAAGAACAAACAAACAAGTCCCCTCCCCCTCCCCTATCCTCACCCTCTCCTGTCACAGCTTGAAGGTAGGGTGGAAGTGTTCCCTCTTATTTGGGAGAGGGTCAGTCTTTCACAGTATTCAGGCCTTCAACTGATTGGATGAGGGCCACCCACATTAGGAAGAGCAACCTGCTTTACTTAGTCTTTCCATTTAAATGCTAAAGTCTTCCAAAAACATCCTCAGAGAAATACCCAGAATCATATTTGGCTAAACGTTTGGGCATCCTGTGGCCAGTAAAGTTGGTACATAAAAGTAACTCACATATGCTAATATTTTTTTTTAATTGGAGTATAGTCAGTTTACAGTGTTGTGTCAATTTCTGGTGTATAGCTTAATGTTTCAGTCACACATGTACATACATATACTTGTTTTCATATTCTTCTTCAAGATATTGAATATAGTTCCCTGTGCTATCCAGTAGAAACTTGTTGTTTATCTATTTTATATACAGTAGATAGTATCTGCAAATCTCAAACTTCCAATTTATCCCTTCCCACCCCCTTCCCTCGCTAGTAATGTTTTGTATAACATTTATTTTGTATTGTCTAAAAATCACTGAGACAATATATTATGAAAAATGTTCAATTTCCAGGGATTAATTCTGATTAATGCTGAAAATGTCTTCTTTATACATGTTTGGTTGAAGTTTCAAAATTCTTTAAATTGTTTAAAAGCAGGGAATGCACAGCATTCTTTCTTCTCTGGTAATCAATTCAGTGTCTACAGCCATTCATTTAACTCATTGCTGTACTTTTTTTCCTCACAGTTGCAGCTGCAGAAGGAAAAATTTCTTTAAGGAGCCATTAGACATAATTTTCTTTTTCTAAAGTTCCTTTTGGAACATTTGAGTTCATGTCCAATTACTGAAGTAATTACTGGTCTGAAAAATCAGTTGGCACAAGAGCAGCTGTAGATTGTAAAATAGTTTATAAACTGAGTAATTTGAATACATCATGTAAATTTTTATGATTAACTGAAAAGCATTACCTTGATAAAATTTTATTTTTTATTGCTCCTTTTATTGAGCAACTTCTGTATGTTTAAAACCATGTTAAGGATTAGGGTTTCCCAAAGTGGACATTGTAATTCTTGTCATTTTTAGTTAAAATTTGACACATTACTAGTTAGGCACAAAAATGATGCTCAGTGCTCTTCTTAGAGGGTGTGACTCCCAGAAGAGCAGCATTAACTGTTTCTGAATCAGCCACCACATTGAACACAGAAGACTCTGAATGGCACACCTACAACGATACACAGTTTACCACTTTGTGACCCAGCAGGAACACAAACAAGCCAAGGAGAAGGCAGTGGCTGCCTTTCTCTCCCCATCAAATCCCAGACAAGTAGACAATAGTGCAGTACTGCAAGCTCAGCTGTCAGAACTCCAGAATTACAACAATGTATTTATTGGAAGCTGGTGGCCGGAACCTTACATACCTGCCCTTGAGTTTTGAAAATGTGGACAGCCTAACTCCACAAAATAAACTGATAGTTCACTGAGCTACACTCGAGTACACTGGCTGATGAGAAAGCAACCATGGTGGGTGCCTGATGGCTGGAACTGCACACCAAGACTGAAGGGATGTTCACTTTCACAGTGGAAGTCCAGTAGGGTCAGCACTTATGAGTACTTACCAAGGCCATTTCACAGGAACCTCTAGATGTAGCAACACAGGCACACCCATACAGAGAGTGGAGAGGGGAAGGGAGCTACGTTTAATAAGCAGTTCACTGGAGGAAACGTAGGGGGTTGAAGTGTTAGGAAGGGATTGCATGGTGGCTGTTCTTGTCAGTATTGAAAGCTAGCATCTGAGACCAGGTGGAATCAGTAATCTGTAAAGGTTCACATAGTAAATATTTTAGGCTTTGTGGCCTTTGTGTTCTTTGTTGCAAGTACTCAACTTTGCCATTGTGTGTGAAAGCTGCCATGGACACTACGTAAATACTGAGTGTGGCTGTGGTCCAGTAGACCTTCATCTGCAAAACGGCTGGCTGTAGTTTGCTGACCCATGTTGTTGGTAGTTCATAAAATACATCTCTGTTTTGGTTGGTGAAGAAAGTATCGGGTGAGTCTGGAAAGCCTAGTGTACTGAGTTTATTTAAGGTTCATGGTATTTTCCAGCAGCTTCAGGTGGACAGAAGTAAGTGAAATGGAACAAGGCAAACAAGTTTGATATCTCCCTGAGCTATTTTAGGTGGAAGAATTTCCTTTTACAACAGTTTTTGAAACACTGAGAAAAGCAGGTCTAGAACTGATTGGGGTCACCAAGAGCCAGAATCCTTTAAGGAGTTGCAGGCCTAGACTATGTCTCTGTGTTTCACTGCCAAGTCAACACACCATGAGAGAGAACCCAGCACGTAACCCTCTAGGAAACCCTTGTTTAGGAGAGGAAGCACCTTCAGTTCAGTTCCCACGTTGGTCTCTAACCTGTCCTCCCTACTGCCTTCATCTTGGGGCCTCTAGGTGGAGAGACTCCCTTTTTTGACTTAAGTCTTTCTTGCAGGAACAGTCCCCAAAGAAATTTGTAGGAAGTTACGTAGTTTTAACTCTCAAGAAAAGCATATGTTTATTGATATTGTTTGCCTCAGTGTTAATGACTGTGGCTTGTAAGATAATTTTGCTGGGGAAATGTGTAACTGTAATGGCGATGATTTACAGGGCTAGAGCTGCCTGCGATGCTTTCTTGAAATGTTTAAGCCAGGCTGATATTTAGAGCTGGCTCACTTGTGGGTTTGAAGTGTTATAAAAGGATATGCATTAACGTGTCACCATGGGATGGAAGGTACGTCTGCTGAAAATCTTTGTTCTGTGAGCATATGAGGAGTGACTGCTGGACAAATGTTACCGTCCACAAGGTACCTGTGGTGAATCTGATTTAGACTTTTTCTCCAGCAGAACCAAGAACAGAATTCCAGCCCTGTCTCTCCTGCCCGTTGACTTTTTCCAGTCCAGAGTTCCTCAGTCAACATGTTCTATGCAGTCACTCCCCTCAGATCTTCCCAGATGCATGTGCAGCAAGCCACTTCTTCTTCGAAGCTCCAAGCTGCTTGAATGACAAAGCAGAAGATGGTGAGAGAGAAAGCTCTGGCACTGTATTTGGGAGGCTGCAGCTGAGCAGGACTTCGAGAGCATTCTTAATCCCATCTCAAGGTCAGACAGTAGACCAGGAATGCAACAGTGGTGGAGGAATAGAGCGGGGCATGTGCCCTGAGGAGGCAGACACAGTGTTGACAGAGGCAGACATCTCAGAATCTAGAGCAGTCATATGTGAAAAATTCAGACTAGGACTTAGCCTAGAGTCAAGCCTCGTTACTCTTCCGAAGCATCATGTGTGTCCTGAATGTGGCAGAAGCTTCTGCCAGAGGTCAGACCTCATCAAGCACCAAAGACCCCACACAGGGGAGAAGCCATATAGTTGTCAAGAGTGTGGACAAGGCTTTGGCCGGAAGTCCTCTCTAACCATACACCAGAGGAAACACTCAGGGGAGAAGCCCTACACGTGCAGGGAGTGTGGGCGGCACTTCAGGTACACGTCCTCCCTAACGAACCATAAGAGGATACACTCTGGGGAGAGACCCTTTTTATGTCAGGAGTGTGGGCGAAGCTTTCGCCAGAAGATTGCCCTCATCCTACACCAGAGGACACACTTGGAGGAGAAGCCCTTTGTGTGTCCAGAGTGTGGAAGAGGCTTTTGCCAGAAGGCATCACTCCTCCAACACCGTAGCTCACATTCAGGTGAGAGGCCCTTCCTGTGCCTGGAGTGTGGGCGTGGCTTCAGGCAACAGTCACTGCTCATCAGTCATCAGGTCACACACTCTGGGGAGAAGCCTTATGTCTGTGCTGAGTGTGGGCACAGGTTTTGCCAGAAGGTCACCCTCATCAGACACCAGAGGACACACACTGGGGAGAAGCCTTACCTGTGCTCTGAGTGTGGGCGTGGCTTTAGCCAGAAAGTCTCCCTCATGGGCCACCAGAGGACACACACAGGGGAGAAGCCTTATGTGTGCCCTGAGTGTGGGCGTGGCTTTGGTCAGAAGGTCACCCTCATCAGACATCAGAGGACGCACACAGGGGCGAGGCCTTACCTGTGCTCTGAGTGTGGACGTACTTTTGGCTTCAAGTCACTCCTCACCAGACACCAGAGGACACACTCAGGAGAGGAGGCTGAGGTGTATAAAGCCTGTGAGCAAAGACTTGGTCAGAAGACCCACCTCACTTCTGACCAGAGGACATACTCAGGAGAAAAGCCATGTGTGTGTGAAGAGTGTGGACGTGGCTTTGGCTTCAAGTCAGCCCTGATCAGACACCAGCGGACCCATTCGGGAGAGAAGCCATACGTGTGCCGGGAGTGCGGCCGCGGCTTTAGCCAGAAGTCTCACCTCCAGAGACATCGGAGGACCAAGTCTGGCCATTACCTCCTGGCACAAGAGCTATTCTGACATTGCCTTTCCTTTCCCTGTGAGTGTGAAGATGGCAGAAATCACTAGGAAATGTTCTGCTTTCCTGAAATAGAGAAAAAAAATTTTGCTTTTTCTTTCAGTGTTTATTAGACAGTTGGTCTATCATTTACTTTCTTAGCAGCAATCCTCTGTATGGACTTTTGTTTTAATAAACTGCTTCTTTACAAACTTGCACACCTAGTTGTGTACCTCATTCGCTCATCTGTCAAGAACCCCAAGGTATTCAACCTCTAGGGAGACAAGAGAGAATCACTGTATATTTTGTTCTAGACCATAGTTTCTCACTTTCTGTAATCTCCAGAGCCTTGTAAATACCCAATCTGTGACTTGGCTGTGTCCCCTTACCTTGGGCACTGAATGGTCTCTACAGGATAATTTTCCCCAGGTCCAGATACTTTGCTGGCTTAAAATCTAGAGGCAATAAAAAATTAATAAAGTTTAGTGTACAAAAATTTTTTTAAATTTACATGGTGAAAAATACCATAAGTGATACCAAAAGACAAGTAATTAGAAGGAAAGTATATCAACATATAAATCAGCTTCTTTCCAAGTTGAAGGGTTAATATACCCACTTTATAAGAACTATTAAAAAATCAAGGGGAAGATACCAGATGTCCTATAGAACAATGGACAAAAGACATGATCAGTTTACCAAAAGAGGTATAAACTAATGAAAAGATATTCAGCTTCACTGATGATAAGAGAAAGGAAAATTACAACTGTACTGGGATACCATTTCTCACTCATCACCTTGACAAAAACTCAAAAGCCTGTCAGTACACTGTATTAGTGAGGATATGAGGCAACAAGCATTTTCATACATTGTTGGTGGGAATGCAGAATGGTAGAGACCTTTTAGAGGAGAATTTGGCAATTTTTAAACTGTATACACGTATCTATTGACACAGCAAGCACACATCTAAGAATCTATCCTGAAAAATCACTTGCAGTTTTATGGATACACACATGCACATGGTTATTTTTCACAGCATTATTTATATTTGCAAAATACTGAAAACTGCTTGATGTTCAAGTACAGAAAACTGTATACGCTGAAGCATACACACAATGGAGTAAAATACATCTGAGAAAAAGACTGAGGAAGAAAATACTAATGAAACATTACGGAGGAAATGCTGTTAAGTGAAAAAAGCAAAGTGCTAAAAGCATGTAGTTTGTTACTTGTGTAAGAAAGAAGGAAAAATAATGAACATAGTCTTTGTATCCTCAGCCTTGGGCAGACTGAGGATGTATGTACGTGTAAGAATTACAAACAAATCCTACACTCTTCAGTAGATTTGTTTCTCATAGCAGGATGGTAAAGCAGTTTTGAAACTATTTTTATGCATTTTAGGATTGAGCAAATGAATTCATGTGTCTGTGTTGTTGGGAGCCAGGATTGTCACCATGGAAGGAAAGTCATACAAATGTGGAATGGGAAAAAGCAAGGAAGAATCCCATAAGGAAGAGCAGGATTTGGAAGTATCGGTGTGAACTTCAGATTCATAAGATTTGTACCTGTGTGTCTGTATATGTTTATGTGTCCATGCATACTTGTGTACATATTTGTTTGCATATGTATGTATACACACATGCATTTTCTACCTCTGTCTGCTGAAAAGACCAAGAAGCAAGAATGCTCCAGTAGCAGTGAGCACATCTAGCATCCAGATTTTAGCCTCTAATGCCGTTTCCCACTAGTGGAAACCCTGGCTTCTTGGATTACTGGCTGCTTCCAGAGTTAGGATAGGGTAAGTCTGAGATGATTCCGGATCCAGAAAGACAGAGTGAGTTTGAAGGGATTCCCTCCCACTGGCCAAATCTGGGACAATTTTACCACCAAACTAAGTACACTAATGCCTTAAACCACTGGGAAGGGAAATAAAAAGAGAATCTTACAAGCCCATAACAATAATAAATACATAAGTAAATGAAGTCTACTATTTACAGTAGAATGCCAGTGGAAACTGATAACTTCACTTTTTTCTCCTAATACTAACATCTTACATAATCATGTTACCCTTATTAAAGGTAAGAAATTAATATTAGGACATCACTGCTAGAAAATGTATATTATATTCAGGTTTTCCACTGTTGTCCTTTTTTTCTGATCTAGGATCCAATCGAGAATCTGACACTGCATTTAGTCATCATATGTCTTTAGTCTCCTCCAATCTGTGATACTTTCACAGTCTGTCTTTTACAGGTATTTTGTTGAATGCTCTTCAATTTAGGATTGTCTGAAGTTTTCTCAGTAGACTCACATGATGGAATTTTAGGAAGAATACCACAGAAATGAAGTGTCATGATTGTACCATATCAAGGGGTACATGATACCAACATGATTTATTCCTGGTGATGCTAACCCTGGTCACTCAGAAAAGATGGTGTTAGACAGGTTTCTCCACTATACTCTCAACCATTTTTCTCTTTGCATACCTAAGTAATTGGTAAGTGCAGCTCATACTCCTAGGAAGAGGAGAATGGACCTTGTGACTAGAAGGACAGCATAGTGACAGTGCTTCTTACATTCCCCCATCCTACAGAAGAAATTGGCCCAGTATTTCCTGGCTCTGAAACTATCAAAAGGCAGCCCATACAGGCTCATTCCTCCCAGGATGGAACAGAAATCCTGCTGAGCCCAGCAGCACCAGTTCAGGATACAATGGAAAATTAACCACTGTACCAAGAACCAGGAAATCACAAATTAGTAAAGACAGTCAACTGACACCAATACTGAGATGGGTTATTAAAGCAACAATTGTGAAAATGCTTCAAGCAATTACAAGTTCTCTTGAAACAAAGGAAACAGTACAAGATTTTAACAAAAAGCAGAAGTTATACAAATAATAGGATGCAAATTACAGAGCTTTAAAATAGAAATTTTGAAACTCATTGGATAAAGTCAGTGGTATGGTAGATATGACAGAAAATGGAATCGAGAATTGAGAACAGGTCAATAGAACTTAGCAAATCTGAACAACAAGAGAGTAGACAGCCTGGGGGGAAAATAAGAACCTCCGGGACAAGGGCAAAAAAGCTAACATTTATGTTATCAGAGTCCCAGAAAGAAACAGTGGGATTGAAAAAATATTTAAAGATGTAATAGCAGAAAACTTCCCATTTTTAGCAAAAGATATAAGTGTGCAGATTCAAGAAGCTAAACTGCTATCAAGTAAATCCTAAGAAATCCACACTAAGACATCATAATTAAATTGATAAAAACTAAAGACAGAAAGATCTTGAAAGCATTGCCCACAGGAGATAGAGGGAACACAGCAATTTAGATGACAGAAGATATCTCGTATGAAATAATACAGCTCACAAGGAGATGGCACAACATTTTTCTCCAAGTGCTAAAAAACTCAACTGCAGATTGTATATCTAGTAGGACTATCCTCCAGTAATGAAGTAAAATGAACATGTTTTCAGATGAAAGAAAACTAAAGGAATCTGTTGCTAGCAAGCCCAAGGATTCGGGGCCTTCAGGCACACCCTCCCTGGTCCTCTAGTCAGGGCCAAGGATCTGGAGTACCTACGCTTTTTTTTTCAAGTTTCTTTTAATAGACTTTATTTTTTTAGAGCAGTTTCAGGATCACAGCAGAAATGAGCAGAAAATACAGATTTCGCACATAACCCTCCTACCCACACATATATACTCTCCTACCCTCAACATCCCTCATCACTGTGGCATACTTGGTACAATCGATCCATGTGCGTGCGCTGCCCGGCCACGCCCCGGCGCCCTCCTCGGCCACGGCCCTCCCTCCGCCCGCCGAAGGGGCAGGCTGGCAGACAGGCTGCCGTTGGTCGAGCGGACGGCTGCTCTGCCGGACCTCCCGAGCAGGGCCCGTCCTGCTCCCTCCGGCAGCGGCGCGGCGCCTCCGGGAGGCGCGGCGCTGGCCGGGCGACAGCCGCGGAGCTTGGTGCCCAGCGCAGCGGCGGCGGCGGCGGCAGCCCGGGAGACAACATGGTGGCGGGGGCGGGCGCGCGCCCCGAGGTGCTCCGCGGGCAGGTGTTCGTCAGGGGGCCGTGCTGCAGCAACCTGCCACCTCGCCGAGGGCTCCCACGGCGTCCAGTGGTGAGTGTCCGCGCCCCGCGTGCCGGCCGCGCCCGCCCCCGCCCGGCCTCGGCTGGCGCAGCTGCGGCGTCGGCCCAGGCCCCGCGACCCTAACCCCGGGCCTGGCCGCGACACCGACTCCGGGCGGGCTGTCCCGCCATCCGCGTGCCGGGGCCTCGGGCGGGGCCGGGCTGCTCGTGCTGGGGCGTTGCTCGCGGCGCTTCCCGGATGGGCCCTCGCTGGGCGCGAGAGGGGGTGGGTGGGAGTGGAGCATAGGACCCCGGTTGGCAGGGACCCCCATGTCAGGAACCGCCCCACCCCACCCCCGGGTGCTGGCTTCACGGCCCTCCCTTGATGTCTGATTGTGAAGCCGCGAAGTCCTTCAGATGCTGGCAGCGGCGGCCGTGGTCTGGGAAGCGTTTCGCAGCGGTGTGTTTGCTGGACCCCAAAATCGTCATGTTGTTTGCCTCTCTCGCCTGCGTTTTCCGCAAACGGCTTCGGTTCAGCATCTTCGTGGTGCCGGGGATTCTCTCCTGCGCAGGCTTTCTATAAAGCGTGAAGGCGTCACCAGTGTTGGTGTGGAATGTCTCACTCTTGACGTTTTTAAATGGGTTTGGAGATGGTACTATTGGCATTTCAGGAAGCATAAGTTAGCATCGCTGTATTGATTTCTTCAGGAGTCATTTGGAGTTGGGCCCAATTTTAGTTTTTTCCCCGTTTTACTGCGCGTGAGCTCCCGTACTAGCATAAAGGCATCCAGATGTTTTAGCACAGTGACTGTGGACTTCCCCTGTTATTGCTTTAGTGCACAGTATGTATGCAGCCCTGCTGGAGTTCTTGCAGAACCACATGCAGGCTCCCTTGTCTGGCTCCAGATCCCTCAGAAGCATGCGTGGAATGAGGGTGACTGTGTTGTTGTTGTTGTTGTTTTATTAGAACCAATTACCTGTCTTATTTTATGCTGATGGAGAGTTGTGGAAGTATAGGCTCCCTTATACCTAAACCTTCATGTGAGTGTGTCTTTTGTGTTGAATGAAGGAAGCAAACCATTTCTGAACACTTCGTGTCAGGTACTGTGCTAGGTACTGTTACCTCATGTTACCTGAACAGCCACCTTGCAGAGACGGAAGGGCAGTGCTCTCTCTCTTTGAGATGAGAAAGTATTTCTAGGTGAAGCCGGTTCCTGAGGTCGCACAACTAAGAGTGAGGCTTGAGATTGTAGACTGAGATCCCATTTCCGTTGCCAGAGCGCTTTTCATTACTCCCTGTTTTCCTTAATTAGTGTTACTGATAACGCCCAGGAAGGCGGGTGCTGTGCTGTGGGCGACTGGGGTGGGGTCCGGCGGTGGCGGGATTGGGGCTGCCCCGCGCTAGCGCGAGGATATGCCTCCACTTCACGCTGTCGCTGCCGCCGCCCCCGCACATTCAGCAAGAATCATGTATGAATGCTAAATCCAAGAGGAAATCTTGGATAAAGACAAGCATATTTGCATGGTCTTAACATCTCATGTTAGCTGTTTGTTAAACAGGCAAGGATTCAGAGAGGGAAAAATAGTTTTTTATGTATGGTTGAGAAACCACAACACTGACTAGCAATCAAAATTAATACTACCAGTGAGGGCTCACATTTAAAAGCGTCTCTTCAAAAGCGATCTCCTGACAAGGACAAGACCTTGATACTACTTGTGTCCCAATCCAGAAAGACTGCATCATCTAAATCCTGCCATGAGAAAACAACAAAAGAAACTGAGAAGCATTCTATTAAATAAACAGGTCTCTAGTCTTAAAAAAAATAAGAAAAACAAGCAAATTAGCACCATGAAAGACTGAGGAAGTGTCTTACACTAAAGGAAATAAAGAGGTATCACTAAGTGCAAAAAGTGATCTGAGACTGGATCTTGTGTTAAAAGGAAAAAAAATGCTATAAGGGTATTATTGGTACAACTGACAACAGATATGTTGGTTAAGGACTGGTGTGGAAGCTACGTTTCCTGAATTTGATGGCTGTGCTGTGGCTATGCAGACACTATCTTTGTTCTTAAAAACTACATACTATACTGAAATATTGCAAGTTAAAGGAGCGTGGCATATGTAACATTCTCTCAAGTGATTCAGAAAAAATAATACTAAAATACGTGTGTGTGGGGGGGAGAGACACACAAAGGGAGAAGGATAGAATTAAAAAATAAAGGAAAAATAGCAAAAAGTTAAAAATTAAACTACATGAAAAGTATATGAATGTCATTTGTACTCTTTTCTTAATAACTTTTCTCTAAGTTGAAATTATTTCAAAATAGAAAGTTTAAAAAAACTCAGCAGTTGCTTATGAAAAAATACATTCTGGTGATAGAAATCAGATCAGAGGTTGCCTGTGGTTGTGGTTAATTGAAAAATGTGTTAATTAACACAGGGGATGTGGTTAATTAGAAAAGAGGCCTGTTCTGAGAGATGGAAACATTCTATATTTTGACTGCTATTTGAAAACACAGAGGTATACATATGTCAGAATCCACTAAACTGTAGACCTAAAACCTGTGCATTTCATTAAACTTAATTATACCTAAATTTTTTAAAAAGCCAATAAGGAAACAAGGTTTGGGATGACGAGAAAATTAATGATCAAAATTCATAATCATAAGATTATCTAAAAATGAATTTGAGATTTTGAATTTATTTTGCCTATGTGACCTGAGAAACCCTAAACCAAGGACTTAATTTTGTAAATCCTCCCTAGAAGATTTTACCCACTACTTAAGTCTCTTAAGATTCCCAGAGACTAAGATTACCTAATTATTAAAATTTTTTGTACACCGGAAATTGACACATTATAAACTGACTATAACTCCATAAAATGTTTTTTTAATTAGCAAATACATTGGGAAATAAGCTATCATAAACAATAATAAAAATCAAAATCAACCTCCAGTGGATTTCAGATATGTAAAATAAGAATGTTCTAAATATTTACAGAAATAAAAAGTGTAATTAAAACATGTCAAGAAACAAGATACCATCAACACAACCAGGCAGACAGAAATTGGATATTATAGGACTTAAAATTACACTCTCTGACATTAAGAACAGAAAATAAAATGTTTCTATTCTCCAATTTCAAGAAAGAAAAGGACTGACTGTTCTTTGACATTAGTCAACCAATCTCTAAAGTATTCTTTGAAATTCAGCAAATCCTTAAACACTCCTGCTTTTTTAGGTCTGCAGACTTCCCCTAAACCAGATACAAGTAACTGCTTTGTTTAGAGAGCCCATGTCTAACATGCACAGTCCACCCTTGCTTAGCAAGTAATACATTCAACTTCTTTATTTCAGACATTTTGCATGGGTTTTGGTTTCAAGTATCTTGAGTGATGGTCTCTACCTTAAGAGAAGTCAACAGATTAATGTAACATCAAAAGAAAGTGTTAGTAAACAATACTCAACTTATAAACAAAAATATTCCACTGAAGCACAGAAATTTTTAAAAATGAGAAAATACAGAAAAGAAGATGAGACATATGGCACACTAAGAAGAGGTGTAACATAATAACTGGAGGCAAAGAGGATTAAGAATGGCCAAAAATAATATCTGAAGAGGTAACAACTGAGAATTATCTAGAACTAATGAGTGAAATCAACCCAGATTCAGAAGTATAAATGCAAAGCAAACCACACTTAAGCATATTATAGTAACATTTTGAACAGCTGAACAAGGAGAAAACCTTAAAAACAGCAAGGGGGGCGGGAAATAATGTATAACACCACCAAAAATATTAACTATCTAGCAATAAATTGAACGATATATGTGAAAGAACTAAACATTGAAAACTTTAAAACCTTGAAAAAGAAATTAAATAAGGGGAGGAATAATTTAGATGAAAGTAAACAGAGAGTAATTAAAGAAATGGAAGGACAATTCACATTCATGGATTAAAATGCTCTAAATTGTAAAGACATCCATTCTCCCCAAACTGATTTATAGATACAAAACAATCCCATTCACAATTCCAGCTACTCTTTTTGTGAAAATTGATAAAGGAATTGTACAATTCATATGAAATGCAATGAGCCAACAACACCCAAGGCAATTTTGAAAAAAGAACAAAGCTGGAAGATGAATGTTATCATATACTAAAATATCTATTATAAAGTTACAGTAATTAGGAAGTGCTGGGGGGAAGATACAGCTCAGAGGAATAGTGTGTGCTGAGCATGCGCAAGGTCCTGGGTTCAACCCCCCAGTACCTCTATTAGAATAAATAAATAAGTAAACCTAATCACCTTCCTCCCCAACTCCCCCCCAAAAAGAAAACAGAAAACATTTTAAAAAAGAAGTACTGACACAAAGGCTGGGAATCAGGCAAATAGAACAAAGAATCTACAACTACACTACCCCATATGGTAGTGACTAAGCACACATGGCTATTTAAATTTGAATAGGTTAAAATCAGTTAAAATTAAAAATTCAGTCCTTAGCACTAGCCACATTTCTAGATCTCAGGAGCCTCAAGTAGCTAACAACTACTGAATTGAACAATACATACATGAACTTTTCCATCATGGCAGAAAGTACTGTTAGACAATACTTATCTAGAAAGATACACACAAAATTACTTGATTTATGACACAGGTGATACTCTAGTGTAGTGAGGGAAAAGCTGGTCTTTTCAATAAATTGTGATGGATCAAATGTCCATATACAAAAATAGACAAATAAATAAATAACCAATTGGTCCACCATCACCCCTACATCATACCATATACAAAAATCAATTCCAAGTAGATTGTAGATTGAAATGTAAAGATAAAACAAAGAATTTTATAGGAAATTATCTTCACAACTTTGGAGTAAAAATTTCTAAAATAGGATGTGAACAATACCAGCTATAAAAGACCAATACCAATAAAGAGTATTTAACACAACATTAAAACTGAGAACTTCTGCTTATCAAAAGGCGGCATCACTAAAAGAGTGAAAAGGCAAGCCATAGGCTGAGAAAAATCATTTACAACACATAGCTGACCAAAGACTCATCCAGAACACACATCTGGTAAAAGACACAATGATAAAAAGGCAGGCAGCAACTCAATAGACAAATCGATAAGACATGGATAGCCAACAAAAGAGGATATCCAAATGGCTGGTAAGCATATGAAAAGGTGTGGTGCTTCATTTGTAATCAGAAAAATGTAAAAGATAATTCAATGGCTACCACTCTATACCTACCAGAATACCAAAAATGTACTTAAAGATAAGCAATATGAAGTATTGGTGAGGACGTGGGACAATTGGAACTCTTACACACTGCTGTTACAAGCATAAATTGGTACACCCACTTTGATACATGTTTGACTTAAGTTGAATTGTGTCCTCCAAAATTCATATGTTGAAATCTTACCACCCCGTCCCTCAGAATGTGACTTGGTTTGGAAACACAGTCTTGCCAATGTAATCAGTGGAAGTCAGGTCATTAGGTGTGCCCAAACCCAACATGACTGGTGTCCTTATAAAAAGAACACACAGGGAAGATGATATGAAAAGACACTGGAAGAAGATAGACATCCAGAAGCCAAGGAGAGAGACCTGGGACAGAGTCTTCCCCCACAGCCCTGAGAAGGAATCAACTTTGCCAACACCTTGAGTTTGGAATTCTAGCCTTCAGAACTGTAAGACAATCAATTTTGGTATTTTAACCCACCCAGTTATGGTACTTTATTATTACAGCCCTTGCAAACTAATACAGACAGCATCTACTTATACAGTATGTGCATATCTATGACTCAACACTTCTTCTGGTATATGCACAATAGAAATGTGTATGTACGTTTCTCAGAAGATTTGTGTAGGGATGTTCATAGCACTGTTATTTGTAAGAGCCCCAAACTAGAAATAATCCAACTGCTCAGCAACAGTAGGTAGCATAAATAAGTTATGGTATATTTACACAATGGAACTTTATGTAGCAATAAGAATGAACCAATTACAACTACATGCAACAGTATGGAAGGATCTCACAATGATGTTGCATGAAAGAAGTATATGTGAATAATTATGACAGAGTTGAACATGTTAAAGTACTCTGTGCTGTGAGACATCATGGTATTGGTTACCTTTGGAAAGGAGGGAGGCAGTAGTGATCCGGAGGGGGCAAAAAGAAGGTTTCTGGAATGTGGGTTATGTTCCATTTCTTGATTTTGGTGATGACTATACTGTGAAAAATCTTCAAGTTGTGTGCTTACGATCTGCACACTTTTTCCCATGCATGTTATACATCATTTTTAACAAGTTCTTTAAAAACTGAATAGGTGAGTTAACAGATCAGGACAGCTGAATCATAAACTATAAGGGAGATCTTTAAAAATAGCCATAATGTAGCACAAATAGACACAGAAAATAAGAGACATTAATGGAAGCATAGGATAAAGTGAAAAGATCAAGAATGAATCTAACTGGAATTGCAGAAGATAATAAAAAGAATGGGTGAGAATCAATATTTGAAGAGTAAGAATTTTCCAGAATCAAGATGACACAAATTCCAGATTTAAAACGTACAATAATCCTAAGTAGAATAAATAAAAAGAAAACCATAGAGAATAAGTTATTGTGAAACTGCAGAAATCCAAATACAAAATTTTAAAATTAAATGCAGATAAAATACTGTGGAGGGTGTGGAGAAATGGGGACCCTCCTTTGCCATTGATGGGAATGTAATTTATTGTAGCGATTATGGAAAACAGTATGGAGATTCCTTAGAAAATTAAAAATAGATTTACCACACATCCAACAATCTTATTCCTGGGTATACATCTGAAGGAAACTTTTTTGCAAAGATACATGAACCCCAATGTTCAGAGCAGCACTGTTTACAATAGCTAAGACATGGGAGCAACCCAGATGTCTATTGAAAGATGAATGGATAAAGAAGTGGTGGTATATATACACAATAGAATACTACTCGGCCACAAAAAAGAAGGAAATAATACCATTTGCAGTAACATGAGTGGACCTAGGTATTATGATACTAGGGAAAGTAAGCTAGAAAGAGAAAAACAAATACCACATATCACTTATATGTGGCATCTTAAAGAAAAGACAAACAAACTTACATACAAAACAGAAACAGACTCATAGAAAACAGACTTATGGTTACCAGGGGGGCAGAGGAGGTGGGGGTGGATAAAATGGGAGATATATATATAAAATAATCACTGTGCTGTACACCAGAAACTAACATGACTTTGTAAACTGACTATACTTCAATTAAAAAATAACAAATAAATAAATAATAAAATCAGACACAGATAAAAAGATGATCAACAAAGGAATGAAAGTTAGACAGATTCTTCTTTTTCTTCAAAAAATTTTCAACTTACAGAGAAGCCAAAAAAGAGTAATACAATGAACACACTTATACCACTCAAAAGTTAATATTAACATGCTGTTAATATTTTGAATAACCCACTCAAAGTTTCCCTAAACATATACATGTCCTTCCCTTTTGGGAAAATGTAAAAAGTAGGCTGTAGATAGTAGGATTCTTCATCCCCAAATTCTTTTTCATGTATTTCCCAGGAACAAGAACATTCTACTCAACTACAACACCATTACCACATCTAACATAATCAACATTCATTCAATGATATCACTCTAACAGAGTCCAGGTAAAGTTTTCCCTGCTAACCCAAACATGTCCTCTAAAACTTTTCTTTTTACTTATCCAGGATCTAACCAAGTTTTACGGACAACTTTCAGATGTTCTAACTCTTAGGTCTCTCTCAATTTAGAACATTCAAGCCACTTCCCTTGGTTTTTCATGACATTTAATCATTTGAAGAGATCAGGTCAGTTGTCCTGATACAATAACCCACATGTTTAACTCGTTTGACTGTCTCCTCATGATTATCAGGTCAAGCATTTCCACAAAGAGCACCACTTAGGAATGCTGTAAACCTCCTGTGTGTCCCGTTATGCCCGTAGATGTCCTGCTATAGGTGATGCCAGCCTTGGCCATTTTGTGTAATTTTTCCCTTTGTCATCAACAAGTCACTTGTAGGGGTAACACTTGGAGACTTGGAAGCACACTTTTAAAGGCAACTATGAAAGCTGGAAGACAGCAGAATACAGCCTTCAGAAGGCTAAGAGAAAAATAGCTATTAAAATAGAGCTGTAATGCCAACTAAAATGTCTTTCAAGAATGAAGGCAAAATAAGATACATCCTGAAATTATCTCATGATCCAGTAAAAGAAATTAATCAGAAGACTATGCATACACAAAAAGAATTTTTACAGAGTGTTGTTTTTTATACACTTGCCAGGGAATTAACATCTCAGCATGTCTAGAAGAGAGCACCTTACGTGCCATCTCTTCTGAGGGCAAAAGTGATGCCATCTTTCTGGAAAGGAAGCAGCTTTGCTCTTAGTTTGTCTGGCAAAAAATCCAGCTCTTTGTAGGATTCACTTGCCAAACAAGCAATCTGTGGTGTAAGAGTCTTTGTTATTTTATGACCTCTGGGCATGATGATCCTAAAAACAAAAAAATCACAAGACAGAGAGGTAGGAGAAATAGATATTACTAAGTGTATTAGAGAATTAAACATAAGTAATAATATTAAAATACTTATCATTAGCCTTGATATATGATCTCCATAGATACTAACTGGTTAAATCATGTGTCCAGGACAAGCTATTACGAAAATTCTAAGCAGAGTCCAAAAGCAATTATTTCATGCACTTCCTAGAACTAGCATTCTCTATTTCAGTTGTATTTCTAACTGAGCCATTATGCAGCCACACTCCTGTTTTAAGTAATAAATGCATTATTGAAAAGTTAAGGAGGGGAGGGTATAGCTCAGTGGCTGAGCACATGCCTAGCATGCACAAGGTCCTGGGATCAAGCCCCAGAGCCCCCATTTTAAAAAAAAAGTTGTAAATCAACTAGATTTTTACAAAGTAAATAATCCTTAAAACAAGAGATGAATTTATTATAGAAAGATGAATCCTTTTATAATTAATCCTTTCATAGATGTATATTTTCATATTATAGTAGATCTAATAAGGAAAAATTGTACTTTAAAAATAATAAAATGCAAATGCATTAACTCCAAATTTAAAATAAGTAAGTTACCTCAATATTGTTAAGAGATATTTTAAAATATTAAAATAACTTCTTTAATCACTTGAATCCACAGTATAAACTCTGCCTGATTAGCACCTTCCTCACTAGTCAGTTTCCACAGATATAATTTCAATATTTTACCACAGAAAAAATTCATGTGTCTGTTAATTCATAGAACTCAACAAGAAAAAAAGCCCAATTAGCAGTCCATCACCTTAACCACTCAGCCACCTCATCCTTACAAGAAGCCCAATTAAATCTAATAATAACACTTTGTATTTAGATTGGACTTTTCATCAGTTTATATATAATCTCATTTCCTTTTTAAAACAAATTTACTTTCTTCCTCCATTACTTGCAAACTGATAAAACTGCAGCCTCCCTCATCCTCAAAAAGTGATCACCCTCTGTGTCCAATGTTGAAGGGTCCCAGGAATTCAGCAACTGTCTTTTAATGACAAACAGGAACTGCCTGCCACAATCTAAAGAAGCAAGAATCACACCTCACAGAGCTTATGTTCTTGAGGGGGCAACTGAAAATGAAGATTGATTACAGTGCAGTACAAACATCAGGAAGGAACTTGAGAGGGTAATGGCCACTTTAGGGAGGCTGACCAGCAAAGGCCTCTCTCAGGTGGCACTTGGTCTACTGTCTGAAAGGATTTGAAAGAGCAGCCAGGTTCAAGGTTGAGAAGGAGGCTGGACTTCGTCTTCTCACCATGACCTGCCCCACCGCGGAGCTTTAAGAAAAGAAGGAAAAGCACTGCTTAGTCAAGGCATCCATGTACAGCAATGAGTGAAATCTTTAATCAGGGGGAACATACTTTTTTATTTTAATGGCTTCTTTTCATTTGTCTTGATTTAATATCCAGGGAATCTTCCAGTGTACTGTCCATGTCACTGAAATGTTCCTTAGGAGCGGTGAGCACTACACTGGGGACAAACTTTAAGCCACTGTTAAGGCCAAATACCTGGAAAGCGGTGATAAAAGGGCACATAGTAACTGAGCACATTTAAGAGAAATATTTAGGCAGAATGAACAAAAGCTGTGATTGCTCCCCTGGAAAAAAAAATTCTGTTGACCGTAGCGCGTGAGAAGGCGGCCCTCCCCGCTGGGCAGTAGGCGCCCCGGCGGGGCCAGCGAGGCACTGCTGCGGGAGCGCGCGGAGCGGGGCGGGCTCCGGGCGCCCCGGCCCGCCTGGCCCCGCCGCGCCCGCTGCAGCGGCACCCGCTCCCTCGTGCCCACCGTGCCCACCCGGGGCCGTGGGGAAGCAACCCCTCGGGGCCTAGCGGGGGAGGCGGGGGGAGGGTTTCCGGGTCCAAGCCGTGGCTGCTGCTGCTGCCCTTGCGGCCCCGCGGACGCTGGACCAGCTTCAGCAGGCCCGCTGGGAGCGGGCCCGAGCGTGGCTCCGCTCGTCCCCCCGGGGGCCGGCGTCGGTACCTGGGCCCTCGGCCCACCCCGCGGCCGCGGCCGCCCGCCTCGCACCCCGAGGGTTTTCAGAGAGGAAAGAAGGCATTCGGACCAGTCGGTGAAACGTGAGGTAGTGATTTTGCCTGTGGGGCAGAAAAAGCCCAATGGGAATATTAAAGAGAAAGTTGAATGACTGTCAGTGCCACAGACCTCGGGGATCAGATTTACACACTTCATGGTTGAGCCTTAGGCTCTGCCCCCAAATCCCTGTGTGTTTGAAGTTTTTTTGTCGTTCTCTTTATTTCTTGTTGTTGCGGGGTGCAGAGGAGGGTGCCTCTGTCCTTTGAGCTGCTTTTATGCGGAAACGTCAACTGCTGAGGCTCTCATGTCCCTTGTACAATTGGGACAGTGAGTCAGCTAAGTGACAGGGTAAGAGGTGATTTCTAAACTAGTGAAGCTTAATTCATAGCAGGTGATTTTTCTAAGATTTTCCAGAAAAAGTATACGTGTGCATTTTTGTGTGTGTGTGTGAGTATATATGTGTGTGTAGGTATGTATATCTCTAAAGGTATAGTTTGCCTAATTGTAATTCTGAAGAAACTCTTTGCTTTTAGCCTAAATGTCATTGATGACAGGAACTTTTAAATAATGGAAAGATGGTTAAAGTGAAACTGGCAGCCCACCTGCTTACAATATTTGAAACAGCAAAATCTGCTTAATGTATAACATGGTAGGTTACCAGTGTAACTAGAGGGATTGGGCACACCTCGATTTAACAAAATTCGACACACTTGGCCATATTTGAGAGGGAATGCTTCTTCCTCGTGTGTTGATTGAGTGCTCATCTTTTCAGTCCTTGCTTTTCTGTCTGAGTGAATATGTCCTTAAGTGATGGTTATGGAATATGGATGATCTGTTGTAGACATGTCTGTAATCAGCAGTCAAACTCTAGGCCCAATTCTTAGACTTTACTTGGTACCAGAATAAACTTGGGTTCTGAAGCAACATCTAAGCTTCGATTAAGTGTTTGACCATTCCTTCCAGGTCTGAGAAGACTATACCAGCTAAAGGATCTTCCATATTCCATAAGTAATATTCCTAGAATTGACAGATCCATAGATTCAGGACCTGGAAGAAATTTGGATGTGTGTTAGTATTAAACCATGAGCCATAGAACTGTGAATGGTAAGTTCCCTCAGCGCCCCACAAAGTACCTCTAGCTTACATCACTCAGCACAGCTTTGTCTCAAACTCTTTGGTTAACTGATGTTACATAAATTGTTATATAATGCTTTCTGATCTCACGTGCCTTATGTACAGAAAAGACTGATGAGAATGTAGGAGACTTCTGTATTCTTTTATCAGCTGTGGGACCCCCATTATGAGCCTCAGTTCTTCCCTCATCTATAAAATGGGAGTGGTGATGCTTAACACATGGAATTGTGAGGATTAGAGATGAAGTATATGAAGTCCCTAGCATTGTGCCTGACACATAGTATGTATGATTTTTTTACACACTTTTTTATTGAGTTATAGTCATTTTACAATGTGTCGAATTCCAGTGTAAAGCACAATTTTTCAGTTATACATGAACATACATATATTCATTGTCACGTTCTCTTTCACTGTGTAGTGTGTATGATTAAATAGTGTTATTTTCATGCATATTAAGCAAATGAGTTTGTCATTCCGACACACACGGTGTTGTTGCAGCCTAAGGACGTGTTCTGTTAGTGAGGAGAACTGTGGGGATTTGCCTTGTATGAAGTGACTGCCAGTGCAACTTGTAGTTAACCATTTTTAAAATGAAAGGTATGTGGCAAATTGGTCATCAGGTGCAGAAGAGTTGTTTATTTTATGGAAGTTTTTTTGTGTTTTCATTAGAATGCAGGTGTTTGTGGAATATATTTCAAATGGATTATCTGGAATTAAAAAGTATGTGGTAATTTCAGTGATAAATTACTGTAATATCCTTTAAATTTTATTCAGCTGACATGTGTTTCACCATCTAGTTTATACAGTTGGGGTCCATATTCATTGTGTTAGCAGGGTGCCAGCAAGCAACCTTTGAACTCCTTAACAGAGTTAAGATTAAGCAAGTTATTTGAATTCGTTATGGCCATAGACTGACTACTATTTTGTTGCTGTTTTTAATTCTCATTATTTATCAGTACTTGAGTGTTTCTCTTCTGTGAAACAACATGCGAGACACACTGTTCCTCTCTCCTCCCAGGCACTTCTGAAAATGCACTGGATCTTCATGCATAATAGTGTCCTTGGAGTCTGTACAGTTAGACAAATGGAAGGTTCGCATGGAAACAGTTCTGTTATGAAGTCTTCTGATAGTAATGCCTGGCCAGGGTTCAAGGTAGCTGTACTTCCTGCTGAATAGTGAGCTGAAATATGTAGCATTACAGCAGGCCTCCCGAGTTACTCAGCCCAATAGGGTTGGATGTTCCTTTGAAGGGCCTTACATGGCAGCAGCAGTAGAAAATTTTATAAAATTGAAATTAGCTTTTTTCAAATACTATGCAGAAGGCAAGAATTGCCAAGCAATGGAAGAGATTTTCTTGTCCTGGCACTTTAGGATACCTAACTATAACCATTTGAGTTAACATTAAGATTTAATTCCTTAGAAATAAAGACGTACTGAGAGTTAACATTCTGGAAAATGTTACAACAATAAACACTGAAAACTCATGGGTTTATGATATTGTTGCTATTTGGATTAGAAAATCTCACTGTTAGCACTTTCATGATCTATTGTAAATACATTGGGCAAAGAAGTGTGGTTACAAATGGGAGTTAACTTTTCAAATGCACTTGCAGCCCCAAACCAAGAATCAGTATATTGTCTTTTCAGTCATACTTGCATACAGTGATGGTAACTTATTACTTATAAGTTAAGAGGAATAAACTAAGGTGGTTATCATAAAGGGAAGGGAGCATGTGAGTTTTTTCCTCAGTGTAATAGTAGTCTTTTTTCTAAAAAAGTAAAATAATCTTCCACTTGATTCCTGCTAATTCTTATAATGTTTACTAATAATACAGATATGCAGAAAGAATCAAACCATATAATCAAACAGTTTTATTACATTAACTTTGCTTCTCAAATAAGGGTATGTTATATAATTAAACAAATTTGCTTGTACCTGATAAGACATGAGCATGTGTATTTTTCTAGGATTTAATTCAATTACTTATTGGCTTATGGTTGAAATAAGATATGTTATTTAATCCTGGCTCAAAACTAGCTGTCTACCTTATTTTCCAGCAGTTTGGTTTTTTTATTCCCAGATTTTATCCCTTATTATTTTGCCTCTTCTTACCTCCTTTAGTTTCCACACATTCCTGTTAACTTGTATTTTTTTCCTGTGAGTTTTGAAAGCCTACACTTTATGATCTTTGTTGTTCTCTCTTCACCCTCTAAATTGTAGATTTGTAACTTTTTAATGTCTAATCTGTAAGCCTACTTCTGCAAGCAAGTTGTGAGGTTTTTGAACCTATGTATTTCATAAATACTAGACCACATAATGTGTTTAAGTGACTGTTCTTACAGCCTGCTTGACTCATGTTTTCATCTACAACTCCCTAGAAATATGTCCAAAAGAAATTAAGTATAGAACATAAACTCCATTTGTTTTTATTCTTGACCTTTGTTCTTAAAAGGCAGTAATTTGGTATTGTCTAAGAGTTTAAAGTGCTGTAATGTGACTTCTCCTAAATTTTGTTTGATGAGTGAAAGATGTAAATTACTTTTGTGGGCTAGTTGTGCAATTAACTTCACTGACCTGCCTTCCACATGAAAGAAATTCCATAACTGGTATAAAATATCACCTTACACTCTTGAGTTAGAAGTTTAACTAAGTGCAGATTTACCTTGTTGCCTTGGCCCTCACTGGGAAAGAAGAACAGATTGGTGGTTACCAGGCATTAAGAATGGGTAGGGGGAGCAGGACGGTTGTGACTGTAAAGGGTTAGCATGAGGGATCTTTGCAGTGATTGAACAGCTCTGTATCTTGTGGTGATGGTTACATAAATCTATATACATGGTATAAAATTACATAGGGGGAGGATATAGTTCAGAGATAGAATGCATGTTTAGCATGCACAAGGTCCTGTGTTCAATCCCCAGTACCTCTATTTAAAATAATGAATGAATGAATGAACTAATTACCTCCCTCCCAAATTACATGGAAACACACACACACACAAAGGATTGCATATAAAATTAGTAAGATCTGAGTAAAATGTGGACTATATCAATGTCAATCCCTGGTTTTGATAATGAACTACGTTTAACAGTCATCCCTTTGTATCTGCTGAGGATTGGATCCAGGACTCCCGTTGGATACCAAAATTCATGAATGCTCAAGTCCCTTACATAAAATGGCATTGTATTTGTATATAATCTACTCAAATTTTCTCTTCTACCATCTCTCGATTACTTACAATATTTAGTGTAATGCAAATGCTATATAAATATAAGTACAATGTAAATGCTACATAAATAGTTGTCATCACATAGTTTTGCTTTTGGAAACTTTCTGAAATTTTTTTCTGAAATATTTTTAGTGTAAGGTTGGTTGAATCCAACGATGTGGAGCCTGTGGCACAGAGGGCTAACTGTGTACCTGTTATCATTGGGGGAAACTGGATGAAGTACATAGACACTTGCTATACTGTTTTTTACAACTTTGTGTGAATCTGATTATTTTCTCTTTTTTTTCTTTTTTAAAGTCAGGTTTATTGAGATATAATTTGTACAGAAGTAAAGTGTAATCTTTTAGGTTTACAGATCTGTAAGTTGTGACAAAGGTTTACTGTAGACATTAGCACAATCAAGACAGAATATTTTCATCACCTCAAAAGGTTCTCTGTAGTCAATCTCCATCCACCAGGAAACTATTGATCTGATTTCTGTCCCTACAGTCTAAGTTTTTACTCTGTAAAATAATTACACACTCACAAGAAGTTGCAGAGCAAGCCCATGTACACTCCCCCCAGCTCCTTCCAATGGTAACATCTTACAAGACTATAGAAAAGTAGCAAAGCCAGGAAGCTGGCATTCGTGCAATGCAATTAGACTACAGACCTTATTCTGATTTCACCAATACTACATGCATTAGCTTGTTTTAAGGAACATAACTGGACCATAGCATGGAATTTGGGTTGGCAAGACAAGACTCAGAAGGAGAACTGCAGGAAGTGCAGGGAATCCAAAGGATTGGAGGAAGAGTTTCTGGAGAACAGAAATCATTCGATGAACAATTTGGTATGAGTGTTTAAATTACTCCTTTTTTAGGAAATGCAACTTCCTATTCAGCAGGAGAGCAAAAAGGTTGTTTTAACTGAAGGGCCTGACCTCTAGTTGAATTGAGGAAATGTTTCCTGCAGGCATGAAAACCCCTAATAACTGTAATATTCCTGCTTACTCTTATTCAAACAGGAAAACCCCCTTTTTTTCCCCAGATTCATTTTCTTATTTTTGCCTGACTAAAAACAATAAAATAACTGTCAAAGATCTGATATTCCCTTCAGGTTTAGCCAGCCACCTGTATGCTCTCCTTAACAGGATTAGTTAACAGTTCCCCAAACCAAAACAAACTAAACTTCTATTCCTTCCTGGAGCTCAGCAGTGTTTTTCAGCTCTCCTACCTGCTCCAGCATTTTATCTCACTATATCTGTATATTTATCTGATAATGCCTTAATCTCTATAACTAATTTATTGCTAGACATCATTTACTCATCACAAAACTATAGGGGTGGTGGTGTCTTCATTTTTACAACCCAAGAAATTGAGAGTCCTAAAAGTGTGGTATCCTGATCACACACGCAGTTCCGTAAAATGCTTACAACGGCGCCAGCACAGGGAAGCATTCAGTCGGTGTTAGTCAGCCTTGTTTGAAGCCCTGTTCTCCCTGTCCCCCCAAACACCAATTACAGCCTAGGTGAACCACTTTCTTCAATAGCTGTGCTGGGCTGAATTTAGTCAAAAGCTTCCTACAGGCATTGGAAATACCTCTGGTGACCAAAGTCCTCATTTAAATCCCAGTTTGTTTAAACCTTAGTTTGGCTGATACCTAGTTCTTCATTAGTTACTACCAAATACAGCCCTTGGATAGAGCTGAGTGCCTTAATACCTATTTCCTTGACTTTAAAACCAGTTTTTAATATCTCTGAAATCAAGAAGTGTCTTAAAATCACACTTACTGAAGTAGGGTAACAAACTGTGTTTTCACTGTGTCCTGTGCTAGATATTTTATATACATTTTAGCACTTATTCCTACAAATACTTGTTATATTTGTTATTATCATCATCTGGAATCACGCTCATTTTGAAGACGGAGAAGTCAAGGCCCAAGGAGGCTGTTATTTGCGGCAGATCACAGAGCTGGTAATGGTGGACAAGATTATGAGTAATCCCAAAGCAAGTAGGACTTTAGAATTCAATTTCAGTAGACTTAGCTTAGGAATACAGTTCTAGTTTATGCAAAACAAAAAACAGAAAACGAATTTCAAATATAAAAGGGTAAATTAAAATAACAACCCCCCCCCAAAAGACAAAACGGAAGCTCAGCAAGGTTACACATTAGAACCAGAATCCACTGCAGATCTGTCTTGACTCCCAAGTGCAACTCTCCACCAACCAGGCTACCAACTAACACAGTGGTTAAGGAGCAGTATAAATACGTGATGAACTAATAATGCCTGAAAACAAAGTTGACAAGAAAGAGGGTAAAAATCTAAAAGATAAAAACAGGAAAGTAGTTCAAAGGCAGGAAAAAAGGGTCGCGCGCACACACACACCCACCCCAACAGTGTACAGAGCAGTGCACTCAGGGTGGGCCTAGGGGCTGTAACACACTTTGCGCGGGTCCCGCCAGACACCCGGCAGGCGGGAGCGGAGTCTCGGAAGGAGCCGGTTGCCGAGCGGCCGGCCGTGGAGCACAGCAGCCCAGCCCCGCCGCCTCCCGGCTGGCCTCCCGCGCCCACGCCCTGCCGACCACTTGTCGCTCGGCCGGGCAACACCCGACGAAGCCCAGAGGCCTGCCGCCGCTCCCTTCAGGGCCGCTGGCTTAAAAAGAAACAGGAACACATGTCCCCGGCCGGTCCGCAACCTCTCCATGGAGCTGTCCTCGCAGCCACGCGCCCGATGGCGGGAGCTTCTCAGGGTCGCAGCTCGCCGTTCGGCGCCGGGAAGCACCCGCCGCCGTGGACGCCCGGGCCCAGAGGAGGGGCGCCGACGGCCAGGGCCCGGGTCAGCCCCAGGCGGGGCAGGGGGCCCGGGTCAGCCCCAGGCGGGGCAGGGGGCGGCCGGGCGCCGATCGGGCCGCGCGGGCCGGCCGAACCGGCGAGCGGCAGGCGCTGGCGGCCGGGAATATCCTCTTCCTCCCTGCGCGCTGCGCGCGGCCCTGCGGCGGCCAGGCCGAGACCGGGCTCGGGCGCCCCACCGCCGCCTGCGGGCGAGCGCGGGCAAACACCGCGCCCAAGCCACCGCCGCCGCTGCCGCCCTCAACCCCGCCGCCGCCCTCGCCCCCCCGCGCCACGCCGCCGCCGCCGCCGCCGCCGCCGCGCACTCCGGCCGTGGGGGCTCCAGGCGGCTGGGCCCGGCGCGGACAGCGACGGGCGGGGCCGGCGTGCGGATGGCGGGAGGAGGCGGAGGAGGAGTGAATTTAATTATTTTAAAATTATTAAATCAATTACAAAAAGAAAAACAAACTCTAATACATATGTTTCTGTATAGTATTGGGGGAAAGTATCTGTTTTAAAACAAATGTTCTCTGCAAAATACCATTCATTCAGTTCATATTGTTCACTTGTTATTTATCCTGCCTTGTTTACATACATCTGAGCATAATAGGAACACTTTTACATCAAGTATATCCAAGATGCAGTTTCCATTTTCATTTTATGTGCCTTGTATTCTCTAAATGCCAGTTTATTCTTCTTTCATTAGGCCTTGCTGCACTTTCACTTTCCAACCCTTCATATAAACTAGAATCTGATATTAGTCATGTATATTGTTCATTCTCCAGTTGCTATGAAAGGATTTTGTGGCGAGGCTGCACATTCATCATTCAACTAGATATTTGCATTTTAAGTCTATTGATATCTGTAGGACACAAGATTTTGTTCTATTATAAAGACAGTAAATGAGATAGAATTTGGGGGAAGAAAGTGATATAAATGCTGTTAACTTACTCTATGGTTATTGTGTGACCACGAACTTTTTAATACAAAACTAAAAATTTAAAAATATTAAATGTTTTGCAGCAATGAGAGGGAGGAATGTGAGGAAGTCAAAAGTAAAATTGCAGACCCCCAACATGGGGAGGATGTGCTTTCTGTGATATGATGACCTTGATCTACTTTGTGTACAGTATGAGGTAGGGGCCGGATTTATTCTTTTACATGCAGATAGCCATTTTTTTTGGTCTCAGCACCATTTGTTCTTCTTTCCCGATTGAATTGCCTTAGGACCTTTGTTGACCATAAATGTAGATTATTTCTCAATTCTCAGCTCTATTCCATTGATTAATATGTTTTAACGTTATGCCACTAGTCCACAAGGTTTGATTATGTAACTTTGTAAAAAGTTTTGAAATTGTGACATGTAAGTCCTCTAACTTTGTTAATCTTTTCCAAGGTTGTTTTGGCCATTCTGGATCCTCTTAATTCCTGGATGTAGTTTAAGATCAGCTTGCCAATTTCTGCAAAAAAAGCCAACTGGATTTTAATAGGGATTGTGTCAAACAGGTTGATCAGTTTGATATTTTGGGAAGTACTGCCATTTTAACAATACTGAGAAAACTTGTTTAATATTTAATGATTCCTTTAAAAATAATAATAAACTTAATCGCTTGTTAACATAAATACAATTGGCCCTGCATATCTGCTGGTTCCAAATACATGGATGCATCCAATGGTGGATCGAAAAATAGTAAAAGAAAAAAAAGTTCCAGAAAGTTCCCCAAAAAAGCAAAACAATTTGCCATGTTTGGGTGATTATATAGCATTTGTAATTTATTTACAACTATTCATGTAGTATTTACATTGCATTAGGTATTATAAGTTATCTAGAGTTGACTTAAAGTATACGGAAGAAGTGTGTGTAGGTTATATGCAAAAACTATGCCATTTTATATAAGGGACTTCAGCATTCCTGGATTTTAGTCTCCAAGGGGGGGTCCTAGAACAAACCCCCATGGATATGGAGGGATGACTGTACCATATTATGAAAAATACATTTTAATAAAAACTTAATAGGAAGAATGGCATTGTTTTACGTTTTTGCAAAGCTCCATAATGCCTGGCTTATATCAAGATAAGTGTGTTCTCATATCTGTTTCTGCATTCATTCTGATATGATATGTGGTTTTGATTGAAATGTGAGAAATTTGGCCTCTTACAGATAAATAGAGGAAAAAGGAAGGACCTCATGGATGCTTTGAAAGTGTCTTGATCTGTAGTGATCATTGGACCACATTTTGAGAACAGTTTGTCCAGTGGAAAGATATATATATTTGGAAACTGAAAAAATTGGTTGAAAGTCACAAGTCTGCCACTTCACAGCTGGTGTGATTTTTGAGCAAGTTAGCCACTTAGTCTTTCTTCATCTGTAAAATGAAGATAATGACACGTCCTTTTAGTGTTTTTATAAGGAGGAAACAGGTCCATGCCTGTAAAGGTTTGGGTGTACAGACACCACCAAAGAATAGATGCTTGTCTTTTTATCATGTGTGTTTGTCAACCTCTCTCTGTTACATAGGGCTGAGCTGATTTTTTTTCCCATGAAGAGTGTACATAACCACAGCATGGGAAACATCATATAAATGTGGTTCATTGTAGTATTATTTATTTAAGAGCTGAACTATATTTATATAAGTTTCCTACTGTCAGTCCTCTTAACTACAAATTGCAATAGTTAACAAGTAGAGAAGAGAAAGGCCAAAAAAAAAAAAACAGTAAAGTAATTACTCAGAAATGGTGGAGTAAATTGCTGTCTCCTTTAAGATCATTTGTTGCCTTTACTGCAGTTCTGCTGGTAACTTTTGAAACAATAAAGGACACTGAAAATATTCTGCCTTAAATTAGAGAGTGATTCTTTAACATGTATTTTCCCTGTTAAAATAAATAAAATTAAATTGATATATAAATGACTGAATCCTCAATGATTCTATAAACACTGAACCAAATATCAAATGGACCATTGTTGCAGTTTTTTTGTTAAGCAGGTTGGGAGATGGAATGAGGTGTAGAGTGTAATTTACACAGAGTGATCAGGAAGCCCTCTTGACATAAGAGCAAACACCTAACTGAACTGAAGTGAACAAGCCATGTGAGGGAAGAACAACATTCTGGGTGGGAGGAACAGAAAATTCAAAGGCCATGGAATGGGGACATACTTGAATGGAGATGAAAATTATACTTGTTTACTTCAACAGTAATTTCAGCAGTGTTACCCAAAGACAAGAGTTTAAAGGAACAAATACATTAAGAACACTTTGAAGGGGGAGGGGATAGTTCTGTGGAAGAGCACGTGCTTGTCATGTAAGAGGTCCTGGGTTCAATTCCCAGTACAGTCATTTAAAAAAAATTTCTTCCCAACAAATTTCCTAAACATTCCCTAGGGGATGTATCACTCTGACCCCACTGAGAACTAATGTGCTTGGGGAATGTTCCAGAAGAAAACAACTGCATCCTGTTTCTCAGCATCTGTGGGTACCATTTCAGACCAGAAATTTAAAGGGGAAAAAAGAACACTTCGAAGTATGGATCTGGGACTGTCAACTATACATATTTATTAGCTAAGTGAATCATTTGCACTGTGGATCCTCTTAATACTAAATGTATTGGATTTTAAGGAACATTTGCAAAGACTAAACCCAAAATTTTAATCTTCCGTTATCAAAGATTTCTTGTCTTTTCAGTGCTAACCTAAAAGTTGCAATCATTTTTCTTAAAATTACCTGCATTTACTTAGACCAATAGATGAATCTTTGTGTTGGAATGAGGTAAGTCATCTGGTCCATCCTCTGGTTCCCAGGGATCAGTCCAGTGACAGTTACCTGGGCAGCTTTTCATAAAGTTATCTGCTCTTCCTTTCCTTTCTTCTTAGCAGGTATTAGAATGGGGAGATGGAGAGATATGCCACTCATGCCGTTTTGGGCAAGCTCTTGTGGGGACTTACATGACAGAGAAATCAAGCAGATAATCATTTAGCCTTTGCTTGAAATATTCTAGTGACAGGAATGCATTCTTTTGTTTTAGTGGAGGTACTGGGGATTGAACCAGGATCTTGTGCATGCGCAACATGCGCTCTACCACGGAGCTGTACCCCATCTCCCGCAAGGAGTACATTCTTAAAGAACTTGTCTCTACATTATATATATATATATATATATATATTACACTTCTTTACTGTATAAATAAACATATATATTATCATAAAGGTACATCAGTATCAATGTCACCTGTCCCTTCATGCCCCCAGAGAGTGGAAACTGAAATGTAGGTAGGGGTGTGTGGGAGACTTTACTGGACCAGGCCCAAGACCCTCCTGCTTGGCACTGTTGTCTAAAATGAGGGGAGCAGTGGAGAACTAATCTTACAGGGGTCCTCAGTAGGTATTACGCCCCTTTATCCTGGCCCTGGCTATTTAGCACTTTTCTTAGACTTGTGGGGGTATGTTCCACGTTGCTGCATGTAGAGAAACTAGAGCTGGTCCTCAGAGCACATTAGGGGTCACCACAGAAGAAGCCGACTTATGTTGACCATAATGGTATCTTTGTAATTTCAGGTTTTGTCTTACTTGAGGTGGTTTGGCCACAGAAAAGTTTTGAAGGATAGTTTGAAAACCTGTTTTTAGATCATTTTGATAAGTCAAGTTAAAGTAAAAAATTTTATTTTTATTCAAGACACTCAACAGTGTAAACTTTTTTTGTTTTAACTTTAATAGAAAACTGAGCCATTGTAGAACTTACTACATTTCTAAAATCAACTTTTTGGAAAGTTTATGTATTTTTTAAACAAAAAAAAATCAAAACAATGCCTATGAAAAGAATCAAATAGTATAGTGTATCTGTAAATGGTTACTCATCCCTTATCTACTGTTTTATTATCAGGATTTGTGAATCACTTGAAGAGAAATAGAATGTTCTTAACATCAGTGGTCAAATGGATTCTTTTTGAAGTTTTCATCAATTTATCAAAATCATGTCAATTTGTTTTGTTACACATTAGAAGCATAGATTTCCTGCAGGTTTTTTTTCCCACTTTTTCTGGAGTTTCTAATTTTCATTATTTTTTTCTGATTGACAAATATTAATGCACCATCAGCATATCCTCAGAGTTACTCATTCTGTTTCATGGCAACCTCTTCAGAGATTTTCTCTTGGATTCTGTATCCTGCTGCCATTCTGGGACTTGCCTTCACTGCCCTCCTAGGTTGAATCAGTGTTTGCTGGATCGTGTGCATCCTTCCTCTCTCTTGGTTTTACACTCATTTGGCTAGACAGTAAGCCTGAAGTATTTTCCCAGGAAAGATTGCTTAGGAAGTCAACCTTTTGAGACCTTATGTGCCTAAAGTCTCCCTTCTGCCATCACACCTGATTGGTAGTGTAGAATGCGAAGTTCAGAATTGTTTTCCCCTTGTCTGTAGGCATATCGCTAGTGTATTCTAGCATCTGGGATGCTTTTCAGAGATGTGCTGCGGAAATTTTCCAAGTGTACAAAAATTTGATGGATTACTCAATTCTACAATTAACATTTTGCACTGTTTCTTTATTCCCTATGATTCTTTCGTATTTTTTTGATGCATTTCAAAACAAATTGTAAGGATCAGTATACTTCAGTCCTGAACACTTCAGTGTGCATATAATTAACTAGAGTTCAGTCTTTGGTTACATTTTTATTGGTGGATATGCAAACAGGAAAATGCTCAAATCACAAATGTACCATTCAGTGAATTTTTTAAAATTGTATACATCACTCGCTGTCAGGATGTAGAACATTATCATGACCCCAAGAAACAAGAACCAAAAGTTCTGATTATTTTCTACTATATGTTTTATTTTCTTGTGCTCGGACTTATATAAGTGGAATCATACCATGTGTACTTTTGTGTAAGGCTTCTTTCACTCAGCATTTTTTCAGATTTATTCAAATTGTTATATGTATGAATAATTCCTTTTTATAAAAGAATAGTACTTTTATATATATATAAATAAATATATTTATATAAATATATAGTTCCTTTCTCTGGTCTGTTGATGGCAACCTGTGTGCTGTTTCTGGTTTTTAGTTACTGTAAATAAAGCTGTGTGGCTCACAAGAATATTCGAGAACAAGTTTTAAGTTTTCAAATTAGAAATACCTACTGACATGCAATATACTGCACAGAAATCCATTTGTTCATTTCTTCTTTATTCCATTATTTTCTAGTTCTTTAATTTTTGTTAATACAAAATTAAGTCATAACGTAGATGAGAATACTGCCGTACTTTTTATGATTTCTTGCTATTCTCAGTAATATAAAGAGTAAGTAGGAAGATTATTTAAAATCATCCTTTTTAAAAAAGTTTTGAATATTCTTGATGAAATTTTAGAATTAATCTGTTTCCCCTAGTTCATTGATTGACTTTAGGTAATTAGGTGTTTATATTAATTAGGTATACTTAAGAGTGTCTTTCCTTAGAAATTAGCATATAAAGTCATTGAATTTTAAAGGTAGAAGTTTTTAAAGAATATGTTAGTATGACATTATATATGAATCATCCAGAAAGGTATGATTTTTTTCATTTATGAGTGCATTTTGCTTGCTTTTTAGTAAAAATCATTACTTCTACTTGTTATAGTTTTGGAATGGCAGTTTCAAGACCCACGTTTAAAGTTTTATATTCATGATCTGGAAGGTCTTTTCTAGCTTTAATGTTTTGTTAAATCCATATGATAAATTAAGAGTGACATTTTCTGGTTGTCATTCCTGACGACACAAAGGATTTTATCCTGTTATATCCAATGTACACATTCCACAGCTTTTTGTGAGTGTTGAGTTTCTTTTTATGAATTCTGATTTTGAAGTTTAATTAAAGTAAAAAAAGTAAAGTTTTCTTGTTTTTTTTTTTTAGTCTAGTAGTCAAGCTGTATTTGTGGCATATGAAAATTATTTCATGGCTTTTCTGAAAACTGCATATAGCTACAAAACTTTTTGGTTGCATTTACCTTAGTATTAAAATGGAAAACCAAACAATAAAATAGGTGACAGTTTAAAAGGATTGACTTAAATGTTAAGTGAAGCTTTATATCTTCTTTACTGGGACCTAATACTTATACTTTAATTTTAGAAAGTACGTCTATCTTTTCTCATGTCATTTTTTCTTGCTTTATGAGGCATTTGTGAAAATGCTTACAGAAATGCTGGTAGGGGATAATTGAGGTTCTTGTTTGTGAATGTTACACTAAAGATCACAAAAATGGCTAGTAATTAAATTGCTTCAGTCCTGAAAGATACACCTCTCTGCTTTGAAGAAGCTCATGACTTATCTGCGATCCACTTGAGTCAAAATTTCCATATTGCAAATAGCTACAGCTTCCATTTCCTTTTCTTTTGCTCCTCATTCCTACTTGTCCCACTCTTCTTTACCCTAGTCTTTGGACAGTTTTGCTTAAAGACAAGACAGGAGTAATGGAAGCATGGTAAAGTAGAAGTGAGAGTCACAATGGGTGCTGTTTTTAATTAAATAAATGGGGTTCCAAGGATTGCATGGGATTTACACCTTCTAAATGCACAATAGAGAACCAAGTGAAGGTTGGTGGTCAGATAACCATTAATTGATTTGCTATTACATACCCTATTGTAAAATTTGAATACAGGCATTTTTGTCTTGCCCTCTCTTTTCTCATAGCTCTTCACCTGGCATCCTGTGCTTCAGAGATAATAAGTTATTTACCAAGAGTTAACATAACCATTTAATGACCCAGCCAGGACTTTATACTCTAAGCCCAACTTTATACTCTGTCAGGTATAGGAATTATTTGAGTCAATTAATGCACTTAGTTTTTAGCTTCAGAACTTTAATAGAGGCAAGTTTATTGAGGAATATTTCAAAATTGATAGCTTTTCAGACTTATTACAATCAGACTCCACACTTTGTTCTTCTAGATTTAATAATGTTACTCCTAGAATTGCCACTAGCTTAAAACTATTTACTATTTACGTACTTAGAAGACTTTCTTGAGTCAAGCGCTAGGATTCTGACTATATTGTAAATGACCCTGAGCTACTCAGAGTGTGCTAATTACAAAATTGAAAAGTTAGCATTAGTTGTCCATGATACACCTGAAAAAGAATTTTGTTTAGTAAAGAGTTTTGTGTCTTCTCTGCAGGAGTTTTTCCTTTCACCCTTGTTAGATTTAATGGTAAGGAAATACACACTGCAATAAATATGAAAGCATGCCTACATCTCTTTTAACTTGATGACTTGATCTAACCCAAAATTTAAATTCTTCACACGGCAGACAATCTCAACCAGTCATTGCTAAGTAATGCCCTGCTTATTTTGTAAACCAGGATTATTTTTTAAATGAAGTAAGTTTTGTGAAGTAGAACATTTTAATAGCTAGTTTGCTGTTAACGTTGTTTGGCATCCATTCCATGAAGTTTTCTAGGTAATCTAGGTTATTTTTATTTCTATCTGAAATAGTCTTTCAGAACTCAAGTTTAGCCAAATTGTAGGAAATTCAGTATATTTCAGACTGAAATGAAGTACAGTACTGGTTCCACTTTTTGGTAAAGTAAGATTTGTCCTTTTTAGGATCACAACAAATGTGTTATGACAAAAGCCAGATACCAGTGATTTACATAAATTTTCAACAAATCTAGGTTAGCAGTAATGTTTACAGATCATCACCATGAAAGGAGGAGGGAGGAATTAAGATGAGCAGCAGTTACAGAAATTGGGGATTGAGGAGCCTCAGAATATGGCTCTTGTGGTGTGTGATGATCCCAGAGCTAACTGGAGTAGGACTTGGCTCTCATGAGCAGGCCTTTGAACTCCCGTCAGTCAGATGCTCTTTTTTTTTTTTTTAAACACATTTATTGTGGTATGGTTCCTGTACAATAAACTAGACAAATGTACAATTTGATGAATTTTGATAGATGTATACACCAATGACACCACTACCACCATCAAGATAGCTACCATTGCCATCACTCCCCAGAGGTGTAATTTTTGAATTCCCAGTTCATCCCCATCCGCCCCTTTTACCCCTTGGTAACCATATGTTCAGTTTCTATGTCTGTGAGTCTGTTTCTGTTTTGTAGATAAATTCATTTGTGTCTTTTTTTTTCTTTTTTTAGATTCCACATATAAGCGATATCATATGGCATTTTTCTTTCTCTTTCTGGCTTATAGTCAGGTGCTCTCGATCAAGCATTGTTACAAAAAAAGATTTCAAAATGTATTGTGGGCTTTTTAAAGAGTTTCTATAATACCTGACTTATAAATCATATTGAAATTTATTGGCTGGTGTTGAATTTTTTCTGCTAATATTTTTAAATAGCTTTATTCAGATATAGTTTATGTAATTGTAAAATTCACACATTTAAAGTTTACAGTTCATTAGGTTTTAGTATATTTACAAAGTTATGCAACCATCACCATAGTGTAATTTTAGAACATTATTGTCGCTACAGAAAGAAACCCCACATGCACTGGCAGTCATTCGCCATGTTCTTTTCCTCCTCCCTGAGCCATAGGCAACCATCTCTATAAATTTGCCTCGTCTGAAAATTTCATTTACATGAAACACACAGTATGTTATTTTTTGTGATTGCCTTTCACTTAAGCATAAAGTTTTTAAGGTTCTTCCATGTTGTAGCATGAATCAGTACTTTGTTCCTTTTTTGTGGCTGAATAATATGCCATTATATGAATATAACACTTTTTAGCAGTTCATCAGTTAAGGAACATTTAAGTTGTTTCTGCTCTTTGGCAATTATAAACAACAGTGCTGTACACATTCTTGTCCAAGTGTTTGTGTAGATGTATGTTTTTATTTCCCTTGGGTATATACGTATCAGTGGAATTGCTGGGTCATAGGTAACTCTATGTTTAACCATTTGAGGAACCAATCAACAGTTTTCCAAAGTGGCTGCACCATTTTGCTTTCCCACCAGCAATATAAGGGAGTTCTGATCTCTCCACATACTCACCAGTGTTTGGCACTGTCTGTCTTTTTTATTATAACCTTCCTAATGGGTGTAATATCTCATTGTGGTTTTGATCTGCATTTCTCTAATGATTAAAGGTGTTAAGACTCTTCTCATGTTTATTATTGGCCAACCAGTTTTGTGGAGATGTTGATATTTAAATGTTGTTTGTGTAGCTCTTATGCACTCTACAGTTAATCCATATTTAGGCTCTGTATTCCATACAAAATACCAGTATGCACACAAACACATGAAAGGCTTAGCTCTAAGCCATGTTGGAGAATTAAAGTGATAATGATTCATTAGTGTTTTCCAAGCTTAACTGATAAATAAAGTAGTTACCAGTTTGTCCAGGACAGTCCCAGTTTATAATGCTGTACTGGCAGAATTATAAAAGTGCCCTCTTTCCCTCTGAACTACACCCTGATTTGGAAAATAAATTAAATGGCCATCCTACTGACAGTTAACCTAGAGAACCTATTTAAATACATACTTGCTATATACTCAATTAGAATCTCTAAGAAAAGGGCCTGAAAACATGTCTTTAGCAATGTCAAGGTCAAACACATTTGTAATGTATTATTCTAGCAGAATACTAGTGTTGCTTTTTGACCCAAAACTCACTGTCATTGTTTCAATTGGACAGTGAGTTCCAAGTTAAAATTGGAGAGAAATAATCTCACCTGATAGCTTAGCACCACTCATCTCCTTAAAGTGGTGATAAAGGAGGAGTATTGACACACATAGGACTGGCTTGTAGGGAGGGGCAAGAGAGTATGAGACAGCAAGTAAAGTGAAATAATGCTCTGGAAGTAGGGTGGCCTCAGGACGGAGCTCTCGTAAGAGGCAATGAGCAAAGCAGAGCTTCTCAATAATATTTTCCTTTGAGTCAAGTAAGAGAAGAGATTCATGAAGGTATTCTTCATGCCTGACAACTAGGAGAAAGAATTAATGGGGGTAGATGGAGATAGAAGAAGTTCTTTAAGATTCTGAGGCTACATTAGAAGGAAGATAGAATGTGGTACTGTTGGTTTTTGTTTATTTGGGGGAGTCAATGGGATTTGGTAATATCTGCACATATGGTCATTTGTAAGTCAAGCACTTGTAGGATATCTATGTTTTTATATAGGTGTCAGACATGACCATCTGGGTTTTAAGGTTTTGGCTTTTGTTGTTGTTGTTAATTGTATAATTTGTCTTTAAGATGAGAGTGAACACATTTGATTTAGTAAATATGCATCATCTGTGGATGGTTGTGTGCTGAGCCATTCACACATGCTCATTTGATTACCTTTTAACACCAGAGCCACATAGCTAAGGAGTAAATTTATAAATGGCTGGAAAGGTAGAAGTTTGTCTGTATCCCAGCAGAGCTGTTGCCCCATGATATCTCCATGAGTTGACAACTTGAGCCAAAATAACTCTTCTATGGGCTGCAGTACCAAGCAACACTGCCTTAAATATAAGTACCCATATCATAATATTTCATCCAAAAACTCTTTTAATGGGGGGTTGGAGGGACTTTTTAAGGCTTTTTTTGATGTATAATTGATGTACAATAAATTGCATGGTTTCAAGGTGTATATTTTGAAGAGGTGCTGGTCTTTTAATTGATACTCTGGTAAGTCTGCCATTATAATGTGCCTTCTAAGCATACAGTAACTGGGTAGAGAAATGAAATCACCTGTTAATTTAACCTGAGGAAACTGTGAAGTATGCACAGGAAAATGATTACATGGAGTTGTTATTGTTAAGACTTGTCCATATTTATAGAGCACGTATTCTCTCCAAACTTCAAGAGCTGGTGACTTTTCATTTATACATATTTAACTGAGAGAATGGAGCAAATAATTACATGCCAGATGAAGGACAAGGGATAATAAATGCTTGAGAAGTTCCCAAGAATAAGGCATGGCTGGGCTGGAGAGGTAAGGGAAAGTTGTGGAGGAAAGATCATGAAACAGGTAGAGGAAAGTGAGTTGGAGTTTGAGCCAGAGCGTGGAGAATCATGTGATTCACCAGGCAAAAATGGGTAGAAGAGCATTCTAGAGAAAGAGAGGAGAACGGTGAGTACAGGTGGTGAAGCGAGTGGCCTCGCTTGGCTGCAGTCCAGGATGGGTGAGGGAAAAATAACAACGGCAAGTTAAATTTTGGCAAAATAGTGGAGGATCTTAATTGCCAAACTAAAGGATTTGAATTGTGTCCTTTGAGTCAAGGGGAACTACTGGAGATTTTTTTAAAGCAAGAGAGTGTTGGTACAGGTTTCATTGCCTTATTGTTATTGGGACTGCGTGTTTCTCTGTCACCTGTGCCTCTGCATGCTGCAGACCTTTTCATTTCATATTTTCATTGTGGTTATCAAGCGACTGACTTTTAAATTGTCTTTTATAGTCAGTCTGTCACCTCCTTATTTTTCTAAGTATTATCGAATCTTTTCTGCTTATATAAGTAATCAAACCAGACCTGGAAAAGAGAGGGAGAAAAAGATACATTATTTCTACTGTGGAAGTAGAGTGTGGCTTAATTTAGAAAATATTATGAAATGTCTCCTCCGTCCCCTCCTGCCGCGTGGCGTGAGTGCGAGGCTGGGGTGTGTGGGCCCGGCCGCCCGCCCCCTCCCCTCCCTGCCAGGCCTGGCGCCCCGACACCCCTGCCCCAGCCCCCCACGGACATGCTGGACCCCGGTCTGGATCCCGCTGCCTCGGCCTCCGCTGCTGCAGTCACGACAAGGGACCCAAGGCAGAGGAGGGTGTCGAGCTGCATGAAGGCGGGGACGGCCCTGAGACGGAGGAACAGACGGCGGTGGCCATCACCAGTGTCCAGCAGGCGGCGGTCGTGACCACAACATCCAGTACCAGTTCTGCACAGAGAATAATGGAGGACAGGTGATGTACCACGTAGTCCAGGTGACTGATGGTCAGCTGGATGGCCAGGGTGACACAGCAGGCCCCGTCAGCGCCGTGTCTACGGCTGCCTTCACGGGGAGAGGGTGCAGCAGGCTGTGACCCAGGTGGGTGTAGATGGCGCCACCCTGCGCCCCAGCCCCGCAGCTGACTCTGTGCCCCCAGGCCCCCCAACGCCCTTTCCACTGGCTGTAATCCAAACTCCCTTCAGCAATGGTGGCAGCGCGGCAGCTGAGGCTGTCAGTGGGGAGGCACGATTTGCCTATTTCCCAGCATCCGAGGTAGGAGATACCACGGCTGTGTTGGTGCAGACTACAGACCAGAGCTTGCAGGCCGGAGGCCAGTTTTGTGTCATGATGACGCCCCACCACGTGCTTCAGACAGGAAGGCAGAGAACAACTGCACCCCTGCCGCACCCCTACTCCCTGAAAATCGATGGAACCGGAACGCCACGGGACGAGGGGAGGAGAGCTCCGCACAATGAAGTGGAGCAGAGGCGGAGAGACAAGATCAACAACTGGATCGTACGGCTTTCTAAAATCATTCCAGACTGCAATGCGGAGAACAGCAAGACGGGAGCGAGGAAAGGCGGGATCCTGTCCCAGGCCTGCGACTGCGGCCGGGAGCTGCGCCAGACCAGCCAGCGCGTGCGGGAGACCTTCAGAGGGGCCGGGCGGCTGCGGATGGACGACGAGCTCCTGAGGCAGCAGACGGAGGAGCTAAAGAACGGGACGCCGCGCTCCGCGCCCAGCTGCAGCGGCGCGACCTGGAGATGCCCACCGTGCGGCGGGAGCTCCGGCCTCCGCTGTCCCCTTCGCCTGCCCTTAGCACAGAGAGGGACCGACACCCCTCCCCCAGCTGTGTTTTTTTATAGTAGATTTTTAACAAAAAATGGAAAGAAATCATGCATTTCTGTGGAGAAGCGCCCACCGCTTCCCTCAACTTGGAAAGGATGAGCTCCTCCCCCGTCTGTCTCCCTTCTCGGGGCCCCCGAAGCCCCGGCACATCTGGTGGTCTCGCCCGGAGGCAAGAGGGAGGAGGACAGAGGCCCTGCCATATGTCTCTGCCTCCTTGGTCTCTAGAGGTACTGAGACAGGGTGCTTACGGGAAGGAGGGGAGCCTATGGGTTCCACGGGGCCTGGACCTACGCAGGGAGGCCATGTCCCACCCCACCTCTTTTTCTGGAACCCTGCTCCCCTTTAGGTGTGTGAGTGTGTTTTAATTTTCTTTATGGAGAAATGGACAAAAAATGTATATATATATAGAGAGAGAGGTTTTTAATTGCAATAAACAGGCCCCATGTGGCCCCACCTAAAAAAAAAAGAAAATATGAGTTTTGAAGTAAGAGGAATCCTAGGTGACATCTGAGGTCCTGAAAGATTCAGAGATATTGGGCCCCTGTCGCCTCTGATGAGCCAAGGCTGTACTGTCTCACTAAATTCTTGACCTTTATTTTTAGACATATATTTAGAGAATTAAAGCACATTCAGCTTAAAAATATACCCTCTGCATTTTTTGGAATGTCATAAAGAATCCCTGGAGATTATAAATGTAGAGTTCAGGGTAACAGAAGAGTACTTATCTATTTTCATCTTATTGTTTATTAATTTCTTATTTCAGGTGTACAAATAAAGTATGACATTTAAATAAATATGATGTGTTTAAAATATGAAGAAATACACATAAGCAGTTCAACAGTTTATCTTAAAGCCAAATTTATAGTCCTCTCAGTGGTGGAAATGCTCTACAGTTTTAAAGTTACGAGAATTTAATAACACAGCTTCCTTCACAGGGTCATTGCTGATACAATTAGTTAAAATGAGGTCATACTGGAGTAGCGGGAGCCCTTAATCCAGTATAACTGGTGTCCTTACAAAGAGGGGAGATATCACAAGTAAGCCGAGGAGAGAGGCCTGAAACAGATCCCTCATGAGGAACCAATCCCGCCAACACCTTGATTTTGGATTTCTAGACTCTAGGCCTGTACGACAATAGATTTCTTCTGTTTAAGCCACCCAGTTGTAGTATTTTGTTATGATATCATTAGCAAATTTATATAAATATGAAGTGATCCACATCCATCCTATCCTAGCAAATAAATATCTTCCTTTGTGCTGATGACATAATCCTGTTACTGCATTCAGGAGTCAACTTAAAAAGCAAATAGATATTATTGGCCATCAAGGAAATGCCAAATAAAGCCACAATGAGATACCACTTCAAATCCAATGTCTATAATCAAAAAGTGAGATAATAACAAGTGTTACTGAGGATGTGGAGAAACTGGAATCATGTATATGCTACCCATGGTAATATAAAACAGCACAGCTGCTTTGGAAAAACTCTGCCAATTCCTCAAACAGTTAAATATGTAAACATAAGTTAACATGTGACCCAGGGATTCCATTCATAGGTAAATAACCAAGAGAAAAGAAAATTAAGTCCACATGAAACTTGTACACAAATGTTCATAACAGCATTATTCATAATAGGGAAAAGGTAGAAACAGCCAAAATGCTCATCACCTGATGAATGGCTAAACCAGTTGATTTCTCCATACCATGGAATATTATATGACAACAAAAAAGTGAAGAACTGATTCCACAGTATATGAACCTTGAAAACATCCTATGTAAGACAGTTGTGAAAGACCACATATTGTGTTTTTCCATATGTATGAAATGTCTAAAATAGGCAGCCTATAGAGAACAAAGTAAATTAGGGGTTGCCAAGCTTAGGGAATTAGGGATACTTAAGGGGAGTGATGGCTAAGGGGAGTGAGGCTGCTTTTTGGGGTAATAAAAGTGTTCTGACATTGATTGTGATGAAAGTTTTACACAAAATGCATAAGTACACAAAAAGCCAATGAATTAGACACTTTAAATGGGTGAATTGTATAGTGTGTGAATGTCTCAATAAAGCAGTTTTTTAGAAAACAACACAGATGATAAGTTACAGAAATTTGTAGTCAAGAGGAACAACTGATTGAGTACTCATTTATCACAGATGTATTATTTCAGATACTTTGTTAAATAATAGGTATGAACAGATGATTGGGAGAACTTAGATTCCTTCTCAGTTGTAGAGACAGAATCATTAACAACTAACTTTGATGAAACAAAAATCAGAATTGTTATTTTAAAGCAACAGCCTCTAGAATTCAGATTAGGGGACACACTTTAAATTCTTCCGTTTTGGGGGCGGGGGCGAGTGCGCTTGCGCGCTGGACGGCTTTTCCCAAGTCCACGTGGCTGGAGGCCTGGACCACGGGTTTCTCCTTGCGGCAGCTGCGGGAGGGGAGAGTACAAACTGCGGGAACCAGAGTCGTGGTAGCACAGACATTTAGAAAGTTTCTCTCCCTTTTTGACCGCGTATTAGTTGAAAGGAGTGCAACCAAAACTGTAACCAAAGGAGGCATTATGCTTCCAGAAAAATCTCAAGGAAAAGAATTACAGGCAACAGTAGCAGCTGTTGGATCTGGCTCTAAAGGGAAGGGTGGAGAGATTCAACATTAGTGTGCAAGTTTGAGATAAAGTACTTCTCCCAGAATATGGAGGCGCCATAGTAGTTTCGGATGACAAGGATTATTTCTTATTTAGAGATGGTGACATTCTTGGAAAATATGTAGACTGAAATGTATAGTATGTGAAATGGTATCACGTGAAGTTGCCCATTCCACTGAAGTTCTGAAATCTTTTCATCATGTAAATAATTCCCACATCTCTCTTTTATTATAAACTAATGATATCCAAAAGAAAAATCCTCTGTTTAGATTCTCTAGATCTTTTAATTTTATCAGTTACCTATATAAGATTGTACTAGCGTGGCTTCCTTCAGAAATGTAATTTAGCCTTGTAGGAAAGGTGCCACTGTTTAAAGATTGAAAAGCATGTGACATAGATTGAAACCTAGATCATACAGCCTTTTTTCTTCCCTAATCAGTGACTTTTAAACCCCTCCCTGCTCTAGTTTAGAGATCCAGAACTGGGAGTCTAGGACAAGTGCCTTTTTTTCTCACTTGTTCCAGTAGTAATTAGCAATATGGTTATCTTAAAAGTGGTATTTTATTGTTGTTGGTTTATTTCTGGATTTTTGACTTTGGAGTTTTTTTGTTGCTGTTTTTGTTTTTTTTGCTTTTGCTTTACTAATGTGGAAATTATGTATATGTGTGTGTGTGTACATATATATATACATATATATATACATATAATTTATTTTTTTTTAGGGAGTACCATTTTTTGCCATGCACCTTTAATGTAAGTATATCATTAGTATCATTATCTCCTTCCCAAACAATACCAGTGGTCTTTGGAATCTCTGTCTCCAGTCTTCTGTTCCTATTATTGTGAAGAATAGAAATCCAAAGCATGCTAATTCAGCAAAAGGGGAACTTCCTAGCACATATGAATGCTAGGTCCAAGCCTCAAACAGTATCATCTAACTCTTGTGTCCTCTCTGCAGGCATTCTGTAGACAGCTTTATCCATGTTGCCAGGAAAAAAAATGGTTGCCTGTAAATCCTGTCCTCCTTGGTCTTTAGAGCTTTTGATTCCTATAGAAATGAGCTATTAATGTGGAAGATCTTCTGGCACATCCTGGATGTCCCAGCTTAAGTCATAATTTCCACCCTGAACTGTGTCCAATACAGTACATGGTGTACAGTACATGCCTAGGTCACACTGTCACCCCTGGGGCGGAAAGTGGAGGTTGAGTCCAGTGGAGGGCAAGGCCACTGTTGAGTGATGCTATTACCAGAAGAAATAGAGGAATGGGGCATTCAATAGACAGAAATAACAGAAGCCAATATGTACGTAGTCGTTATTCATTGAACTAAATATGTGGACCCATATATGAAGGGATGAAAGGTCCAGAATCAATTTTGACATAAGATCTTAGGATACCTTAGAACTAAAATTCTTCAAATTGAGACATGGAGTCTACAGTGCTGGAGAAGTATACATTTTAAGAGATTCAGTATAGCACATGTCATTAAATGATAATAAGTTGGGGGGAATAAGAATAAAACACTGGAAATACTGAATTATGGATTAGTTGGTTCAAACGTAATGCCAATTCTATAAGCACACATCACTTCACAGACAAGCAAGGTATATTATGAGGTGACTAAGATTTCAGACAGCTCAGTACAGTCCAGTGGAGCTTTGCACAATGATGGAACTGTTCCGTATCTGCATTGTCCAACATGGTGGCCACTAGCCCTGTATGACTACTAAGCACTTGAGATGTGGCAATGTAACTGAAGAACTGAATTTCTCATTTCATTTAATATCAACTAAATGTAAATAGCTACATGGGGCTAGTAGCTGCCTTTAGACAGTGCAGCTCACTAGGCTTGGAATACCTTGAATAGTACTCTGTCCTGTCTATTTGATCGCTTTAGGACATTAGGCAGTTTACAAAACCTTCCTTCCCTTCATTTCCCATGCTGTAAAATGGGGTACATGTACACCTAGCTCAGTGGGTTATTTTGAGGATTAAATGACTTGATTCATGTAAATGTGTTTGAGACTCATTGTCTTAGTTCAGGCTGCTGTGACAAAATACTGCAGACTGGGTGGCTTCTACACAGCAGGAACGTACTGCTCACAGATTTGGAGACTGGAAGTCCAGGATCAGGGGGCCAGCGTGGCTGGGTTCTGGGGAAGCCCCTCTTCTGGGTTGCAGACTGCTAACTGCTTGCAGTGTAGAAGGGCGTGAGGAACTCCGTGGGGTTTCTTTTATAAGAACACTAATTCCATTCATGAGGGCTCCATAAATTAGGTCCTCATGGCCTGAGCACCTCCTAAAGCCCTGCCTCCTAACACCGTCACAGCAGATTAGAGCTTCAACATATGGATTTCAGAGGGACCAGCATTCAGACCACAGCACCTGGCTTGCCACACTCAGGTGTTGGTCATTATCTTTATTGTCACCATCATTTCACCACCTTGGAATGGAAGCTAAGGAAGAGGGGCCAGTAGTCCAATGATTAAACTTTTTTTTGAATTTCTTTGGAGCTGTAACACTTGGGCTCTTTATTGATAATGTGTACATTCTTGTTGAGTGAGTACAGAAAGTGGGGGTAAAATATAGGTTTTGGGAAGAACACTTCAGTACTATCGTCAGCTCTTGGAATTGATTGCCAAGGGTGATGGGGACATTTTTATTTTTATCAAACCAAAGTCCCTGAACATACTTCATGGTGATTTGGTCAATATTTTCCATTTTTAAAGGTGGATAAATATATTTCTAAATCTTTAAAGTTATAATCATGTTTTAAAAATATTTTAAAATATTTAAAGTTATTTCCCAATAATACCCATGGCATTCCTTGTAGATAACTTTAGCAGAATTTTTCTTTGAGGATTTCCTTCTCTGAAAGTCAAAGTACAACTAAACAAAACTTAGAGGTTACTACTTTTTAATCTACTTCCATTTTGAAATCACTTGTTCAATGAAACCATAAAACTAAGATACATTTATCACTGGTGTTCATGGTTTCACAAAATATGTTACTTAACATCCTTTTCACTTCTTAATACCAGTTTAACATTTTGCCCCCTAAAGTGTTTTGAAATTTTAGAAAATCACTGGATTCATTTTGCATTTCTTCTGATTACTGTGATTTTTATTTTTTCATCAATCTTTGACTAAAAATAGCCTTATTACCTTGATTGCTGCATTATTAAGTGTTAGATACTTAGGCTGCGCTAAGCCCCTTGGGCTTCTGCACTTCCCTACCCCTCAAACTACAGTCTGCCTATCTGCTCTCTGCAATTTAATATTTTTAGAAAATTGTTTTGTAGTTCATTGTGTCTTTTATCACTAGTAAGTTGAAAGATCTATCCCAGTGACTGTTTTGCAAGTGTGTCTTGATAGGGTCCTTTTGAAATGTGCAACCGAAATCAATTTCAAGGTTTTAGCTTTTTCATAGTTATATTGTTGAGCTTTGTTTAGAAGTATATTTTAGTGCATCCTCTTATTTAATTTCTCATACCTCCTTCCTTGTTTTGCATATTGACAGTTGATTATTAATTTCTTGAAAGGGTAATCCTATTTTTTTGTGATTTGCTTCTGAGATATAAACTCTCAAAATTATTTTTCAGTCTTCCTAATGTAACAATATATTCTGGTATGATTAATTTCTTTTTTTTCTGTCATTTAAACCTTTGGTGTAAGCTTTTAAATATTTTTTTTACCATATTTAGATAGTTTCCTCTTGTGCCTAACAGACTGGTATAGAGTAGGTATGTAGACTTTTGTGTGTTTTTTAAAACCAATTTTTAAGTATGGACTAATTTTTTAAAGTTTGGTATGTTTGTGTAAATGAAGTCTTCTTACCAAGTAATGAAACATTCACCTGCTAGATTAAAGAAAAAAGAGATACTCTAATTTATGTCTTTTAGTATGTATGCCTAGTAGATATGGCTGAACAATCTATAAGTTATTTTACTATTGTCATGTATAATTCAGTTTGCAGCTGTTCCATATTTACTAAATCAATTCAGTGAGAAGTGTTGAGATTTTGAAATGACCAAATTACCAAGTTTTCCTGCAGTGATGGTATAGAACTTACTTTATTTTTATTTATAAAGTCAGTACACATACATATTTTTGTGCAAAATCTATCAAGTTTTCTGTTCCAATCATTTAATGTTTAAAATTTCAAATTTTTATGTTTCATTTGGAACATTGTGGGCATACTAAGATTTGAAGGCTATGCAAACTAAGGAATTTAATCTAGACATGCCGCAGGTTATATTTAAGTTCCTTTGTCTTAGTTCTAACTCAAACATAAAGCATTTTTACTCTAATACCAGCTGTGATATTTTCATACATTTCTTTCTAAATCAGTTTTAAAACCATTTCATTAAGATTTATACTAGAAATGAAAATTATATTTGAAATATTAGAACCATAGAATCTCCGAATTAGAACACAATATACAAGCAGTGGTGGAGACTTTCCCATGCCAGGATTCATCTGCTTCCTTGAGCATCTGGAGCAAAACACTTCCCAGCCCCACTGCAGCGAGGTGGTGCCACATGACTGATTTTGGAGTGTGAGCAGAAGGAACCCTGGTGGAGGCTAGGCATTGAGGTGGCCAAGCCACTTTAAGATAGAAACTAGAAGCCACAAGATGAAGGTACCCTGAATCTCTGGGTCATTGCATGAAAGGCAGATAGTAAATATTTTAGGCTTTGCAGACCATATACCATTTCTGTCTCATATACTTTTGTTGTTGTTTTATATTGTTTTCATAGAGCTTTAAAAATGAAAAAGCCATTTGTGGCTCAAAGGACATCTGAAAACAAGCCATGGGTCCTAGTTTGTTTACTAAATGTACTAGAGTCACCTGACTGGTATCAAGCATGTGGTGTGAGACAGAAGTGGGTTGTAGTTATCACAACATACTTGTCTAATACACAGGTGATCTCAGATGACTCCCTAACCACACCAGATTCCTGAGGAATACTTCTGATGTCAGGAATCTCTGCAGTGCACACTCTGTGAAATAGCCTAATCTGTTGTTGGATGGCTCTCTGTGTGAGAAACTATTTTCTTTTTAGTGAGCCAGACTCCTGATTTCATTACCTGTTGGTTACCCTCTACCTCTGGATAAATTTATGCTTTAAGGCAGCTTTTTATTATCCTAAGATAGTTTTTAGGTCTCCCTGGCCTTTTACCTCAGGAGAAAACAAAATAAAATATTAAATGATCAACAAATTAGACTCAAAATAAAAGTTGATAAACCTGATTTAAGTTTAGAAAAAATCAGCTGCACAAGGAGTAAGACAGTCTGAGACAGTTCATGAGAAAAAGAGTGTCAGCTTAGCTGTTCAGCTTTACTGTTTTATAACCATAAAATGACAATCAAAGGAAACCAGTTGTAGGTATGGCTTTTAAGGTTAGCTATCTTTTTTTTTTTTTGTAGTGGGTATGGTGATACTCAAGTGGTTATAATGAAATAGTATCTTTCACTGGTTTTCTTTCCATATATTCACAGATGATGACTAATGGCTGTTTGTAGAATAAGACATATGGGCATCCAGGCTTTGAGTGAAGTTGAGAACAAATTCTCAATGTTTGTGAATTTGGCTTTTCATTTGATCTTTCTAGCCAGCATTTTCCTGTGTGTTTGCGTGTCATCCCCAAGGCTTTCATCAATAACTTTTCTGAAATCATAAAGCATATAGTCTGTAGAGTATTAACAATGTAGTAACCCTACTGAAAAATACGAACTTGAGTAACATATGATTTACTCTCTCTGAGCTAGTACTTACCAATTAGTGAGCATGTATTTCTTTTTCAGTTGCTTTTCTTGTAAGAATTTTGCTGGAGATTGATATATTTACCAATCTTACATCAAATTTTTCACTTCAGTTTTATTTACACTTTCAGGTTCAAGAAAACCTGAACAGTGGGACTAATTTTAAGTTGGCTAGGTGTATTCGCCTCTTTATCCCTACCTCATTCCTGTACTTTAAACAGATATCTTTTAAAGCCAAACTAACCTTGTTTGCCTAGAACAAACTCAATTATAGGAAAGATAAACATCCTGTTTCAATTTCATTGTTCATTTCATTTAATTTCTGGTGGAAGTAAATGAGCTATTCCTTCTTTTACTTCCTACCTTTACCATTTGCTGTTAGATTGATAACTAAGAGTGACCACATGTACCAGTTTACACATGTTGCCCAGCAAAAATAATATACCCCCTTTCGTTCTGCCCAGTTTGGACGAAATATATATATATATATAAAATCATCTTCTTTATTATTCAGTTTGTCAATGAATGGCAGAAATATCTTGTATTCAAGTGTTCCAGTTTGTTTGGCTGATTCTTCATTTATCCATTAAAACAGTTAGTAGTCTATAAGATGAAGTTTGGACATTGTGAAATCCTTAGGATGGGGACTAATTCATAAATGCCTGTGTCATCCTTGTGCAAAGCCCATATAATCTAATTTTTATTTATGTACTGCAAAAGCAAATACAAGGAATACCTTTTAATTTAAAGGAAGAAAAATTGACTCTACTCTGAAGGATTTGGTACATTTCCTCATTTTCTGAGAATGAGAACTGCACGTCTGTCTTACTTTCCTTTCGCTCTTGCTGCTTTTACACCCAGACCCAAATCTGATCCTCAGTCAAGTATCACTATTAGCTAATTTGGTGATTAGCATATGTCTTCTTTTTGGTGAAAGTGATTCTATGAAATGTATACTCTTTGGCTCTTTGTTAACCATCTTAAGTTTTTGGCAAGGTATTTGACATAAAATCATAACAGATACCTTTTCAGCACCCAATAAGTGTTAGTCAGTACTGTTTTTGAAATAAAAAGACTGAGTGGAAAAAGTACCCAAAGCCCAGTGGATTACTTTTAAAACCTTGGTATAGAGAAAAAGACCAACCATTAAAAATAAGCTAGCTGTACATATTAACTTTAGAGTAAGTTTTAATGACTAGAGTTTGACTCTTTATTATGTGTTATCCTGTGTAATTTGTATTTCTACCTAGGCAGTAAGTTAGCTATGAGCAGTTGCTTACTATGTGCAAAGTCTTGTACTTAGAAATAAGAGAGAGCAGAGTAAGATAGGTCTGAAAGAGTCACATTTCCCTTAGATCCTAGTACATAGATTTTTGTAGGTATTTTTATAAATAAGTACATAATATATATTCATGGAAGATAATCAAGAAAATGTAATCAAAACTATGAGAACTAACCACCAGTAAATTACTGTCAGCCGGAGAAAACCACTGTTAACATTTGGTGTATATCCTTTGAGACTTTTAGAGATAAATGTATTTTCCACATTCCCTGGCAAATAGACTAAATAAATAAGTCATTCCTTTTTAATTTTTCTATTGTAACAAAAAATCAGACCATATTATACATACTGTTTTATGATCTGGTTTTTCTTTCACCTAAAAAATGCCATCATCATTTTGACTGCCAATAAATTAGTCTCTGCTTCTTAGTGAGTGTGTTTCCATTTAGTCAGCCAGTCCTATAGTGTTTACAGTTTTTCAGTCTTCAAACAGTGCTGTGATGTACACTGTAATTCTTTCTTTAGGATAAAGCCCTCTTAAGTGGTCTTCCTGCAAAGGTTGTGTTCAATATGAGGCTTTTTTTTGAACATTTTAAAAATTGAGTTATAGTCAGTTTACAGTAGGCAAATGATCTGAATAGACATTTCTCCAAAGAAGATATGCATATGGCCAATAAATAACCTGGAAAGATACTCTCATTAGCCATCAGTGGAAATGCAAATCAAAGCCACAGTAAGATACCACTTCATACCCTCTAGGATGACTGTCATCAAAAAGACAGATAATAAATATTGGCAAGGATGTAAAGAAATTGGAACCCTCTTGCACTCCTGGTGGGCACTTGAATTGTACTACCACTTGAAAAATACAGTCACCATTTGACCCAACAGTTGGACTCCTAGGTTTATAGCCAATAAAAATGAAAACATATGTTCATGCAAAAACTCATAATGAATGTTTGTAGCATATTCATGATAGCCAAACAACTTGAATGTCCACCAACTGACATGTAAAAAACAATTTACATGAAATTTACAGAATAGAGAAATCTATCGAGACAGATGAGGGATTGTCTTGGGCTGGCTAGGGGGTGGAGGGGTTAGGAGATAATAGCTAAACAGTACAGGTTTCCTCTATGGGGTGATTTTCATGATCTAAAGTTGTTTGTGATGATGGTTACACAACTTTGTGACTATACCAAAAATCATTGAATTGTACACTTTAAATGGTTTTATGTGATATGTGAATAATATTTCAGTAAATCTGTTGCCAAAATAAATGCCAGGGAGGACTTCCAGATAACTGAAGACAATGGTGGTCATCTAGCTACTGCCTCCCACTTTTCCTTCAAAAATATACATATAATAAAATGAAGGAAAATTTGAAGACATAGTATAATTTGAGAGAATTTAAACTTCAAGTAACTTTAAGTAAAAAGGAAAAAAAAATCAAATGTAGCATATGATTTCTCACACTCTTACTCCATTCCTGCCTGCCACAAGACTTTGTGGCAAGCAAGGGCAAAAGAAAAAAAAAAAAAGGAGGGAGCTCAGCTATAAAAAAGAATGAAATTCTGCAGTTTGCAACAATGTGGATAGACTTAAAGGGCATTAATAAGTCAGGTAGAGAAGGACAAACAGTCTGTTATCACTTACATGTGGAATCTATAAGGTAAAACTGTATGTAACAACACAGAAACAGACTCACAGAACAAACTAGTGGTCACTCGTGGGGAGAGGGGAGGTGAGAACCAAGATGGGATGTGGATTAAGAGATACAAGCCACTATGTATAAATTAAATATGCGACAAGGGTATGTTGTACAACACAAGGAAACATAGCCATTATTTTGTAAAAACTCTTCATTTTTTATATGTATTTTTATTGAAGTATAGTCAGTTTGTAATGTGTCAATTTCTGGTGTACAGCACAGTGCTTCAGTCATATAGGAACATACATATATTCATTTTCATATTCTCTTTCACCATAAGTTACTACAAGATATTGGATATAGTTCCCTGTGCTATAATAACTTTAAATGGAGTATCATCTATAAAAATATCAAATCACTATGTTGTACACCTGAAATTTATAATATTTTAAATCAACTATGCTTCAATTGAAAAAAAAAAAGGAAGGAGTGAAACAGAGAGAGAAGTCAAACTTGATCTAAACACTTAGCCAGAAAGACTACGTTTACCCTGAAAATTCTAAAAGGAAGAAAAAAGACCTAGGTTGGAGTAAGGGCTATAGGGAAGGGACTTAAAAGTACATACAGTTTGAAGAAGCAGCCTTCAAAATAGGTAGCTTACAGGGGAGACAAAAAGGCACATAAGGAAGGGAAAGGTAGCCTTTGGCAGTTGGACGGTGAAGGGAGAGTAAAGCAAAGGGGAGAAATTCCTAGTCCTGTGAGTCCAAGAACCACAAAACTGTAGGATTCATAATCAGCTTCTCTCAGAACAGAACAATTGGCTGATATACCTGGACTTTGCAATATTGACAGAAGAGGGCACCATTAAAATAGGAATCTGTAAAACATCCCAGTTAAAGTGTTCAGATGAAAATTCATGGTGGTAAACAAATTTATCTGTAAAAGTGAAATTAGGTGAATTAAATTTCCAGCTCAAAAAAAAAAAATCTAGAAAACAGCACAGTAAACCTAAAGAGAGCACAAGGGAGGAAATAATAAAGATAAAAAGTAGAAATTATAGAGGTAGAGGATAGAAAACTGTAGACCTAATTAATCTACATTATGATTTTTTAAATTATCAAAATGAAAATGAGATCACAAGTTGAAATAACTTCTAAAAACAATTTATTTTTGTTTGTTTTAAAAATCGCAAGATCTTACTTAACAGACCTCACAGTAATTCATTTGAAAACCTAGATAAATAATTTCCTAGGGACATGCAGATTATCAAAATGAGTTAGAAAACTTAAGTGGATCAATTTGCATAGAAGAAATAATGCTGTTAAGAAATTACCCCACAAAAAAAGCATCGGGCCCAGATGGTTTCACCAAGGAATTCTATCAGACCTTTAAAGACTAGATAGTTCTACTGCTTTATAAATTGGTCCAGAGTTGAAAGTGATAGAAAGCTTCCTAATTTGTTTTACATAAAGCTATACTTGCTTTATCAATGTCAACACTATACTTGTATTGATACTTAAACCTAATAAGAATAGTACAAATAAAAAGCTCCAAACCAACATCCCTTATGAATACTGATACAAAATACTAAATAAAATAATAGTGTTGTTATTAAATAATATGCCATGACCATGTGAGATTTATCCCAGGAATGCAGAGATGGTTCTGAATTAACATAGTCATTAATAATTACACTTCATATGAATAGCTTTGGGAAGAAAAATCATTTATGTCCATAGATACTGAAAAAGCCTTCCAAAAAAGTCATTCATTTATGATAAAAATAAAACACACAGACCTACACACTCAGTAAAAAAGAAATTGCAGGATACTTTTTTAAAAAATGAAAAAATCTATATCTTACTCCTAAAGCCAGAGATCTTATATATTGGGAAATACTTGAAGTGTTTCCATAATATACAAAAACAAGGCAAGTGCTCACTACCTCCACTAATGTTCAGTATTGTAATGTAGGTGGTAGCTAATTCGGGTAGATAAGAAATCAGTCAGAAGCATGAGAATGGGTAAAGAAGTGAGCTATCTCTTCTCTCAGATCTGTTAGCATAGCTAGAAAACCCACAGGGCATCACTGGTAAAATGAATTCAAACAGTAAAAAGAATTCATTAAGGTAACAGGGTATGAAATTAACTTCAAAAGATCAGCAGCTTCATAGACACAAAGAGTTACCATTCAGCAGTCCTGTCCTGCATGAAGAAGTTTTTAACATTTTTGTAAGTCACAAAAGTAGACTTAAATAGGATGACTCAGCACTATAAAGATGTCAGTTCTCCTTATTTTCTAAATGTAACTCAATCCCAGTGAAAGTACCAAGAAACTTTTTAAAAATGAAGTTAGACAACATTGGTACTAAATTATGAGGGAGGGGAGGGACAGACAAGTGTAGCCAGGAAGAGACCATAAAAAGAAAACTACCTGAAGGGATTGCCCCTACCAGACACTAAAACATGCCCTATAAAGCTTCTATAATTAACACAGTGCACTGCTGTCACAGGAATAAACAAACGGAGCAGTGGAATAGAAAGCCCAGAAGCAAACCGAGGTCCTTGTGTAAACAATAAAGGGTAGCATTTCAAGTCACTGAGGTAGAGATGAAGTTTTCAATAAGTAGTACCAGGATATCTGGGTAGCCACTTAGAAAGAGGTAAAATCAGATTCAATCTTGCACAAGAATAAACTCAACATTAAAGTGTGTACACAGATGTTCATAGCATTATTTATAATAGCGACATACTGAAAACAGCCCAAATGTATAACTGATAAATGGAGAAGCAACATGTGGTATGTCCATACAGTGGACTGTTACATGGCAGTAAGAAGTGCTGGTACTAGAGCATGGATGAAACGTAAACATTATGCTGAGTGAAAGATGGCAGTCACAGAAGGCCATGTATTCTATTATCTCATTTATGTGAAATGTCATTAACAAGCAAATTGTAGCAACAGAAACTAAATTAGTGATTGCCAGGGACTGAGGGAGTTTGGGGAAAAGAGAAAGACTGGTAAAAGGTACAGTGTTTCTCTCTGAGGTGATGAAAATATTCTACAGCTGGTTGGAGTCATGGTTACAGAACTCTATAAATATACTTTTAAAAATTGAATTAAACACTTTCAGTAGGTAAATTATGTGGTATTTGAATTGTATACCCATAAAGCTGTTACCACACAGAAGAAAAAGAAGCAACTCCAAACAGATTTAGAACCTAAGCGTTAGAGAGCGGGAGTCAGACAGTAGAGGTACTAAAAGAAAACACGGGTTTTCTTCTTTAACCTGGGCTTAAAGAAAGACTTACTATGACTTAAAACCCCAAAACAGTAAAAGACTGGTAAATTTGAGTACGTAAAAATAAGAAAATTTTGCATGGCAAAAACCACCATGAAAAAAGTTAAAAGATAGCTGAAAAACTAGAAGAAAATATTTTCACTATATACCACAATCAAAAAGGCTAATATCCTCCATATGTAAGAATTCTTTATAATTGAAGGACAAAAAAAAAAAAAATTCAGAGACAAAGAACCAAAGGCCTCATAGGAAAATGGGAGAGCTCATGAAGAGTAAATACACACAAAAAGTTTAATCTTACTCAAAATCAAAGAAATACAAGTTAAAACAGCTTTGAGATAACATTTCTTATCTCTCAGATAGGCAAAAATTAGAGAATGACAGCACATTCTTTTGCCAGACTACTGGGAAGTAGGCCCCCCCTTACACACCAGTGGCAGGGACGCCAGCCCACGCAGCCCTTCTAGAGGGTGACTGGCAATGCTTGGCAACCCCACAGACACACTTCTGACCCAGCAGCCCCGCTTGTGGGAATCTCCTTTAATGACACTCTTGCATTTGCACAAGCTTACTCATTTTAGGATTGTTTGTAATTGCAAAATATTGAAAACCTAAATGCTAATATAGGAGAATGACTGCATAAATTATGGTACAGCCACACAACAAAGAGCTGCAGTTTTAAGAAAGAACAAGGAAGGGCTCTGAGCTGTCACGGTGTAATTAAGCAAAAAGAGTAAAATGCAAAGGGCGTCTATAGTATGCTGCTCTGCACGTGAGCAGGGAAGTGTGATACATGTGCCTGCTTATTCCTGCAAGAGAAATTGAGGAATAATAAACCAGAAACTAATAAAATTGTTTTCCTACAGGGAAGGGGAGTAGGAATGGGGTAGGAAGATTGGCAATAATGGAAACAAGATACTAGGGAGCAGAGGGGAGTGACACTTCTCCAATTATACTTTTTTGTACAACTCTGACTCTGAGAACTCTGGTAATTTTTCACGCATTCTCCAAATATAAATAAAAGTCAGCCTAGATGGGTGTGTTGTGTGGGGCATGATTCCAAAATGGAATACAAACAGTAAAAAGTGAACTTAACTCTGTTACAAATAAGTAACAAAACCACACTGACTTGAGTGGGGAAGAAAGGAACCAAGTAACTTTGGAAAACAGGAGTTTGATTTTATATTCTAGGGCTAAAGATAAACACAACAAGTGTTGTACTGCATGTAGTAAATGCGTTTCTCACAGAGGTCCTGGTTAGGAATTCTGAAACTGTCTTTTGTGCATCCTGAGTTTGAACAAATAAGTGAATTTATTATAGATAATGAAAGTATAATTTTTCACCATTGGATAAGAAAGTTACAGATAAAGGAATAACCTGGAATGTACCCTGTTTTCTTTGGAGTCGGAGGTATCCATATGAACCTGTGATTTTTAGTATATGTTTGCAGGTGCAGAATTCAAAAATAAATACAGCTGGGTGAATGTGTTAGTACACATACAAACATGTTCTAGTTCTGTCCTGAGAGGACGACGAGCTGTGAGACCCTAGTTAGAGTGAACACCTTAGTGCCTGGACCTCTCAATACCATTCTCCGGAGGGAGGAACCATGGGTCCTGGGGGAAATGGTGGAGTCTGAGGCTGGGGTAGGGGAAACACAAGAAGATCTTGGAACATCGTGTGTTGCCAGGAAGCCAGTTTGAAAATGGGAGTATTGGATTTTAACCCACAGCATAATATATATCTCCAGGCATTCATACATGTAAATAAGTAGATAAATAGGGAGAAGGGACAACATTTTCTTACAATGGAATTCCAATGAGTTTAGAAGAAAAGAGGGGACTTAAGATCACCATCAGGCAAAGATGCTGTCATTTGGGGACATTGAAAGTAGGTACAGGTGCACTCTGCTATTTTTACAACTTTTCTCCAAATGTAAACTTATTTTCATGTAGAAAGTTTTAAAAAATAAGTAAGAGCTTGAGGTACAAGTAACGCTTCCTTATCTTTTTTTTGAGTTTGATATGCAAACGCAGGACCCAGACAGATTCTGGTGACGCCTTTGCTGTCAGAACTCATTATGTGAAGTGAGGCTGGATAGACTCACAAGACCCCTGCATTTACTATATATTTTTGTTGCAATATTATTGAAACTTGGTCTAGAGTTTATTCTTATTCCCCAGGAGTCAACCATCAGCTCCTTGCTTATTCTCTCAATTTACTCTTCCTTAGAGGGCTCATTCATTTATTTTGCATCAGCTGTCACTCTTTAAGTGAAAAGTCTGTTCCTGCCACTAGCCTGATTGTCTTCAATGTCTCCCTAAATCAGCCTCAGGGAAAGTTCCAGCTCTTAAACTTCACTCTCAAGGCATTGCCTGCTCTGTGCCTTCAGCCTCATTTTAAAGACTCTTGCTCTTCCTTGAATGTAAAGCCCTTGCCTTGCTGAGCTATTCTCACTTCACCAAATTCACTCATCCTATGCCTCTTGGCTCTTGCCCATAATGTTCCTTCTCCCCCAAATCCTTCATTTCTATTTCTTCTTTGCCTGGCAAATTCCTTCAAATGATAGCTTAAATGTTATTTTCTCCACAAAACATCCCCTGAGCCTCCAAGACCAGCCTTCAGTGCCCTCTTAGGTGCTTCCCTAGAAACCTAATTTTAATTCCCCTGTCCTCATTTACCCACAGGAGCGTAGTAATGTCTGTATCTTTCTTTGGACCCTCTGTGGTATAAAGAGTGAATTAGACATAATGCCATTTGCAGCAACATGGATGCTCCCGGAGAATGTCATTCTAAGTGAAGTAAGCCAGAAAGAGAGAAAAATACCATATGAGATCACTCATATGTGGAACCTAAAAAACAAACAAACAAAAACAAAGCATAACTACAGGACAGAAATAGACTCAGACAGAGAATACAGACTTGTGGTTGCCAGGGGGGCAGAGGGTGGGAAGGGATAGACTGGGATTTCAAAATTGTAGAATAGATAAACAAGATTATACTGTATAGCACAGGGAAATATACACAAAATGTTACAGTAGCTCACAGAGAAAAAAATGACAATGAGTGTGTGTATGTCCATGTATGACTAAAAAATTGTGCTGAACACTGGAATTTGACACATTGTAAAATGATTATAAATCAATAAAAAATGTTAAAAAAAAAGAATGAAATTAGAGGAGGGAAAGGCCGCTTTAAAGGCTAGAGGCCAGTAAGAAGCCCCTTAGGGAAATCCACCAGGAGCTCATGGTTGCCTGTGTTAGGTTATTGGCAGTGGAGATGGAACCCAAAGATATTTAGAAAGTAGGTTGTAAGATCCTGGAGGGAAATTTGTCCTGTTTCCCATTAGATTCACAGCAGGGAAACTCTCACAAATGTTGCCTTATAACCATGGTTCCAATTCCATGTCCTGCCCGTGGAACAGCTCACTTCACCCTTAACTGTCCTGATACTTTCTTTTCTGTAATTACCTGTGGAGCTCTATGAGGCTGGCACTTCGCATATCCCGCTGGCTGTGGATTGCTGACTCAGTTCGTCTGACTAGTCGGGGAATATCTCAGTTCTTACCACTCTAGACCCTTCAGGCTTGTTTATTTGCTTACTTGCTTGTTTGTTTACTTGCTTTTGCTGGGTGGTGGCCAAGAGTAGATAAGAAACTAGTACCTTTTCTGCCCCTATGCCAGTTTCCCATGCGAAAGGTCCTACTTATTGTTCTTTTGTAACATTTTTTCAGTTATCCAATTTTTAAGTGTTTGGATTATCCTTGACTTAAACTTCTCTTTTATGAGTCATCCATAATTTGCCAAGTTTTGCTTTGAAGTCTGTCCACGGTCTTCATTTTACCCCATAGTCTTCTCATATCTACATTATTGTTATTATAAGAACCTCCCAGTTTGCATTCTTAATTCCTTTGCCACATTATCCTCAACTTTGCAAGAATTATGTTGATTCTCAGCTTTGATGTTGTATTATCTCAGTGAATTGAATTTTTCTACAGAATTTGAAGTATTAAATCAGATAATAGATGGATGCTTTGTAAATATATATCCCCTAGCTCTTGACTTATTCCTTTCTTTCTTAGGTTTTTTTCATTTTAAACTCTAATGCTTGATTTTAAAGGGCATTCATAGCTGAGCCAATATTTGTTTAACCTTAATTTCTACATAGAGAGGGAATAGTATACCAATTAGGAATAAAGGCTGGAGAATTTAATTCCAGCCTCACATCTTGGGTCCAGTATTACACAGGAGAAATCACTTAATCCATTTATGCCTCTGTCTTTTCAACTTTAAAATTGAGGGTGGGGTAACATGTCTTTTAGGGTTATTGTCTGAGGACTAATTAATCTTTGCAAACTACTACTTGGCATGCTATACATGTCACATTTTATGATATTGGTAGCAAATAAAGGTGTATTAACATTAATCTTTTACATTAACATTGATCAGTACTGAAGCACTCAATATACGTTATATATTTTTTGATGTAACTGCACATGTGTTAATAGGCAGGAAACACTTAAGTCATGAAGTGCTTTCACTTGGAAGAAAATCTCAGATGCAGCATATGTTAAAAATGCTACATGACTTCTAAATATAAGTAATGACAGCAGGAGACCCATTACAACAGGACATGTAGAAAAAGCAGTCTAGGAATGAACTTTATGCTTAACAAAATGAAAGTAATCTATTCCATGAGGGACACAATCACTTTGTGTTTGTTATCCGCCTTTGCAATTAATCAAATCCAGAAGGAGCAAACCAGCCAACAGCTCAGGCCAGGTTAATGTTGGGCCATTTCCAAGTCATGTGTGATACAAACTTGCTGCAGCATCTGATTAACCAGTTTACACTAAGATGACTATAGTAATGAGGAATAAAGGTTGCAGTAAATATGATTTCAAAGAGATAAAAGGAGAGGAGGTCTGCTGGGAAAGGTTGTACAGAAAAGTGTAAATATGGTTCTAGTGAACGGCCAAATAGCTTTCTGGCTTTACCAGTTCTGAACATTTCCCCCCATTTGTGCACATGCTTTCTCTCACTTGCTCTTATTTTTGTCTCACCTCCAGAATTTAACACTGGTAAAATGTTATTTAATATACCACCCATATTTGTACTACCCCAGTTATTAGTAAATATTTTTTATAGCTTTTTGAGAAATTCTGAATTCACTCAAATGTAACGCTTTATATTGGTGGTCATGTCTCTCTACTCTTTTATAATTTTGCCTATTTTTTCCTTTGTAATATTGATATCTGAAGAGGTCAAGCAAGCTGTCTTGTAGAATGGTCCATAGTATAAATTTATTTGTTTCCTCACAGTTAGATTCAATTTAAATATTTTCAGAGAAATACTGTATAGTTGGTTTTGTCCCCTATTTCCATCACATCAGGAAGCATGTCATTTTAGCCTGTCCTGTTATTTATTGGTGATATTAAACATGCTCACTTGGTTGGTTGTAAACATATCTTTTTCTCTTTGAAATTATAAATAAACAGTAATCAAAGAGTATCTTCTTCAGTAACCATCTTTCATCCAGTAGTTTTCTGTCATCTATTTGTGATCCTTGCCAAAATCATTTATTACATTAGTGGTTGCAAAATACTGATTTTCTACCTCTAAGAAAAATGTTAAATTTCTACAAATTAGCTTCCATTAGATGGCCCTTGATTTTGGTAATCACTTACTCATTTTATTTAGAATTTCTTAGGAAGTAAGTGAGAGAATTAGGTTCAAATGTTATTTCACCTTTAAAGGTCAAGCACTTAAAAAGTCACCCTAAGAGCTAAGGCACCAAAATATTAGAGTTTATCAGCAGTGTCAGTAATTAGATTCAGAAAGTTAAATTTCTGTAATTAGTCCCATAGTTATGTTTTCACCTTATAAATTCAGTTAAGTTAAACACTGTGTTAGTAGAGTCAGTGTGCCTGTGTTTTTGCAGAGGAAGTTGTTGAGCATTCTAAGATGCACAGTATGAATTCTTAGGTGCAGGCAAAAAATTAAATCTTACTAATTAATATCACTCTTATTGAGGATTTATTCTTTGAAAGCCTCTTTATTACCTGACCTTGATAGCATGTTTTAAGCACAGTTCCAGGATATTATAAGAAACATGTCTTTTTTTTTTTTCCATACTAAATAGGCAAGGTTATATTTAGGGTTTAAACTAGTCCCTAAATATTCTTAATAACCCCTGGGAGGGGATAAGAAACATTTCTAAATCTGTTTCACTACTATTTGTATTGAACACTTACAGGGTACAGACAAAGCTAACTGATGTGATTAATGATGTAATATCAAAGAGAACATTGAAATTCTGTGTTTTATTAGCAAGTTGTTGGTTGTCCCTTAATTGAGGATTCATTATGGATGGTATTCACTGTTAACAGCTGTGTCCTTTCATTTCAGAATTAGACTTCTAATTGACAGTAATGAAACTACATTTTAAAATATTCTTAATTATGATTGTTCACTACTTCACAGTTACTTGAATTTATAAGGCCTAACAATTTTCAAAGCTCAAAAATAAATAGAATCATTTGAATGATGACCATCCATGTATACAAGTGGATTTATCCTGACCTTTTTGACTAGTAGAAATATTCATTTTAATTTATCCCACAATGAAGGTGGATTCCTTCATTATTCTGCATTTCAGTTTATCTGTTTCATAACAAGAGCTTTCATTACGGTTTTTAAGGAAAGCTGCCTTGAATTTATATTTCTCATAAGTAACAAAAATTTTACCTGAGAAGTATCCTTTGTACATTTTGAAGGAAGCAGAAGTCACTTAAGGCAAAATCAGGGACCTGGATATTTGTGTTTTGGGTACTTAGGCTGGTACTTGACTTTTACCTCTTATTAGCAGGTGAGTACCACAGAGCACAGGAAATGGTAAAGGATTGAACACTTGAGAAACAGGTGTTTGAGGAAACTTGAAGTTAATGTGAAGCCTCTCAGACAGGGATAACTGTCTTACCACTTTTGTTGTTTGAATAGTTGGTGAAGGTTTGGTGGATTTATACAGATAGGTCTGAAATAGAGCCTGGTTTTGAAAAAGCAGTAACTTATTTTCAAGTTTTAAAGTCAGCGTCTTTTATTTTGCTGTTTTCTAAGCTGGCATACAGAGTGCTGCTGATCTGGTAGAGTGACAAGCGGTGTGAAGACAACCTTTTAGTAGCAGAGAAAGGTAGTGTTTCTGGCTAGTGGGATACATCTTTTCCTCAAATAGTACAAGTAATGTCTGAGTCTTGTCTGCTAGGACCCTTGCAGCACTCCAGTATGCTGGCAGAAGGTATGATCTGTGTTCCCTAAAATGGGAGACAGAGGCATGTGCTTTACCCAGCAATTGCAGAAACCAGCGTCTAGAATTTAAAAATCACATTTCTCTTGCTTACTCACTGTTTTACCCAGTTAGGCACCTTTGATTTTTATTTTCTTCACTTTATTTTGTTTTTCTTCTCATGGTTATTGAACGTTGAGTTTCGGTTAATTCCTTCTAAGTCTGCCACCTGAGCCTAATATAGACAACAGGCGTCTGGCACAGGGCAGAATTGTCTTCTGATCACAATTCTATTGCTGTCTCCATCTGCTGGTATAAAGAAGTAATGCTCTTGCCAGAATAAGCCAGCTCATTTTAATTTTAAAAAACACAAATTGAGAAATAAGGAATTATGTTCCTAATGTGTTTTCTTTCTTTGTGACAATTAAGTCAGTTTGAAGATGCAAAACTTCATTGGATGTCAGTTTTTGTAGGCATTGTCTTTGGGGTTTTTCAAAAAGGCTTTTTGTTAGTAAGATAAAAAATGTCAAAGAGCCATTAAAAATCTGATATATTAACCATGCATAGATTCCATACATTTTGTTCCTTAGGGAATTAGAGAAAAATCTAATTATCTCAACATTTTTCCAACAGTGTGCATCAAAAATTTAATGGTGAGAAATCTAAAAAATCCTGATAGTCTTTGCACGTTCACAGTTTCACCGGGTTTTGCATCATTGCTTCTGAATTGCTAATGAAGAGCTCAGTGGGGCTTCCAATGCATCTCAGATATTCTGGGTGGTGACCGGCTAGAGTGGTACTGACATCACAACAGAGAGCCTTTGCCTTTTTGTTGCTTGAGTCCTGGGCGAGTGCTGTCGCCCGCTCCAGCCTTGCTCTCCCAGTGCCTGGCTCACCAGCCGGTTGTGTGTTCCGCGAGCTCTGTGGAAGAGCAATGCAGAGCATTGGTTTACAGATACTATGGAAAGTACACCTTCACTCACTCTGTATGATGAAGCAAATACCAACACGATGAAGGTATGTGACTCTTTGATTTAATAGTGTGTACAAAAGGTGATCAAACGTATGAAGAGTTACACATACTCAATTAGTACCCTAATTTTTGCTAGGGGCATATGTGATAAAGTCCTGTGTCCAAAATGAGAGCATGTTTTTAAATGGTTTTTGTTTATTTTTGCAAAGATATGTTTGTTTAGATTGATAGAATGAGGAGCAGGATTCCTTTAGTTCTCAGCAGTAGTACAAGTTCCTTCTACTCTACCCGTACATTTGTGACCCTTTCTGTATCTTGAGGACAGAACAGTTTGCCTGTGTGCTCATTGATATTTGTGTAAAGCAGCACAGTTGTTCCGTTGGAAAATGACTTCTCTTTCAGGTTCATCTTAAAATAGAAATACTGTATGGCTCTTTCATGTTAACATTTTTATTGTGGAACAAATACAGTGTGGATAAGACATCTTTTGGAAATTAAGAAACTAAGAACCTTAACTTTAAAAGCAGATGTTAATTTTTATACTCCTTTTTGGAAGACTAGATCAGAATTGTTTTAAAAGTGCTTCTTAACAGCAACACCTAGCTCTGTCATTGCTCTGATTAGCGGAGTCGAACACCACATTGCAAAAGCGAGCACATGCTAACTGCATTATGTGATTTTTGAGATCTGATTTCTAATCATACTGTCTGCAAACTTTGACATTTACTTTGATATTTTATGATTCTTCTAAACCAGACTCTAACCATGTAGGTGAGATTGAATAACTAAAAATGTCCATTAGTGTATAATTGACGTGTTTGGAAGATTTTTGAGAGTTTTGTTTACTTTTTACCTGGATTTAGCTGAAATTTTAACAGTATTTGGAATTGCTGCAATACTTTCAACCCCTCTCTGCAATTTGAAACAATTATTTTGACCTTAAGAAATAACTCATCTCTTTAGAGGAGATAGGACAAAACTCATTACGTAGCTTTTTTTAAAAATCAATGCTGAATATCATTACTCCTCCTTCTTTTATTTCTTTCTGATTCCCAACTGTGTAATCAGGATCAGACATTAACAGCTATTATTAAAATGAGGGCTTTTTTTTATCAGATATATTATTTCAAACTAATGCCAGAATTTCATCATTTCTTTTTCAAGCCTGAGGTTTTAAATTTTATGTCGAACTATGAAAGAAGAAAATGGAAATAAACAGCACATAATTCTTACACACAAATGCTTTTAGCTATCCTTTGCCACATTCCACCTTTCTCTCTTTTTGAAGTATCCTTCTCTTTTTTGTTTCTTTTGTTATTTCCTTTAGGTTATCTCTCTCTGCCCTTCGCAGCTTGTGCGTGTGTGTGAGTGAGACTTTCTGAATGTTTGTCTCTTCCTCTCTGTCTTTTCCCTCCCTCTGTCTTCCTCCACCTGCCTGTTGGTCCTTCCCGCCTTGTCTCAGTCTGTCCCCTTCTCTGATCCTCTGCCTGGTGTCTCAGGGCCCCTCTCCCTTCCCTGTCTGAATCAGTCTCTATGTCTGCCTGTCTTTCCTTTTCTGCTCACCTGACCCTCTCCCTCGCCTGTCATCTCCCTCTCTCCCTCTGTGCCTTTCTCCCTGCCAGCTATCTCTGCACCTTCATCTCTGCGCCTCTGTTCCTCTCCCTTCCTGTTAGTCTTGCTCATCCTTCTTCTCCCTTTGTCTCCGGGGTACCCCTCGATGTGCCCCTTCCACTGTCTTTCTGTCTGTCCCCCGACCTCTTCCTTCTTCCTCTCTCACCCTCCTTTTACTCTTCTGTGCCTCGCTTTCTCCCTGCCTCTCTGTCCGTATTTGCTTCTCCCAGTCTCCTGACTGCTGTTCCGTTAGTCTTTCTGCCTCCGTTTCTCTCCCCATCTTAGCATTTTTCTCCCTTTTTCACCCTCCCCAAGGTCTGTCTCTTTCCCCAAGGTCCAGGCTTCACTCACACACGTACACGCTCCAAATTTTCATTGTCATACAGATTTTCAGTTTTCACTGGAACGAGATCTGCGCTTGACTTTAAATGCCCTTTGGTTATTTAATAGCAGTCACTGGTCAGATTTTATGTCAAACTCTGTTCTTTCTAAAAGACACTATTGAGTAATAATTATATTTTAAATCAATAGATTTTATCCCTTCCTTATTAGTTTAATTTTCAGACATTTATATTTCAGGACTTTCAAGTGGGTTGACATTCTCACATACTGAAATTGTCAGTTAAAACATTTTGTCTCGGCGGCCGCATCGCCGCCTCCGCAGTTGGCGGCCGAGGAGCTTTTCTCTCCGCCCCGCCGCCGGCTTGTCTCCGGCCGGGGGACAGGGAGCGGCCGCCCGGCCCGCCTCAAGGAGCCAAGGAGCTTCTAGAGGAAGAGCAGCAGCAGCACCAAGGCGCGGAACAGCCGCGACAGTAACACGGCGGCCGCCACGGTCGTCGCCGCGGGCATGCGGGTCCGGCCGGCCTCGGGCCACCTCTCCCACCTAAGGACCCCCGGGGCCTGGGCAGGACCTCGGCTCCGGGCCCGGGGAGCCCCCCGGCCGCCCCCACGGCCGGCAGCAGAGTGCTGCTGCGCTCCAGCTCGGCCGGGTCGGGGTGGAGGCCGGTCCTCGGGGCCAGGCCGGTGGCGGCAGCGGCGGCGGGAGGAGGGACCGGGCTCCGCCCAGCACCGCGGGCTCAAGCCGCCGTCGGCGGCCCCTGACGGCCAGCGCGGTGACCGGCAGCCACGCGGCCGCGCAAAGGAAGCCCCGCTCGGGGCGGGGGGCCCGAGGCCGGCGGCTCCGGAGCTGCAGAGCCCGGCGGGGAGAGACGGGGCGGCGGAGGACGAAGGGCAGGAGGGAGAGGGCGGTGAGGGCGGCGAGGACGAGGTCCCGGAGGCCGAGGAGCCGCTGCGGTCCGGACGGACCGTGAATGGCAGTGGGCTGCTCCCTACAGCTGCCGGGAAGACTGTTCGGGCTCGGAGGAGGAGGAGGACGGGGACGTGGCCTCCAGCGGACGGGTGTTGAAGGACGGCTCCCGTTCCTGGCACCGGCCCGGGCGGGGCCGGAGTGAGCCTCTCTCCCCGCTGCCGGCGAAGTCGGCCGGCGGCTGCTGAGACCTCAGTTCCGGGAGGGGAGGAATCGCGATGCACGACAGGGCGGCGCCGCCGGGAGTGTAGACAGGAGCCGGGGTGTAGACCGAAACTGGGAGTGTAGACAGAAGCCGGAGTGTAGACCGGAGCCGGGAGTGTAGACAGGAGCCGGGGGTGCGGACAGGAGCCGGGGGTGTGGTCAGAAGCCGAGACCTCGAGGCGGCGGCGGCGGCGCAGGGAGGAGGGCGTGATCAGCTGGACTCCAGCCCCGCGCCTAGGCGCCGTGTTAACGCTGAGAACCTGGCCCCTCTCCTGCCGCCGCCGCTCGCCGACATGGACTCAACCTTGTATTCGTCCACAGGCTCCCTTCTTAAAACCAATCATCATATCGGCGGTGGGGCCTTCAGCGTGGAACCCCCAGGATTTTTTCTAACAGCCTCACTCCCTTTGCGGCGGTGGCCGCCTCCAGTTCACTGAGGACCAATCACTCCAATCATAGCTACGTGAAAAACACCCGTAAGAAACCGAAGCGTTCCGAGCCGGAGGAGGAACTTCTCCAGCAATTTAAACAGGAGGGGGTGTCCCCAGCAGGGGGGTTCGGTGCCCGCTACTTATGGATGTTTCTGTTAGCTGCTGCCTGCCTATTTTCCCTCATGTTGGGACTGACTTAGCTACGAGTGAGAGGGACAGGACTCTCCGAGGATGGAGGACTCGGCAGTAAGTATTAAACCCTCTGGGCAAGGGAGCAAAGGGCCTATGGTTAGTGCTGGGCTCTGACCGCACTGGGCATCTTACCTGAGGTGATTTCTGTCAGCAAGGTCATGGTTTAATAGTGAAACGCAACAGACTGAGTGTATTTTTGTCATCTTTCTTTAAGAAAGAACATGATTACCATGATTAGAATGAAAATCCCATGGCTACTTTTAAGGTTTTCTGTATGATGTATGTGGGAATTGAAAACATCTTACAAAAGAACAGACTATTACAAGTAAGCCTAAGTAAAATGCATTTATGTGTTTAACTTACGTTTTCTTTTGGCCTTAAATAACCATAGGTGCAGTTGCCAATCCAATTACTCAATAGTTTAGAGGTTTTTTGATTGTTCAGATGCATCATCCATCATGCACTGGGATTTTTTTTTTGGTTGGTTGGTTTTTGTTTTCCCAAATTGAGTTGTGGTTCTAAAAGGCGAAGTAAGATCTCTTGAAACTCTGGTTAATTATTTTGTAGTATTAAATATGTGTGTAGGTAGTTCCATAATTTCTTTAAAATCTAAAAATGATTGATTGCCAAGCCCAAAGCACCTCCCCTCCCACCAGCGAAAAAAAGTTCTGGTAGGGCCGTGCAGGAGTTTGCAGTCAGATTCACCTGAATTGGTTTCCAGGCTCTGCCTTTTAACTTACTAAATGGCTGTAGGCAGGTGTGTTCGTCCACTCGTTAAGCCAGCATCACTTTCTGTGCTGAGCACTCAGGATACAGGAGTGGTAAGGCAGAGCATCCCTGCCCTTCAGCACAGGAAGGAGGTGGGTACTGACAACTTATGTTCTGTGAAGGGAGTGAGGGTGGAGTGATTGGTGTGCCCTGCTTCAGAGATGATGAGGGCAGGCACTGTGTGAGGTGAGACTGGAGAAGGAGACGGCCTTGCAGCAGTCAGGAGAGCATTGGGGCAGTGATTACAGGAGGAGGAAAGGCCTGGAGCTGAGCAAGAGCCTTCTGTAGGTGAGAGTGCCTTGAGCAAGGGGGAGCAAGCCAGAGTTTGAGCTTCCCTTGTGTAATCTGTAAAACAGCGTGAATCTTGGTTAGAATGATGCCTGGGAAGATTAAAAGAGAGAAAGTCAATTTAGTGCATGATGGATGGCCTGCTGAATACATAATTTCTCAGTATTAGGTCCTTTCCCTCACCCCTTGAAACTTCCTACCCTTTTCACCCAATACGAATTCAGTGTATCATGGTTTGTAAAACTGGCTTACTGTTATTAGTTTTGTTTCAAACTAGTGAATGATGGCCGACTTTAACGTGTAGGAGCAGAAATAGTATAAACTTTGGTTTGAATATAGCCAATTCTAAGACAGTCAGATAATTGATTATAATATTCCTTAAAGGGATTAGAAGAGGACTGAAATCCAGCACTCACTTTAATTGGTACCCTGGTTGCAAGAGTGATACATTGTGTCCTGCTTCAGATATTTGAGAGAGAAAAGAAATAAGGTCACATAAGAAGTTAAATTAGGAAAGTTCAGGTAAATGACATAACCTGTGAGCACTACCTGTCTGCATGTTTGTTTCTCTAACAGAATTGGTCTGTTCTGTGAACTGGCCCTTTCTAAGAACTAAATGCTTTACAAGTATAATCTCATTGAACCTGCCCAACAACTCACAGAGGCCAATGGTGGCATCTTCACTTTATAGACAAAGACAGTGAGGCTCAAGGAAGTTAAATGTATCCACAATTGAACAGCTATTGAGTAATAGGACTAAAATTTGGTTTCAGGTGTTGTCAATGAAAAAGCCCATTCTACTTTGGATATTGTTTGTAGGGGATTTTCTAAAAGGGTACTTTTATTAGGATTAAGAAAATAATTAATTACTTCATAGGATTAAATACATAGATACTGAAAGGCATAATTCTCAACTAAGATGACCTGTCATATCTTTGTTGTCGCTATTAAGATGAATGACTAATATCCCCTTAAGTACTAAAATTTCAAATGGCATAGAAAAGGATTGGCTTGCTAGAGCTTTGGTACCCTCGTCACCTCCACCAACATGGAAGGAAGGAAACTATATGGTGGTTTGCATTTTAATAAGTGGTAAATATGAGGTAGCCTGGGTGATGGAAAAAATAGTGGCCAAGAGGTAGAGGATCTGGGTCCTAGGGCTTGTCCAAATGACCTCAGTCAAGTTCCTTAGCCTCTGAGCCTCATTCTTAAGTATTAAACTGGAGTAGTAACTTCTACTGTCTGTGGGGTTTTTGTGAGGGTCAAGTGTGACAGTTTGTTAAATGCAAAGTGGTATTATTCAAAGTTTAGATAAAATTTGTCATTTTCCTGCTGAACTACCTTATATATGTAAAGTCATTTCTGTAAGTGATATTTAGTAGTGTATTTCCTACCTCTTCAACATTTAATTTTTATTAAATTCTTTAAATACACATTGTAGACATTGCTAGAGAAATCTTAGTCAAAATATAATGAATCCTTAAATTCATTGTACGCTTGACACGTTGTATATCCTGGTGGAAAGAAGTGCTTGTGAGTTCAGTTAGTCTGCACACCCAATGGTGAATAATTTCACTACCTATATTCATGTATCCTTTGTCATGTTATGATGTTTTGCCAGTGCTTAACCACATGGTTCATTGGTCAAGTAGTGTGCTTAAGGAAACAGTTTTACTTTGAGTAATAATTTCACCAGAAGATTGTAGGTTATATGTTAGAGTAAGCCTTAGTAAGCTTTTATTAGTTATTTAAATTTTGCATAGCATATAATAGATTAGCCTTTTAAATAGTTCCTAATCGTTTGATCTTTGAAAACTTTTCATTGATATCCTAGTTTTATTAATTAAATTACCTTCATTAAATTAAAAATAATAATAAATAATAATAAAATGTTTTGTTTTCCAGAGATACACATTTTAGACTGTTAAAGGGAATTTTTTTCTTTTAAATGAATTTTCTATTAATTTTCTTGTTTTTTTAGAAAACAGTGTTTAAATTTTCACTTTTTGAGGTACTTAAGACAATATCCACTTCACAATTGTGTTCCAGTTTATAGGTAAACTTGTATTTTTTTATATGTATATGGCTTTTTTAAAAGTACCATTCTCTATTTTCCAAATGTGTTATGGAAGATACATGTTGGAATTTTTTTCTTTCATTTTTAGCTTCTTATTTTGAAATACGTATAGATTCACAGGAAGTAGCAAAAAATATTAGAGAAGTCCCATGTGTGCCTTTTAAAGATTTTTAACATTAAAAAAATGTTTTTCTCAAGTTTGTGTCTTGTATCTCCATATTTAAAATGGTCTGAGGAACAGAAACTCACTTAGCATTTACCTACTTACATAACCCTACAACTATCATCATCCTGTTTTTATTTTGTTTTGTAAAACAGGTTAAGATAGTGTGTCCCAGTAGGACTGTAGCAGAGCTGTCAGGAAAGACAATTAAATGTACAGGTAACAAGTTATGTATGTTTAAGAAGCAAAGGAAGATAGGTAAGAGGAAAACCTTCTCCCAGCTGAGCTAAGTGTTATTTCCACGTGTCACTCTTCCTCCTGTGGAGTTAGGAGGTGCTCCTCTTTTCTGCATTCTTTTGGTGCCCCTGCTGCTTGTCATAGTTCCCTTCTCCGCTGTATAATCAGACTCCTAGTTGGGGGGGGCATGGAGTGGGGGTGAAATAGAACCCCCCCAAAAAAAGACTGTCTCTGCAAATCTTGTCACACCTCCATAGCTGGCCAATGCCCTTTCTGATTGATATATGATTTCTTTAATAGAGTTAATACAATGATTTTTTTCAATTAAATTCCTTTAAACTCTAGAGTTCCACAGATAGACTTTAGTAACTAGAGGAAAGCCTGAAGCCCAGTTACTGTCTTTTGACCCAGCCCCACCTTCTCACTTGAAACTTACCAATTTGCGTAAAAAAAAATGCATGTGTATGTACACACACACACACACACACAGAACCTATACATGAGTCCTAGTTAACTGCCCTTGTTTCATAACTTACATATGATATAAAAATGTTACATATAGCATGCAAATATATAGCCTAGTTGCTAATTTGATTCATATATAAGCTTCTGGAGGACCAAAAAACTAAAACTAAGTGCAAAAATGTCTATGGACATGCACATGTATCAACTCTGCGTTTCTGCAGAGATCCTTGGGTTTGCTAATAAGCTTCTCAAGTGGGAGAGGTCCTTTCCTGGTCTAAAAATAATGAAGAATTATGCTTTATGGTATCTGTAAATCATTACTCAACCTACTATGTTGATTTGACATCTTCTCTTTTCCTTTATATTCAAATACTTAGAAGGGCATATGATTTCCTCCTTTAATAGCAGGCATTTCCACAAAAATCATATGGCTTTTTTTCAGGCAGTTTGAACATACACAGCGCTGAGTACCAAGCACATCTGCTGTCAGGCTGTGACGCGGGGTCGGCAGGGAGAGACAGCGGAACGGTTTATTGTCTCCGTACTTTCACGGTGCTGGCTAAGCCACAGCTCCTTTTAACAGGTAGAAAATGAATGACAGCAAAAATTGTGGGCTGAATGGCCCCCATTGAACTCCAATGCCACAATTGTAGAGAAGGCAAAAGAAATACATTAACTATTAATAACTACTAAAACTATCTGATGTGGTGGACATAGCTTAAGGAGTAATGAAAGAAAGCCATTTAATCAAATCTGAAGTGTGTGAGACTGGATGTGCTCACTTTGTTCATAGCCGTAGGAAGTGGAACCAATTAAATTGGACAAAACCTTAGGTACTTTAAAGGGAATTTCTTTTGCTCACTCTGCAAATGCGGTGTATAGTGTGCATTTCTGGAGAGCATGAGGTTCTCAGTGGTGCTCACTCATGCCTACCGGCAGCATGTGCAAGCAATGAAAGGGTGTGCACTCTGTTGTGCACATCCTGTTACAGAGCGTGAAGTTGGATGGCAGCAACTGAAAGACAACACCAGTTCTACCTCAAGCTGTTTTTAACCCTATTTTTACTGAGCATGAAATACTCTTTGACTGAAAGAAAAAATAAAACATTTTTGAGCCTTTTTCCCCTGAGCATAATCCCTAGGTGCTTTCTTTAAAGAGGGTTGTGATCCTTTGTTAGAAAGAATGTGGTTGGCAGTTGAAGAAGTGAAGGATGACACATTAGTAGTTATAAAACAGAGTGTCTGGCAATTGTAATCTAAATTAAAATACTATAAAGGAAATATTTTTGTCATAACAAGGAGATGGGTCATGTTAGATCTACTGATTCAAAGTCTAGAGAAAATAAAGTTTCACGTGTTGATGAAAGACATTAAGCCATCAAAGAACCTCTGGGTGGATTAGATAAATGTGCCAGGAGCCCAGCAGGAGTTTTGCTTAGACTCTTTGATGACAGAGCTTAGTACTTTTAAGGCTCTCAAAGAATTTCCATTGTGATCCTGTGATAAGAATGAAATGCTAGTCATGGATAAAAAACACATAGAAATTCATTTAGTTACACCGGTGGTGCAGAGGGGAAAACATCAAGGAAACAGAATTCTGAAGGAGTGAAGGGAATGCCACATGAGAGGAGCTAAAATACCGTGAGAGCTGAAGGTTTCTTAAAGAATAGCCCAACACTTGCCACAGTCTGTTTAAAGCACATGACATTAGGAATGGCTGAATCAACTGGAGCTACTTTTATGGTGATGCGCACTTCTAGTCATGAACTTTAACTACAGATGTTATGCTATGAACCTAGCACAAAATATGTTAGTAAGAGTGTGATATATGAGACTAGACTACACAAAAGATTGATGACTGCAGCAACTTGTGACACTAGAACTAGACCAGGCCTCACAGGCTAAGGGCACAATCCTCCATAAGTCTGCTCTCACTTCCCGCAACCAGGCCACCCTCACTGCTGACCAGCTGGCTACCCATTACCCGTCAGGTTTGATAATTCCCTAGAATGACTTACAGAACCCAGGAAAGTGCTATCCTTACAATTATGGTTTTGTTGTAAAGGATACCGATCAGGACTGGCCAAAAGGAGGGACACACAGGGCAACGTCTTGGAGGGTCCCAGATGCAGAGCTTCCCTTGTCCTCTCTCCATGGGGTTAGAATGTGTTACCCTCCCGGCACAGAGATACGTGACAATATGCAGAATAGTGCTGTTCAGGGGAGCACAACCAAGCTTCAGCATTGAGTTTTTATTAGTGTTTCTGCATAGGCATGATTGAGTCATTGGCCATGCAGTTGAACTCAGTCTCCTGACCCCCTTCCCTTGCCAAAGGTCATGCTGGTATCACATAGGCTCAGAGCCCCAACTTTCTAGTTGCATGGTTAGTCTTTCAGGTGTGGCCAGTCCACATCCTGAGTCATCTCATTAGCATAAGCCATGTAGGGTCCCCACCATAAGTCACCTTATTAGCATAAACTGTCATGAGCCACCATCAATAAGAGACACTCCCATCACTCCAAAAATTCCCAAGATTTAGAAGCTACTTCCCAGCAGCCAGGGACAGAGGCCAGCCAAATTCTTTATTACATAATATTTTATGCTCTAACTAGTGATAGTGTCTTTGTTGTTCTGTATTAGGGAAATAATTTACTTTTCTAGTTTCTCATTATTTTAAGAGATAGCTATGAAATCAAGTCTGAATAAACATGTTTCTGTGTCTAAATAGTTCCCTTTAGCTGGTTTCATATCTTAAAAGCATCTCTAGGTAAATAATATACTATTTAAAGAATAAATTATAATTCAAACTCAGCATGGAACAAAAAATCTATATTTGCTCTTCATACTTGCCTATTATCTTAATGTCTGCTCTCACATTCTCATTATCTGTGCTCAATTGCTAGGAACCTAACCTTGGAATGTCCTTTAGTTATTTTCAAAAGCATGGTCAGATAGTAAGACCAGCCTTTTTCTTCCATATAGTCTTTAAAAGAGATCTTGTTATGTGACAAGAGATCTTATTACAACCTGATTGATGTCTTTATTTCAGTCCTGCATTTAACACATATGGAGGGAGCTCCCAATATAGTCCTGAACTATGGCAGCCTTAGAATTACAGCAAAATACATTTTACCCTCAGTAGCACTGTATTGTGAGGTAATCTATAAAGCCTTCAAGTATACAGTGACATTAATGGCCCTGACTTTATTGCATGGTCTCTTACCTTCATCCGCCAATATCTGAATGCCTTCAGAATCTCACCAAGTTGTCCCAGGATCCTCCAAAATATCTCTCAGGGGACTCATGAACAGCCCTTTCATGCTTTTCCTATTTTGTCCTTCTCCAGCCCGCTGCCCACTGCCACTTTTGTTAGTGCTTGCCGTAAATTTACTCATGTCCCTGCCAAAGTTTCTGCCTCCAGAGCTCCTAGTGTCATTAGTCTTCAGGGCACCAGACTCACTAGAATCTTCTGTCCCGGGCTGACCGCCTGCGTACCAGGAGCCCTTTGTCTCCCATTTCTCCCTGCTTTGGTTCTCTGATGAAGACACTTCCTTTAGCTTCTGCTCTGGCTCAGACTGGGACCCCTGCTATTATAAAAATGTAGAGAGACTTCTTTTAGTACTCCAGCATTCCTAAATTTCAACTTTTAATGTTTTGATTTGACATTATTAGGCTTCTTAAGTGCTACAATGTCAGGTCTGAAAATGGCCATAGAAGGATGCTTACCCTGTCCTGTAGCAAAGTAGCACCTGAGCTGTGTCATGTCGCTTCTTCCCAGGACTCTGACCACAGTTCCTATTACATATGAACATACCTATTGATCCACAGGAGAAAGGCTCTTCAGACACCAGCTGGAGGGCGATCTGTCAAGCCAGTCATCTCTCATTCACTTTACAAGTATTTGGGGAGACATTTCCATTTGCCAGACACTCTGATAAGTTTCAGTAATACAAAGATAAGTGAAGCAGTGCTCCCACCTTAAGCACTGCATAACAGGGAGGAATGATTATAGCTTATTAGTTCAGTGGCAAAGTAGAAATGAGGGCAAAGGCCATGGAAGTTCTCTCGGGGCAAAGCAGAGGGAGGGATCAAGTCTTCTTGGGAAGAAGCAAAGTGGAACTCACAGATCACAACACATTTGAGCTGGGTCTAGAAGGATGAAACAGTGCATTACACAGAAAGGAGGTAAAAATGATGGACAGAATGGGCAGTATCTTCAAATCCTAATGGTATGAATGTGCTCAGACAACTTGAAATAGTCTAGCTGGCCACAAGTTGTGGAGGAAGAGAGCAGAAGTTGAGGGGTGAAAACTTGACAGGAGCTAGACTTTAGAGATTATCCTGTGGACAAAAAGGAGATCTCACATTTTAGGGGGAAAATGTCACAGCAAGAGGTGTTCCTTGGTAGGACAAGCTGGGTGTTAGTGTGGTGGAGGACTTGGTAGACAGATTATACACAAGAGGCATATTAGAAGTGTGCCATGGAAATGGAGAGGAAGTGCTAAAGGGGAGGTGGAAAATGGATGGGGTGCCAGGAAAGGACCTGTAGTTTTATGGATGGAAACTTATAAACAAGTTAAGGTTTAGAGAAAGATCAAGAGTGAGGTATATGATATCACATATGTGGAATCTAAACACACACACACACACACACACACACACACAAATGAACTTATTTACAAAACAGAAACAGACTCACTGACATAGAAAACAGGCATGATTACTAGGGAGAAAAGGGGGTGGGAAAGGATAAATTGGAAGTTTGAGATTTGCAGATACTAACTACTGTATATAAAATAGATAAACAGCAAGTTTCTATGGTGTAGCACAGGGAACTATATTCAATATCTTGTAGTAACGTATTATGACAATATGAAAAGGAATATGTGTATGTATGACTGAAACATGTGTACACCAGAAGCTGACATAACATTGCAAACTGACTGTACTTCAATTAAAAACATTTTTTAAAGAAGAGGAAAAGAAAAAAAAGAAAGTTTCATGGGATCCAGATGAAAAGAGGCAAATAGATGGCATGTAAATGAAACCAGAGGCCATTGGGTTTGAACATTAGAGGGGACAGACTTCCCATGGGTGTAGTTCCAATGTAATAAGGAGGTAAATATGCCTGGTGTCTTTCTACCCTCATACCAACTTTTCACCACTCTTCTTAATTTGCCCTTTGTCTCAAAAAGCTGACCATCCATGTGTTCTCTTGGTGTCTGGCTTCTTCTGGGTTTGTCCAATGAGATGCGCCAACAAGAGACTGGAAGGAAGGAGAGACAGGTCAATATATTTATTTCCCTGCTCAACCGCTGTGAGGCCACGTTAGATGGAATAGTCCAAAATCACCACTCTTCTCATGGTCTACATGGCTTTCTCCTTCTGGGTCTCATTAACTGCTCCTCACTTGGGCCTAGTAGTCATTGCTTGTAGCTCCTATATTACTAACCCCAGGGTATTACACCATCTCTTATAAATATTCCCTTTGTAAATAACACTTTCCTAAGTAATCCTAACTCAAGAGCACATCTGTTACTTATTGGGAACCAGTGAGAATGGGAGAGCCATTTTAGGGGACCTAAAGAGTGGAGACAGCAAACACAAGCTCTCATTGAAGATGTTCAAGGAGGGGACAATGTAGCTCAAGTCGTAGAGTGCATGCTTAGCATGCACAAGGTCCTCAGTTCAATCCTTAGCACCTCCTCTAAAAATAAAATAAGTAAACCTAATTACCCCCCTCAATTTTTTTTAATGTTCAGCTGTAAAGAAAACTAAGAAAAGAGGTTGTAAATTGAATAGGGGCCAAAATGGAAAGAAAATATTTAGGATGAGATACATGATGATTTTTTTATCTTTTAAGACAAGGACACTTCCTCTCCTTTAAGTACGTAGGTTTATTGCAATAGAGGAAGCACCGTGTGTGTAATGGACCTTTTACTAAATCCTACATTTTGGCTAATTCTGACATCTAACTCTAACCTCCCTTAATGGCCACATTCGAGATAGAAAGGGGGAGTCTCAAGCTCATTTTGAACTCAGAAGCCATAGAACGAGTCTGGCAGTAACAGCTCTAATTGCTCATCAGGACGACCTAAATGATAAAATCACTGTACAGTCTTGGTTTGAGATCAGTAAGAAATCATGAAATGGCCATGAAGAAAGTGGACATGTCATAAACCAAAGAAGCAGCAGGGATGGAGTTCTTCCCAGCCAGAAGATGAGTTACATGGTGGAGAAGAACAAGGAAAGGAGGACCCACAGGCTGCTCAGGGGATAATGGTCACAGCTGTAGTTTGACTACTGCAGAATTTCGGCATTGCTTGTTGACATTCCCAGGGTGGCAGACTACGGCGGTGGGCAGCACCTTATATTTTGTGTTCCCCACATTTAGTCTTCTGGTTCAGGTACCGGCCTTCCTCACAGAATTTATTATATTAGGAGAGAAGCAATCAAGGTTGTATAACAGAGTGTCTCAAGGCACTTAGAATGCTTTTTCACCTGATGAACTGTGCAAGCAACAAGCTCTAGGAGTTCAGACAGGGAGACGGAGATCACTGAATACACAGACATCTACAAATGACTCATCTAAATATGCAGATGCACTGGACAATCCATTGAGTCTGAGGAGGAGGCAGTATCCTAATTTTGTATATAAAATTTATTAAGATTTTAGGATCTCTCTTGTTTTGAAGGCTCCCAAAATTTGCTATAGGACTCTGAAAATTGCCAATAGCTTTTTATTGTTGTTGTTGTTAAACCTCCCAATCCCACCAATTACCCCAAAGTGCTAGATGCTGAGCATAATATGAAGTAATATACAGTTATCCTTGAAAGTCCATGGTGTTTTGATTTTGTTGATATTTCTAAAATGTTTCAAAAAACATTTTTTTCTGTAACTGTAATACACAGAGAAATAACTATAGGCTTGAGTTAGGAAGATGTTAAAGAACAGGTGTAAAAAAAAAAAAGGCTTTCCCCAATATAAGTGAATTTACCCCTAACCCCCCCCAAAAAAGTAAAAAGCAGGAAGCATTGCAGAACATTGGAGAATTAATGCTATTTTTTTTTTAGATTTTTTAAAATTGAGGTATAGTTGATTTACAATGCTGTGTTAGTGTCTGCTGTACAGCAAAATACAATCCAAGAGCATGGGGTATCTTTCCATTTTTTTTTGAATCATCTTCAATTTCCTTTATCAGTGTTTTATAGTTCTCAGTATCTAGGTCTTTCACCTCCTTGCTCAAGTTTGTTCCTAAGTATTTTATTTTTCTTGATGAATTTTAAAGGGGATTTTTTTCCTCCTGATATTTCATTGTTAGTGTAAAGAAATGCAACTGATTTCTGTATGTTAATCTTGTATCCTGCTACCTTAGTAAATTCATTCATCAGTTCTAGTAGGTTTTATGTGGAGTCTTTAGGGTTTTCTATATATAGTATCAGAACACTGGGGAATTATAACATATTACTTAGCATTATCCTTCAATATTTGATGACACATCAGAAGCCCAGACATTTATTGACAACAAGGCAGAAACTCTGGGAGAGAAAGCAAGGCATACTAAGTTTAAGTGAATGGTGTGAATTTCTCCACAGGCTTAATGGTATCAGCGTATTCTTATCTCTTTTTTTCCCCCAAATAAATTGTGCAGCCTCTCATCTGTGTCATACCAGGAATTTCAGTATCTCTCTCCTTTTCTGTTGGATTGTCAGAGAATTCTAGGGAGTTTTTCAGTTCTAATTCTAAAGGAGTTTTAGCATGATTAAGTCCAAGTTGCCAGTTTCTCACTCCCAAAGTGTGTCACAACTGGTGACTGTTACCTTAGTCTGCTGCACTGTGTCAGCCCTCTGCTCTGGTGGTGTTTCTACTCCTTCAGATCTCTGTGGCAGAAAGATAGTTTTTAAAGGAGATAGATCCTTCCATCCCCCAGTGCAAGGGTCATCTTTCTTTAGGTTCCTGGGATCACAGCTCTTCATAATCAACTATTAAAATTCATACATCAAGTCCCAGCCTCAAAGTACTAGATCAGAACTCATGCCTCTGTCTGCTCCTTTCACACCTAGGAAAAAATCACCTGCTTTTCCTTCTGGTGACCACCTCTTCCAGAAGGATGGTACATTTTTTTAAATCCTTGCAAATCAAAAGTTTTTTTCCTCTTTTTTTTTGTTTTTGTTTGTTTGTTTTACATTCCTCTCTATGAACAGTTGGACAATTTAAGATTTAGTCAAACAAAACCTACCAGTAAGTGTAACACTTCTCCATAATTCCACGTAATATTGTATCTTAGGTTATAAAATGAAAAATAGGGCATTTCTGTAGCATAAAAGGAGGGAAAAGGGAACAACAAAATCTAAAACAAACTAGATTTTGTTCCCTATAAACTGGCAACTTATAAACCAGATGATATGTTTAAAGTAGTTAGTACAGTTCTAGGAATTACAAAATGTTGTATGAATAGGTGTTCTGCCAGAGAATGGATGGCTAAAGAAAACAAATTTTAAGTCAGAGAAGTGAGTACTTAACTCGAGATGACACATTGAATAACATGAATATGTCAGGAATGTCAGCTTAGAGGTCTGAGGTCAGAGCTATGTTCCTCCTCTCATGTTCTTGAATGTGCTCTTGGGAGAACCATGGGGCCTAAAAGAAGTCCATCACACAGTCTTCAAAGAGTTCACATAAATGGGAAGAGGGCAAGAAAAATGCCAGATTTACACCTATAGATGAGTTGGAAAATCATAAAAGCATGCAGAAGAGTGATAAATTACATTTAACCAAGCATGGTTTTGGAAGGACTTCTCAAAGGAGTTCAGTTTATTTCAATAATATTTATTAATGTTGCTACATCAGGATTCCTGCTGGTGAAGCACTTTACCTAGATGGTGCAGACTGTCTCACGCAATGCCAACTCTAAATCCCCTTTGGTGTGTCCTCCTATGCTTTAGAGGCTAGAAAGCTAAAAATTCTCAGTGTGGCTTCTGTGTGTGACCTAAATTCCACTAAGCAACTGCACCATGGAAGACTTGGAAAGAAGAAGTACAAAATATGAAGAGGCAGCCACAAGCACAGACTGATTCTTTGGAAAAATTTGGCGGCATGTGTGTCATCATAGAACAGAAGGGACCATGGGTTTTTGTTGAGCCCCATTTTGCTAAAAAGCCTTTTTTTCCTGCCCCTATCATCTAGCATCTGGATTACTAGAAAGTCTACAAGATAATTGTAATAAATTCCTCCCTGTATAATAGAGCTGTGAGAGATTATGTCATTTTCTACTAAAAACTTTGAAAGATACAATAACTGATCTCCGGATGGTTTCAGGCAAGGTGATGGGAGTTGGGATTCTTTACCTGACCGGGTTGGGCTGAAGGTAGGGGTAGTCTAGTTGGTAGTAGCGATTGGAATGCTGGTGGTCTGTAACACTTAATGGTAAAAGAGTTATTAAATTATGACCTTCTTTGAAGAATTAATGGCAGTGGGATGAGCTGCTCTGCTTCCAACTGAACTTGAAAGCATGAAGCAAGAAATGATAGAGGCAAGTTATCAAATCCTGGTTCAAATCTTGGTCAAAGAACCAGGAAGTTTCTACAGCTACCCTCAAAAATATCTTACATTCCTTCTAGGCATTGGGTATTACAATTGGGTGTTCGAGATTTACAGATACTAACTACTACTATAAATAGATAAACAACAGGTTTCTTCTATATATCACAGGGAACTATATTCAATATATTGTAGTAACCCATAATGAGAAAGAATAGGAAAACAAATCTATGCATGTATGTGTATGACTGAACTACTATGCTGTGCACCAGAAATTGATGCAACATTGTAAACTGACTAGAATTCAATAATAATAATTTTTTAAAAGTCAGAGCCAGAGACTAGTGGTGAAGTTGATGAAAAAGCAAGGCAGAATTCAGATCTTTGCCAGGTTTTGAGTAAAAACATGGATATTGATAGGGGAAAAGTTTAACATAAAGATTTCTAATGTGAGTATTTGAAATGATCTAGTTGACTTTGAATACCCTGAATCCCCTGTTTTACAGAATGTCACCAGACAGTTCTAGCAGCCGCTTACTCCCCTGGGCTGGTGAGGCTCTTCCTGCTTTATTTGAAAATAATGTAATCAGTCATTTTCCAAAAGAATGCCTATTTTTATCTGTATTCCATCCTACCATTTATGTAACTACAGATATATCTCAGTTTGACTGAAAGGACCTGACCTGAGATTCAAGTCCAGAAGGATAAACTACTTCTAATTTAGACTGGCAAATGCCTGGAATTTGTTTACTGAAGACTAGATACGAGTGGCTGATACGAAATGAAGTTGAGATGCTAAAAATTCCTGAGTTTTACAGAAGAGAAATTAGACAAGCCTATAGAGTTTAAAAAGATGGCATGGGCTTATCAAGTACTAATGGCTCACCTATGTTTAAATACATTAAAGGTAATAATGAAAAAAATCCATTGAAAATGACTTTGAGAAACATCATGTTAGGGATGCATTAGCATGTTTGTAAGGAGTTGTAGTGAAGAAACTCTTCAATAAGGCAAAACTAGAGGTGGAAAGTGTTACCCTTGAACTAGGCTCTCTGATAGCAGTGGGACTGATGGGATTCTGGAGTCAAGAAAGAGGTCAAGAAACAAGGCTAGGAGTAGTCACTCAATAATCAGTGAGGCTGGAGTGATCATCAAAATGGTTTGGCAAGCAGGTAGCTTTGGCAGTGGCTACTGAGCAAGGTGTCCCTGGGACTGAATCAGTTGGACAATACATGAAAATTCTACTTGAACATTATAATGAAAATGCTGCTTCTGAAAAGTGGTGGACAGACTTAGGGCAGCCACATTTGCAAACCATGCAGTTGGCTCTTCAGCTTATTCTTGGATGTTCAGAAGCCCTAGAAAGAAGGGCAGGCTGGGTGTCTGAAAAAAATGAGACTGCAAATTATATCACATGTACAATATAAAAATCTCTTTCTAGCTGTTCAAAAAGCAACAGTGAAATTCCAATCTCGTGATTTTCCTTTTCTGTCTGCCTGTTTTGGAGGCTTTGGGTTTGTGTAGCCAGTGCATACCATGTGTAAGCCAATTTAATAGATTCTACCTTTTGTGTGTGTGTGTGTGCGTAGCCTTTATTCTCTGCCAGTCTGTGTGTGTGTGTGTGTGTATAGCTATATAGATATATCTCTATGGGCTTGAGTTTATATATATACACACACACACACATATATATATACATACACATATATCTTACTAGTTCTGCTTCTCTGGTTGAACTCCAAATGATACAGTGGCTCAAAAAGTAATCCTATATGTTACCTGAGCTGCTATCATGAACTTGTATGCCACAAAGTTGAATGTACCCAGCAGGACATCACCACCAATAGGAAATGAAATATGCAGGATTAGTGTCCAAGTATGTCTAAAAGACCCCCCTAAATTTTATGCTCAGATGACTAATACTCCCAATGTGTCCACTTCCATAGCTGTACCGTCATGTCTTCTAGCCAAACTATGATCTCATAAATTGTTCTCATATTATCAATTAACTGGGGAGAAAAAAATCAGTTTTATTTATAGATGATCCAGTCTAAAGAGTTGGCCTCAGCCAAAAGTGGTCATTTCACTCTTATAGTCCACTGAGGGATACCCGTGTGCAAGAGCAGAGATGGGAATCCTCATACTGGGACTAACATAAGTGCTAAATATGATCACCACCCTTCTTTAAAGAAGAGACCCTTGTGCTATGGCTATATTATCACTTCCATGGCTTGTAGGGGTATATAATGGTTTGCAGAGATGGTTAGATACTTGAAATTCATGATTATATTGGAATATTATTGACAAGAAAGGTTTGGTAAGAAGTTCATGGGTGGATAGCTTAAAATTGTCCAGAATGTAAGGATATTTGTACCTCAAGAGGATGCTCACCATGATTATCACGGCTCTCGGTAATCATGTGAACGCAGTAATTGCCTCTGTTGGTATTATTCAACCACTATTCTCTGCACTCCACATTTATTCAATGGACTTATGAATGAAAGTGGCTCTGGTGACAGTGAGAGAGTTAGTATAGCCTCAAAGATGGCTTTCTCTGAGTGCTTCATCTGCGAGTAGCAAAAATTAGTTCCATCACAATAGAGTCTTATATCCCAAAGTACTTAACTGGCAACTCATGTCAGGTCAATTACATGAGACCTCTTCTTGCGTAGAAGAAAAAAGGTGGTTTATTTTCACTAGAATAGAACAGTAATCTTTGCAACCTGCAAGAATATGGATTTGTCTTCCCTGCATGCTTTATGTAATAATTCTCTCTGTGAATTACCATTTCCCTATTCAATATCATGAAATTCACTATAACATTGTTTCTAACCAGCAAACCATTTTACAACCTATCAGGGATATTGAGATCTCCTCTTATGGGATCCAGAGAAGACAGAGCTGGAAATACATAAATTCAAGAGTTGGAAGAGATAATGTGGTGTTGTGGAATGAACTTGACTCTCAGAGCCAAAGAAAGTGAGTTGGTGTCTGATTTCTATAATTTTTTTAGTCTTTGACTCCTGGCAAATTATATATCCTCTATAGGCTTGAGTTTACTTCTCTGTAAAATATGTAAATAGCAAGTAATTCATGAGATTGTTGAGAGTTAAGCAAAATACAAGTGTTAATAGATTTAGCACATGAAAGATAGTTTTTTAATAATTTAAAACAGAGCAAGTTGTAAGTATTCAAACTCTTCTCAACATTCGAGGAACAGCAGAGATAAATATTTTCTGTCAATATAGGTCTCATTATTGCTTTTATTGTCAACATTTTTTAATCAAGCCCTTAATATGTTCAAGGCATTGTGATTTTATCCAGAAACAGAAAAATAAACACTGTCTGCAAATTTGTTCCTGTATATATATTTCTTTTATTTTATTCATCCTCTTCTACATAATGTGTATTTGTAGAACTTAAATATTTCACCATGTTATGAATACAAATGAAATTACATCAATAGTAGTAATTTAAATTTCATTGTTTTTGGCTCTGGTGGCATATTGCAAGGAGTCGGTGCCCCTTCAGGTGTTAAACTCTTCAAATTCAAAAAAATTAGATAAATTGGAAGTTCAGGATTTGCAGATACTAACTACTATACATGAAATAGGTAAACAACAGGGTCCTACTGTATAGCACAGGGAACTATATTCAATACCTTGTAATGGCTGATAATGAAAAAGAATATGAAAATGAATATATTTATGTATAACTGAAGCACTGTGCTGTACACCTGAAATTTACATTTTTTTTACAACATTGCAAAGCGACTATACTTCAGTTTTTTAAAGTATGGACAGTTCAAATCTTTTTGGCAAGTTTCAAATATATATATTTGAAATTTGAGAGTGAAAAGTTAATTTATTTTGTTCTCTTGCTTTGTTTTGTGTCCTCTCATAGCTGAGAGAGTTAGTTGGAAACCTGGCAAAATAAATGGGGAAAAGTGGAGTAGGAAAAAAATGGGGAGAAAACACAAAATTACATATACTCATGCAATCTCTATTATGTCCACTATATGGAAAGAGATGGCAAAAACCACATATATTTATAATAGAAATATATATATTCATATTCATATAGAGCAAGTATTTGTATTGAAGTATTTAGAAATAACTTTCCAAGAAGACTAAATTTAGGGAAATATACTCAATATCTTCAATATTCTTTCTCATGGAGAAAAAATATGAAAATGAATATATGTATATTCATATATGACTGAAGAATTGTGCTGTACACCAGAAATTGACACAGCATTGTAAACTGACTATACCTCAATTAAAAAAAAAACTGAATTAAAAAAAATTTTTTAAAGGAAGACTAAATTTAAATTTTTCTAGTAGTTTCTGTGGATAAAGAAAGCAAATCGCTTTGAAATGCATCTTTTTGTTTTGGAAATAGCTCCTGGAATAACTGTATGGTCATTCAATACAGAACAAATATTTTATTCATTTTTCATAGTCAAGATTCTAAATGGTGGATTGATGCCAAGTATGAATACTTCATCTGGAATGTTAAGTGTTCTTTTTATAAAGGACTTCTCCATGATGAAATCTGAACCTCTACACATGGGAAGGGTTTTTGATTCTCTGTTGGTGTTGGAGGGCAAGGGTTTTTATCTTTCCTACAGAAGGAATTTGACAGCAAAGAAGAGCATCAGATAGAAAGTTTAGGGCCTTAATGCTTTGTTATTAACTGTGGTGAAACCTCACGGTGAACCCAGGAAGAGCGATAACACTGTCGTGAGAAGATGAACTACGTGCAGGAGACTCAGAGAAAAGAGCAGTTTAGGGCAGAGTCAACTGATGATGGTGATTAAGAAGCCGGTTGAACATAGGGAGCAAGCAAATGTCCTTTTGATGATCCTCAGAAACAACAGGGAAACATTCTGATTCAGGGCCTGGTTCCCCCAAACTTACCCATTTGCCCATTCTCAATGTCAGCACTGAACATTCTGCATCCCAGAAAACCCTTCAGTCTTTGGAAGAGAGACATGGTTTGTCCCCCCATCTCCTGTAGATATTCTGATATACTTGCTCTAGGCTGGAGCCCCCAGATGACTCTCACATGCAGCCAAGCTGAGGGTCACTTATGTACTGATGGGTAAAGCTCGGTAAGTGGTCTTGGGCCTGGATTGTGGAGTCTCTTGAATTTTAGGCAAAGGAGAATGTATGTTGTTCTGTGGGGACTCAGTGCTATTTTAGAACATTATGCTATCATGTTTTCAATTAGAGGGAAACTGGAAGAAAGAGGGGCTAGCAAAGAGGCAGGCAGATAAGTGGGCTTAGATTAAGGTGGCAGTAGGAATATGAACATTTTCAAAAGGGAGAGTTAGGTGAAAGAACTTAGACAAAGTAAAGGAAACAACATAAATTACCTTTCCCTTTTTATTCTCAAAAAACAAAACAAAACAAAACAGGACTCTGCAGGTATCATCAGCTAATGTCCTATAACTTCAGGCTATGTGACAAGTGGTCCCATTTAAAAACACAGTGTAAGGCTCCAGGGATCTTTCATGATATGACCTTGTATTATGATGCCATAAAAGGGTACAAACCAGCACTAGCGTCTCATGACCTTCCTTTGCCAACAATCCCTTGGAAAGCAAATATTTTCTTTGTGTGTGTACACTGGTGGTGATTGACAGGAGAACATTGCCTGGCTGGTTAGAGCAGAAGGGAGCAACAGCACACATTTTTTTCTTTTTAAAATAATTTTTGGGAGGGGATAGGAAGGGTAATCCAGACATGAAGCCCCCAGGGTCAGGGCCCTTCTTCTCAGTGCCCACCTTCCCCCAAGTCTCACCTTCCCTGGGCTCTTCCAGGTCATGCTCTGGCGCCTCAGCCTTGGCGTCAGCCTTGGCTCCCCTCGAGCGAGTCTGGTGCAGCACGGAGCGCATGTGGATCTCCAGGGTGGAGCTCTGGTTGCAGGAGACCCCGCAGACCGTGCACTTAAAGGGCTTGTCTGTGGCCGCGGCGGTGGTGGGTGCAGTGCCGGCTTCTCCCCGGGCAGGGCTAGAGGGGTCAATGACAGCCTTCCTCATCTTGTGTGGTGGGAGACAGGTTATAATGGACCAGGAGGATGTTCTGTGTGAAGGACTCCTTATACACAGTGCACTTACAGGGCCGGGCAGGGTCAAGAAACTTGTCCCAGGCAAAGCTGGTGTTCTTCCCATAGGTCAGAGGCTGGCGAGAGTCAGCCGGAGCTGGCTCTGCGGGGAGGGGCTCCCCACCAGCCTCCTCTTCCTCCTCAGTCATGGTGAGTGGAGGAGCCACTTCAGGCAGAGGGGCTGGAGATGGGGCTGGAGAACGTGGCTGGCCTGGGCTTCCCGTGGGCTTGTTGGGGGCCTCGGCTGAGGGCGGGGGAGGCGCACGAAGAGGATCAGGACCGGCTTCGGGGTCAGGTGAGGGCCTTCTGCTGCTTGGTTTCTGCTGGGTGCAGGCTCTGGCCCAGAAGCAGGAGGCTCAGGGCCATCACCCTGAGGGCTGAGAGTGGGCCCAAGCAGCCCTTTGATTGTCAAGGTCATTTCTACAGTTGTGGCCACTAGCCGCAGCTTCTCAACACGCTCGGGCACCACGCTGTGCAGGCGGCGAAGGTGGAAGCGGAGGGCGGGCGCCCGCAAGGGCAGCTCCCGGCGCACCGGGCAGCGGTGCCTGGGCCGCACTGCATGCCGGGAGAGGGCGTGAGTCCCCACCTGGTGGGGCTCCGGGCTCAGGAGACCGCAGTAGGGACAGCAGAACACCATGGTCTGGTTGCTGCTGTCTCCAGGAGGGCCGGTCTTGTTCTCTGCTCCTTCAGATGCCAACTGTTCGGTCTTATTCTGGGCATCTTTCTCAGGGGTGGGTGGCTCAGCTGAGGGAATAATGGGAGCCTTCCCAGGAACCTGGAGCCGCCCATGGCTGAATCTCAGGATGCCCTGAGGAGCCGAGAACCCCTCACCGGCCGTTGGGCCGCTCAGTAGCAGCTGCAGATGCCGCTGGGCCTGGGCGTCACGGTGGGCCCGGTGGGCACAGGTGCTGCAGCACCGCCAGGCGGGGAGGCGTCTCCCAGGCACACAGCAGGCCGCGGAACAGCCCCAGCTCTGCCCCCCACTGCTGCCCCTCCATCTTCAGCAGAAACTTACAGATCTGGCTGTTTTCTTCATGGGCTGCACCTCAGGCATGCAGCTGCATCTTCTTGCTGTTGGACTCAAAGTCTCTGATGTTGCAGCGCAGGTGCAGGGGGGGTTGGACAGACCCATAAGTAGCCCCACCTCTCAGAGGCACTGGGGAGGGGGTGCCAATGGCCCCACCCCCTCCCTCAGGTGGGCCGCCAGCTGGTACTTCTGAGCATGTTTGTCGGTCTTCAGGTGGAGCTGGAGGTTGGCCTTGAGCTGGGTGCCATAGCAGCAGAGCTTGCAGCGGTGGGTGTCACCGACAACCTTCTTCCACTCGGCCCCCAGGAGGCTCCCACCGACACTGCAGTGGCAGAGTAGCAGCTCCAGGCCATCTGTGCTGAAGGCCTGGCACACAAGGCAGCAGAACACCTTCAGGGATGGGCTGTCATCTGGGGGCAGCGAGGTGGGCAGCCCATCAGACAAGGAGCCTAGGAGCTGACTTGGAAGCATGTGGGCATCCAGGGGTGGGGAGATGCCAGGGCAGGTTTGGGGACCTTGCAGGCAGGTGCTCCAAGGTGGTGGAAGCCGTTGAGAAGCAGCTCCGCTTCCAGGGGCTTGTCTGGCCTTGGTCCGGGGCCAGGCAAGGAAGCCTGAAGGCTGCCCTAGGGTCTGCGGTCTGAAATACTGGAAGAGTTCCTAGGTAGGGGGGTGGGCGCAGCCCCAGCCTGGGGCGGGGGTCCTGGCCCCACCAGCCGCAGCAGCAGTCCCAGAGGCAGCCCCTGGTGCGGCATGAGAACTTTCTGCATGTGCTTCTCTGAGGTCATGTGGATGCGCAGGTTGCGGGAGACGGTCTCATAGCTGCACACCTGGTACTGCCATGACTATTTGGTCTTGGGCTCCTGGTCCCGAGGAGGGTGGTAGCACTGCCTCTGGGGGGCTCTCCTGTCCCCACCTCAGGCCCGCCTGGAAGCCCTGCAGGTGGGCCAGGTGCTAGTTGGACTGCGTGTGGATGTGAGGCTGCCCTTGGTGGAGGTGGAGTAGCTGCAGACACCGCAGCGGTAGGGAGTGTAGCTGTGGTTGCAGCTCCCTCTCTGGGCGCGGTGGAGGTGGGGGGGCGGTGCTGCAGCAGCTGCGGGTCTGCTGCCCTAAGGCTGCTTCTCCCACACAGGCACTTCCAGGGTCTGCTGGACTTGTGGTGCCAGTTGCACTTGGGACACTTGAGCATCTTGCAGGAGTTGCATGAGCGTAGGAGGGACATGGCTGGACAGACTGAGGCCCTGGAAGGTTGCTAGGACAGGGATATAGTGGTCAGCTAGGTGAGAGGGCTGGGGTGGGTTACCAGGGTCTTCAGAGGAGCCCACAGGGGCAGGGAGAGTGCCCCCTTCCTTGGAAGTGAGTGAGCTTTGGTTGAGCTTTGGTGCCCCTGGGGGAACCAATCTGGCCCTGCCTCACCTGCTGCCATACGCAATTCTTTGCCTTGGGTTGGGCTGGGGTCCCAGGTGGCTGGGGTGGTTGGAGCAGAGGATGGGCTGAGGGCCAGGACTTCTTCCACAGGGCCTCAGGGGGACCATCCTTGGTCTGGGCTGCATTCACCTCCATGTTCCCAGGGCTGCTGTCATTAAGGGGTATTTCTAAAGGGGGATGAGCAGGCAATCTTGGTTCCAGAAAGCTTAGGAGGGCCACGTAGCCCTCACCCCATCCCGGAATATGGCTGGGTTGCCCAGCAGGCCCTGGTGTTGAGTGGGGGTTAGTGTCACCCCATGAGACTGTTTGTGGCCCATAAAGGCCTGGGGCCTCCTGAAACCCAGGTGGCACAAGAAGAGAGACAGAAGAGCACCCAGGGGTCTCCTTCTCTGCTCCCCATGGGGCCATCTTTGGGATCTCCAGGTGGGTATGGGACCAGCTGGTAGCTCCAGAAGGCTCCATCCCTTCCCTTACAGGTGGCGGAGATTGTGATGAGGTATTGTGGGACAGAATTTGGGCAGAAGAGCTAAAGCCTTGGATTGGGTCAAAGCCATGTTGGATGTGACGGGCAGTGAGGTGTGCAGTGGGTGGGTGGGAAGCAGGGGTGGGCTAGGCTCTTCCTTGATGTCTGCCTCACCCCAGGTGTTCACTGCCTTTGGTAACAGGCGTTCACTGCCACCTGGCAGGGACGGCTTGGCTACCAGGCAGGCCTCACCTCCAGCTGTGGTCCACAGGAGGGAGCCCTCCTCCTTCCTCCTGCTCCTTGTCCTCTTCCACCCTCAGATCCTTTGATGGGAAGCCCCCACAGCCAGGCTCTTCTTGGCGCCCCCTGTCTCCTTTGGTTGGATGAGGCCACAGCCTGCCTCCAGGGGCTGGCCCCCGGCTCTGAGGCCCTCATGCTCTGAGAGGTGGAGAGGGCAGCAGGATCTGTGGTGACAGGATCTGAGGGGGTGCTGGGGGAGGAGGTGTCCGGAGGCGGGGACGGGGCATTGTGCTCATGGGACAGGGTGGTGCCAGAGGTCGAGGCTGTGTTAAGGGTGGCCGTGGCAGACGGAGGAGAGCTGGGGGTTCATTTCAGGGTGGCAGCCAGGACCACCTCAGCTGGAAGCAGGGATGGGAGTCAAACAACAGCTACCAAGCAGCACGATGTGGGGAGGGGAAGGGGTGGCGCTTGGAAGGGACTTCTCTGATGTGTTGATTCCTTTTTCCCCTCCTCCTCCCTCCCTCCAGCGCTCACTCCGGGCGTGTCGGGGTCGGAGATGGAAAAAAAGTAAATTAAATTCACAGCAGTGAGGGAAGTGAAGGAAAATAACCAATGCTATTTGGCCCTGGCTGAAGTGTTTTCCTGACTTCGTGAGGGGGTTTCCATTGATTCACCCTGGGCACTCGCTTGCTCCCTGCTGCCACCTCCTTCTCGTCCTCCTCTTCCTCCTCGTCCTCCTCCTCATTCACTGGCTGAAGCTGAGTCATCCCACACCAGCAACAGCACATTTGAGATGTAATTCTGGGCCATAAAAATCTACTCACACATTCAGAAACACACAGCAGACACTGTATTCTGCCCTCATTCATACACAATTACATACTCACATTCACACATACATACATAGGCACACACTCTCACACAGTCACACACACAGGCACACATTCATACACACACCTCTATATCTTTATCAAAGTCAAGCTGGCTGTGAGCACAGAAGATTTGAAAAGGAAACAGAAAGAGAAAGTCACCTTTGCTTCATTGAACTTATATGAAACCCTTTTGACAAGGGTATTGATGTATCCCAGGTAAATAATTTCATCTCCCATTGAATCCTGTTGCCCCTACAGCAATTACCAAGGAAACTTTTATCTAGTGGTCCCTGGGAGGTGGCGGGTGGCAAGATATCAGCTCCTGCGATCAAAAGGGGACTTCTGACTCTTTAACAGCTAATCTCATGTGAGGCAACTGAGTCTCCAGTTTCCTCTGCTAAAGAGAAAATTATCAGTTTAAGCTTTGGGCAGAGACTGTCCTGCCTTTAAGGAAAGGACAAAAGGTTGGGAACAGGGAGGAGAAAAAGATACTGAGGTAAATGGGCCCTGCAAGTAAATTGATGATTCTGGTGTGAGCATGAAACTAGGAATAAGAATTTGTATGTAGGTACAAATGTGAATGCAGTTTTTTATATATATATAAAATATATTATGTATATATATATACACACACACATATATATACACATTTATTTATTTATTTACTTATTTATATTTATATATATTTATATTTGTGTTTATTTATTTATATATCTCCATACATATGAATATAGCTATAAATACAAATACAGATTAATCTAAAGAAAATAGAGAAGGAAACCCCTGGTGGAGGGCTGGGGCAGGTTTATCTGTGCTCTGAGTGTAGGGCATGTGTTTTGCCTGGGGACTTTTAAGAGTTAATAGTCTAGGTGAGTTAAAAACACTGAGACTGAAAGGGACTTTAGAGATGTTGTTTGACAGATAAAGAAATCAATGCCCAGAGAGGTGAGAGATGTCCATATACCAACATTAGTGGTCTAAACGCTAATCTAATAACATAGCATAATAATCTGTCGACTCAAGGGATAGGAGGCCACCCACAAAGCTCTCCAAGAGAAGGTTCACAGATTTAAGGACGTAATTGTAGCACATTGGAGACCCCACTTCTTATCATCAACGGTGGTTCTCGCATTCTGTTCATGTTTTTCCCTAAGGAGTGGAGTGAGTGACTTGAGGAGGGAGTACTTCTAGAATGTCTAGGATGTCTTTCTTCCTTCCTGCTGTTACTGGTGTAAATTGCCCTCTGAGTTCTTCTGATCAGAGAGAGTTGCATGTGGACACCTGGTGTGCATTTTGATGACTGCCCTGTTCTTGGAATTTGCATTGGAGCCTGCATCTTGAAGGGAGGTATATAAATGTGGTACTGTTGTTAAAATGGTATAAATTACAGGGTTCTGGGAAGGTCACAGCTCAGAGGGAGGGGGGGTGGTACCATCATCCCACAGTGGCCAGAAGGCTCCAGTTTACCCTCTCACAGTTTTCCTTTCCTGGTCCCCCAGCTCCCCTCCAATGTTCTAATGGTTACAAACTCTTGCAGCATATCCTCTTCACTTTCCCTTCCCTCTGGGGCCAGTTTTGTAAATATAGCTGACAGATGCCTGCCATTTTTCCTTTAGCAGTCTGTCTCATCTGACAGATGTCAAAGGTCTCACCATTGTGATATTCTTGTTACATTGCCTTTCTCCCCCAAACCTGTAATTTTGAAATCAATGGTCTGAGTTTGAGGTTTATTTGGAACCTCAAAGAAGGCTTAAATAACTAGTTGCTTAGAACATGAGTGAATACTAATAGTAATATGCTATTTCTTCCTCCTCTGCATCCTATCAGGGAACTTGCATGCTCTCCATTTAAGCCAAAGGATTGACTCTCTAAGGATGGAATTTTAGGCAGCATTTAGTTCTGGTAAAGGTGATATTTTCAGGCAAGTGGATATCCAAGGCTGCTGTAAATCATACTGATTTTCTATAGTGTGTACTGTGTTTATTTACTTTCCCCAGGTGCTTGGCATAAGAATGCATATGCCTACCTGCCTTCAGAGCCACTTCATGGCAGGGTACAAAGGTGGGACATGTGACTTTGGAGCCTTCTCCACTGCAACATGAATATAGTACTTTCTCTGTCTGCAGCAAGGGCTGGCCTTGTCTCTTTCCTGTTCTCCAAAAAGTGGCTCCAAAAATGAAAGGAGACAACCGGTACTGGAGAGGAGTTCCTCAGGAGGACAGAACAGGCAGGAGAAAAGAGTGGTCCCAGCCCGCGAGCTCCCTCTGCTGACCTGTCCATGGCCACGCAGTAGAGGAGGGGCAGCCTGAGACAAAGGACTTCTGCACTGTGCTCCCCAGCATGCTGCTTCTTGGGGGGGGGTAAGAGGAGAAGCAGGGGGGTGGCATCCCTCAGAGGGGATGTGGTTTAGGATTGACTAAACAGGAAAGGACAGTCTGTGCAATTTGTGTCTTTTAGGAAGTTGTTCTCAAGGGTTGTCATTCCAGTCAATAATGTCATCAAAATAAGCCCTGCCCACAGGTGACATAAAGAAATATCCAAAAGGAGTAGTTCCTGAGGGTGCACTCATAGCAATGGTAATAATTCATACTTATTAAGCACTTTATATAAATGTGTACGTTTTTGTGTGCATATAAGTACACACACATACACAGACACACATGCATAATTTTATGTATATAAATTTTACTCTCCAGAAAAGCCTAGAATTGAGGGTTGTGTTACCCTCCTTTTACAGGTAAATACCCTGGGATTAGTGATTTGTTCAGGGCCAGTCCAAGAATGTCAGAACTAGCATTTGAACCCGGGTCTGTTAATTTCCAAATTAAAACCTTTTCTTTTTGATATTCTCTTTCAAACAGATTTTGTGAGTGCAGGCTGATCCCAAGACAACTTGTCAACTGCAGCTAAAGTGAAGCTAGTCCTCCGCATAGAGAAAAAGGGACGACTTCTGTGCAGACGGTGCACCAAGAGCTTTTACATATCTTATTTAATCATCACAGCAACCCAGTCAGGGATTTGTTATTGATTCCTGTTTGTGAAGCGGTACAGTACTGATTCAAGGTACACTGTGGATTAAGGATGGATATGGTAATCTGTAAGTCACTAGTAAAAAGTAAGACACAATGAAAAGGCCAATAGAATAGATACAATGGAATACTACTAAAATAATTCATAAGAAGCCATGAAACGTGGAGCAAAGGAAAAAGAGGAAAAACAAAAATAAGTTGTAAGACATGAGTCAGCCATATCAATAATCATATAAATATTCACAGAATAAAAATTCTACTTAAAATGCAGCAAATGTCAGCTTGGGCTTAAATATTAGACCCAACAAGACAACTGATAGTTGGGTCTTGTTTTATAATCCAGTCTGATATTAAACCATTAAAAATAAGGATGCAGAGAAGTTGGAAATAAAAGGATTGAAAAAACAATCATAAAAAAAATCACTTTAGCTATGTTAGTATTAAAGTAGAGTTCAAGTCAGTGAGTAGTACCAGTAATAAAGAAAAAAAATTGGAGAATTTACAGAGCCAGATTTAGAAACTTATTCCAATGTTAGAATAATTAAGACAGTGTTATATTGGCCTAAGGGTAAACAAATAGATCAATAGAACAAAATATGGTGTAAATCTACATGCACACAGTCACTTAATATTTTTTACAAAGGTGCCAATATAATTTAATAGGGAAAGAATATGAATGCCAAATCACTAGAAGAAAACATAAAGGCAAAAAGTTATGACTCCAGGGAAAGCAAGGATTATTTAGACAGGAAGCAAAAAGCACTAACCCAAAAAATAAAAATGTTAATGGTTAATTGATTTTAGCAAAACTCAATGTTTTAATCATTAGGCATAATTAATTAAATAAATAAGCCACAGACTTGGAGAAAATATTTACAATATTTTCTCACAAAGTACTCATATATGGAGTAAACAAATAACTCATTTGTAATGAATAGTAATTCATTCTTAAGTGATAATAAAAGGATTAAAAACCCAATTAAATACATAATGTAGGTGAATCTGCATTTTGCAACAGAAACTAATTGGTCAAGTCAATAAAAATACAGAAGGTGCATAGATCATTCTTCATCAGGGAAATAAAAATTGAAACCATAATGACAGACCTCTACATATTAAAAAAATAAAACATGTTTTATTAAAAATAAGATTTATAAGATCAAGTGTTGGTGAGGATACCTCATATATTGCTGGGCCTGTGTAAAATAGTACAGCCACCCCAAAACATACACCCCCCCCCAAATTGAGTGTGTATGGTCACAAAAGGTTTGTACTAGAATGCTTATGGCAGTTTTGTTCATGAAAGACTGGAAACAACCCAAATATTCATCAACAGGAAAACAGGTAAACAAATTGCAGCAATGGAACACTACTAAATAGTGAAAAGGAATAAACTACAAATAGTTTCCAACACATTAGTGACTCTTTAGAAATGGTAGTTGTGTGAAAGAAGCTAGACATGAAAGAATACATACAATATGACTCCATTTATATGAAATTCTACAACAGACAAAACTGATGGTGATAGAAATCAGACTTCTGGGAAAAGAGGTTGGTTGGAAAAGGACAAGAGGCAGCATTCTGGTGAGGTGGAAAGGTTCTAAACCTTGACGAGGACAGTTGTGATTACATGACTACAAAATTAAAATGCTATTGGTAGGGATTTGCATTTTATGCATTTTATTCTATTTTAGTTATCCCTCAAAGTACTGGGGAAAACTCAAAATGCTGCATAAGTTAAAATGAGATTATCATTGAAAAATACCCATTGTAAAGAGATTGTTGGCTTCTTTGAGAATAGCATGTGGAATCAGAGGGCATAGAGAGGAGGAAATAGGAACACTGAATATAGTCAATTATTTTAAGAATATTGGCTATGAAGGAAAGGAAGACAGACTTGGTGGTAGTGGAAAGGAAATACGTATGTTTATTCTTTGGACATGGAAGAATAAACATGTCTGATAGATCTGAAATTATCTTTTATTTTGTAGTTGTTAATCAGAAAACTAAAAACCTGAGGACAATTAGGGCATTTATTTTTTAGTGCAGTTTCAGATTTGCAGAAAAACTGAGCAGTTAGTACAGAGTTCCATATACTCAGCCCCCATAAATTGAACACCCTACCCTGCACTCAACTTCCCTTATTATCCTATCTTGCATTTGCTACAATTAATGAACCAACATCAGTACATTATTACTTACTGAAATCCATAGTATACATTAAGGTTCAATCTGTGTTGTACAGTTCTGTGGATTTTGAAAAATGCATAATGTCATGTATCCCCATAACAATCTCATGAGGAATAGTTCCCCTATCCTAAAACGCCCTGCGTGTGGCTTCACTTGTCTATCCCTCCTCCATGCCCCTGGGTTCCTGGTAACAGTGATCTCACAGTCACCACACCTTTTCCTTTTCCGAAATACCATGTTGTTAGAATCATACAATATGTCACCTTTTCGGACTGTCCTTTCTCACCTAAACGTTCCCCGCTGTTTATTTGCAGCCAAACCTTTCTCCTACCCCGAGCTTCAGGCAACCACTGATCTGTTTTCGTACTACATGGTCTTGTCTCTTCTAAAACTTTTATGTCAGTGTGATCATACAACATACAGACTTCTGTGAATGGCTTTGTTCAGCAGCATACTATTTCTCAGATTAATCTCTTTAATGCATGTATCCATAATTTGCTGTTTTGACTGTTAAATAGTATTCCATGGTATGAATATACCACTTTTGCTTGTCCTTTTACCTGTAGATGACATTTGGAATGTATCTAGTTTTAAGCTATTATGAGTAATGATGATAGGAACGTCCACATAAAAGGCTTTATGTAACCACAGGGCATCGTTAGGTGAACAATTTAAAATTGTTGCATGCAGACCTCAGAAAAATATATATTCTTCAATTTTTCTATGCAGTGTTTTATAATAAATCAAGCTTGTTAACTATAATTAGAATTCCTATGCGCCCTGGCCGGCGCGTGCTGGCGGCCGGCATCTCCACATGGGACTGGCGCAGCGGGCAGCGCGCCCCTCCCACCCGGCGCGCCCCCTCCCACCCGACGAGCCCCTCCCACGCCGCCTGCCCGGGGACCGCCTACGCCCGGCTCCGCGGGTTCGGATCCCGGCCTGGCCGGCGTACGCGGGGCGGTGGCCGGGAGGGCGGGCCCGGCCTGGGAGCCTGAGGTGGCGCGGAGCCTCGCCTTCCTGGCACGCTGCCTTTCCAAATGCTCCCACGTCTCCTCCCCCATCCCAGTCGGGTGACACGGCCTCCGCCGACTCCGTCCGGGCAGGGTCTCCGGCTCCCCCGGCTCCGCTCAGAGCCCTGAGGTCCTCCGGCGGGGCTGAGTCTAGCCATGAATCAGGTACAGAAAACTGGTCCGAATCAGAATTCCTAATTTCCTACCCGCTTCTACTGCAGCCTTGCTTGAGCTGCATCTGGGACTTTGGCAGGGGTCTGTGAAAGCCCCCAAACAAAAACTTGTTTTGTCAGTTTACTAACAGGGGGCACTTTCCCCTGACTTGGTGAGGTGCTTTGAAAAAGAAAGGTGCCTCGGCCGCCTTTCGTTCCCTGGCTTAGTGAGACTCGATTGTCTCCAGTGTTGTGTGGGAGCGCTGTGAAGCAGGATATTTCTGATTCCTTTCCTGTTATTTTTTCTTTTGCTTGCTCATTGGAAAAGGTTCAGGAAAGGGAAGCTGATGAGGTGGAATTAGAAGCCTGCTGCATTTGCAGCAAAATTCATGTTCTTTCCTTCAATGCAAGAAATGCTAAAATTCAATCTTCGTATTAACTTTTTTTTTTCAAGGATACAAGATGATTTGTTGAAAGCAAGAAAAATGAACAGGAGACAAGATGGAGTGAAAACAGCTTCAGTGGTTTTCTGATTGCTTGATTCTTCTTCTAGCCTTGTTATTTTTTCAAGTTCTAATTGGACATACCCTCTCTTTTCAACATTGGGAAACTGAGATGGAAAGAGTAATCTGACTAGAAGAATGTAGAGTCCAAACAGGGCTGGGCCCTGAAAGGGAACTGCATCTAGAGTTTCATAGAAATGTCAGATTTTAATGTTTGAAATATAATTTCTAGCTGGGTGGGAGAAACTTTACATTTCTTTAAAGAGTAGTTGTTCAAACATGTTTATGAAAGGCTTGCCGTGTGCCAAGGAGCATATGGTCCTTTCACATGTATATTCTACATCACTTAATAAAAATTGCCTTGTGAAACTTGTGAAATTGCTTGTTCGTGTCCTAAATTCGGTAATTGTAGTCATCTAGGAAATATGCTAGATTTGAGCAGGACATGTTTTAATCACCTGAGTATTACCATTCAGAAAAAAAGCTCTGGCAAGTGGAGAACGGTTTATAAAAACCTTTATATCTGAGCATATTTTGCAGTTGTTATTTGCAAACGGGGACTAAAAGTGTTTGCTACCTTTCTGTGATTAAGAAAGAATCCAGAGAAGATTGATTTGAAGATCAGTTAACTTTGCAATAGAAAAACATATGTTCTGATGACAAGTGTTGGTACTAAAAGTGTTGCAGCATTTTGCATAAGCTCATTTAAGCATCGTGAGAATTCACAACTGACAAAATAGGTTTGCTGACTCAGGGTACATTGCTGAAGGGGGTGGGGTCGGGTAGGAGGAAGCTTAGAGCGCTGCACGTTTTGAGTTGGGTGATGACTCATCCTGCCCACGGACTGCTACGTGGCCCTTATTTTATACACTATTTTTTTAAATGGAAGGCTAAAATGCTGCTGTCTACATTATAATTCTCTCTCATAGAGGAACCACAGTTTTTCTAAAAAAAAATGGCTTCTTAAATTGCATTTTAAAAGGATCTCACATATCCTGCAGGTGGAATTTTGTAACATTTGTTGGGAGGAAAGGTAGAATTAATGTCTGGCCGGTTGCTGCAATTAAACATTTGACACTAAAAAATTTTTTTAATTGATACTAACAGCTCCTTGATTATTATTGAGAGAGGTTTCTTATCAATTATTTACAAAGAACAGTACTTTTATGGTGTGGATAGAAATTAAATTTTTTTTTCATTGGTAATGTGAAAGTTATCTTTATAATGTCTAGAAATTAGTTTAAATAAGTTGCAAAAGCACAGAAATATTTAACCAGATACAGCTCTGAACCTATGAGTATTTCATTCTGATGGAATTATACATCGTGCTTTCTCCTGATCTGTAGGAATTTGTTGTTTTGATAAAAACAGCTTGAAATAGGTATTGTTTTAGGCAGGATTTTTCATCAATCTTTTTCTGAGATAAGCTGAATGTACAGTTCCAAATTTAGGACTTAATGTTGAAATTTGGTAGTAAAATTTTGACTGATTGTAGAAAGCCATTGTTTATCAGGCTGGCATAAAATAAGATTACGGAGGGAAAAAAAGATTGAGAATAGCAGTTTGTTTTAAAAGTAAGAAGAAAAACCTTCCCACTCCCACGTTTTTATTTGTAGGCTTATCTTCTCAAAATGATTTATTTGAAGAGTTTTGTGGGTGTTAAAGTGTATTAATGTAAATTAAATCTTTAGAGAGATTTTGGAAGAGTATTACATGACTTCTATAAAGGAACTTTAATGACATTTAATTCAAACTTTAAAATTTATTTTCTACTAAAGGAAATAAAAAATATAAAAGGATTGTAGAGTTTCAAAGCATCCTATCATTTATAGGTTGAACATGTATTTCCAGTTTTTTGTTTTTTAAGAAAATAGGTAATTAGCTGTCATGCTTAATTCAGAATTTGTAAACAATGTAGACATCTTAGCCTGTCTTTTCTATGGGGTTTTTCCTTATGAAACCCTGAGCCTCACCACTGCTATCCCGTTCCTTGTTTACCTTGCCCTCTTGAACTTTGTAGTTCTTTGTAGCATTATTCATCCTTCAGCCTGTTCTGCGGGTTGTTAATGTCACCCTGAGGCCTGCTAGTGGGGAGGGGTTTCGGTTGGTTTCCATGCTCAGAGCCCTGACTGAGACTTTACAAAAACGATAATGTTACTATGGTTGGTGACGTTTTCCTGGGAGTTGCTTTTCCTGTGGAGCTGATGCATTTAAAAAGTTAACAGTGGTGTGGGCTTTGTCTACCATTGTTTTTTTTTCTTCCATGAACTGCATATTTGGAAAATATAATGTATCCCTTTGTCTCACATACCTGTCAGCCTTTTAAATCCATTTCTGAAAAGTACAGAGGTTGAATGTGTATATAGCAAATTACGTTTTCCCATTGATTTGCATTTAAATTTGATATGTCTTTTCATGGGAAAATAAATGGTATCACAGAAATTGTTAGAATCCTAATGTTTACTTCAGGGAAGAAATTGCCTCTGCAGAGCATGAGAAATCTGTGTGCATTTAATTCTGTACCACCATAAAGCTATAAAATGTTAGTGTTTACGGAGGATTCAGAACATTATCTTGCCCTAGGTACATAATTTAACAGCTCAGGAAACTGAGGCCTGGAGAGATCTAAGACCTTGATACTAACAGTATGATTTCTGGACCAGCAGTATTAGCAGCACCTGAGAATTTGTTAGAAGTACAGAATCTTAACCCCATCTCAAGACTTAACTGAGTTAGAACCTACATTTTAACTAGATTCTTGGGTGATTCAAATGCACATTCATTTCTAGAAGCACTGCTGAGTGATGCTTACACAGTTGCTCAGCCGGTTAGTGACTGATCTGGAAAACTGAGGTCTTCTGAGTTGCTCTTTCCATTGGCCCCCTTGAAAAAAGTTAAAAGAAAAATTGAGGATCTAATGCTGTCCAATTGAACTTTCTGTGATGATAGAAGTGTTCTGTTCTGTGCTGTCCAATGAGATCACCACTAGCCACATGTAACTACTGAGCATTTGATAGGTGGCTAATGCACCTGCAGAACTGAATTTTTGACTTAATTTAATTTTAATTTATACTTAAAGAGCTGCATAAAGTTAGTGGCTACTATACTGGACAGCACAGATTTAGATGATCTTTGCCTACACTACGTTTAAAATCTAAGCCTTAATTTATAAGTGATAAGGCATAATTTAATAATTTCCTTTTCCATTTACAAATTGTTAAGATGGTAGGTTTGTTAACTACCTACTTTCCTAGTATGCCCAGATATTACTTTAGTAATTATTATAAAGCAGTGCCAATTTTCTGGTTGATACTCCTGTGTTCAATATTGTAGATAACCTAGGTTATAAGAATATAAATGTTCCCATTTGTCTCAATAAAGATATTTTCACTTGGGCTTAAAAAAAATAAAAATGCCTGTTAAGTAAGTACTCCTTAATTATTGTGTGGATAGCATTGAGAGTTTTCTCCTCTGACCTAGTACTACTGCCAGGCTTTTCGGCACTTGGTGATAGTTGCCAGATTGAGCTGCCATTTGTTATGTTAATTCCAGGTGCAGAAACATCGAATGGTTCTTAAACACCCAGCTTATGCAGTGGGAGATTCTAACCCTAGCGTAAGTCAGACTGGCCGGAGTCCAAATCCCGGCATTTAGTATATACGTGGTTTCCTCGACCTGCCTCTAAGAATTGGCACATCCCAGAGGTTAGCCCTGGACACTTTCCCCTGCTTCTCTTTCTGTCTTTCTGTAGGTGGTCTCATTCAATTTACTGTTTTAAATACTATCTACATGTGACTAATTCTCAAATTTGTTTCTGATTTAGATTTCTCTCGTAAATAGACTTAATATGTCCAAAATAGAATTCTTTCTCCCATATTGTTCTTTTCCCAGTCTCCCCCGTCTGAGTAACTGGCACCTAGGAGTTACCCTTAAAACCTGTTTTCCCCTTATCCACCATATCTAATCCATCACCACGTTCTTTTGGTCTCCAAAATATCATTTGGATTTGTCCCCTGTTTTACACCTTCATTTCTCCCAGCCTGGTCTCAGTCATCTCACATGGCCTGCTGAAACAGCTTTTAATTGGTCTCTGCTTTCACTTGACCATCTTCTTCAGTCCATTCTCCTCCCAGTAGCCAGAATCATCTTTTTAAAATGTAAATGAAACCATGACACTTGTCTGCTTAAAATCCTTCTATAGCTTTTCTTTGCTCTTAGTTATAAGATTCAGAGTCATACCTCATGTGTTTGTTTCTATCTGTACAGTCTCATCCCCACATCTGCCTCTGCTCCCTTTGCTCAGGACGCTCTCGCTATACTGGCATTTTTTCTTTTCCTCCAAAACAGAAGTTCTGTCCTACTCTAGGTTGTATTGCTTTTCCCTCTGTTTGGAACACTCCTATCCCAGCTCTTAACAATGCTGGTTTCTTCTAATCATTCAGATTTCAGCTCCCTAGATGGCCATTTCCAAGCCACCCAGTCATAGCACTTGGCCAAACCTGAAAGTTATGCTACTCATTTACTTGTTAGTCTTTTCTTACTAGAATGTAAAGTCTCTGGAAGTGGAACTTTAACTGTCTTACCTCCACTGTACTATCAAACAGTGCCTGACACATACCATGTGCTCAAGTCATGTTTTGTGCACTGTGCAAAATGTTTGATTGATTCCCTTAAACTTCTAAAGTGGAAAAGTGCATTAAAGATTGCATTGTGGTCATTGTGATAAGTGATTCTGGGTTTCTGGCTCACAAATACATTATTGATACCATTGTAAAAACTTAAATAGGATCTGAGCATGAGTGTTAATTTCCTAATTTTGATTGTCGTATTTTGGTTACACGGAAGAACGTCTTGTCTGTAAGAAATGTACTCTGCTATCAAAGGGCTGGGAGGGAACGTGTAATGTACTTGTCAGTCAGTTAGCATTATTATTTGAGAGATGATCATAGGCTTTGGTTTACAGACTTGAGGTTCAAATCCTGGCTCTCACTGATGTGTAATTTTGAATGCAGCATTTAAGTTCTCTGAAGATCTTCAGACCCATTTTGTAATGCTGTTGGGAGGATTAAATATAAGAGTAGCACTCTTCCCACAGAACACACTCAGTCAAGCTTGCCGTTGTTCCTTCTGTTCTGTTAAAATTCAAATATTAAAAAGCCCTATTCTTATGTTCAGTGCTGTGAGTTCCTTTATAAAATAAACAATTTTTTCATTGATTACTTTTATAATAGCTGATAATGTAGGTGAAATATGTACCAGATATGTTATTTCTGTCTTCAAATTAGGACTTCCAAGCCATATTCCATAAGATAGATTTTTAATATCCTAAAACTGTATACTTTCAAAATAGAAAGTAGAGCACTTCAAAATGATTTCAGTTAAAATGTGTGTTTATCTTGATTAATTAACATGTTTTTTTTTCCTGTTTTCTTGGGAAGTGTCAATGAACCTGTGGTATTTAAATAAAATGTGTTAGTTTGTATTATTACTGATGTAAATGCACAGAAAAACTGCTTAGTGAAATAAATCATTACTTAAAATTGGTGACTTATTTAGTTTTCTCTTTTTCTTTCTCTTTACTCCCCATTGATGGGCATGATATTAGTAAACATAGTGACCAAAAAAGGAAAAAGTGTTGAAAGATGACCCATGAGCCTTTAATTATTTATCACAGTCTGTTTTGAGTAAGATAAACCACTTCACTAACACTGCAAACCTTGCAGTTGCATGGTTCAGTTTACCTCTTTCTAGCAATTTGTGCCCTTGGATGTTACTCTTGCATGTGCTGTAAACCCCACAATCCATTAATTTTTTGCTTTAAACAATCAGTAGTCTCTTAGAGACGTTTAAACATGTGCATTTTTTGTTGTTGTTTTTTAGGCTTCTTATATTTTCCAGTTACTTATTCTTTCTGCAGATCTGGGGTTCCGTCTGTTTTTTGTTTTTTTTTTTTCTTCACCCTGATGAACATCTTTTAGCATTTCTTGTAGTAAAAGTCTGCTGGAGACAAATTCTTTTTGCTTTTGTCTCTTTGAAAATACTTTTACTTCATCTTCAGTTTTGAAATGGATTTCCCTAGATGTAGAGTTCTGGGCTGATAGTTTTTCTCTGGGCACTTGAAAGCTGGTGGTGTCTTCTGGCTTTCATTGTTTCCAATGATAAGTCAGCCATGGTTCCTAGTTCTCCCTAGTAGGTACTTTTTCTCTTTTCCATAGTTGCTTTTAAGAGTTGCTCTCCCCACCCCCCACCCCTGCCATTTTCAGCAGTTTAACTATGATGTGCCCAGCTATGGGTTTCTTTATCCTGCCTGTGGTTCATTAGCTTCTGTGTCTGTGACTTGAGGTCTTTGGTCAGCTTTGGAAAGCTCTGTCTATTTTCCCACCACATACTCTGCCCTGTCAGCTTTCTGAACCTTGGTGCTCTCTGCTTTGCAGCCTAGCTGCCAGCTCTTTGGATTGCTTAGATGTTTTCTTTGCTTTCCAGTACCACGTCAGGTTTTCTTTACCTCATGTTTTTGCCCATTTTCTTAGGAAGAACATCATCTGCCTTACTCAGAGAGCCTTGGGGGGGAGGAGTTATCTCATAATCCCTGGCTTGTCCTCCACCCTCAGATGACAGCTGTCTTGGGCACAGTGATGTGTGCCCATTTGGTTCATGAGATTTTCTCTCAGCTCTCCTGCCTTGCCCTCAGACTTGCGCAGTCAGTGAAGATCCGCAGGAAAGAGCTGGCAGGTGGGGCTTGTACCTGGACTTCCTCTGAATCCTAGTCTGTTACCTGAATCCACATGCTGTCATTAAAGTTTGTTTATACTTTTGTCTGGTTCTTCTTAATCCTGTTAGTGGAAAATTTCTTGTTCCCTTACCACTTTGCCAGGAATAAGGATAACCATGATCTCTTGTCTTATGAAGGGCTTTACAATTTCTGGAATTTATTTAAAGTTCTTTGCATCATCAGCTTTCTGAAGGGTATTTTAAAAACTACAACTTTGTGACTTACTCGGTTTATCATGGTTTATAGGGTTGAGAGTGATGGTGTCTTGCCACTTTATGCATTCCAGTCAGAGGTGGAAATCCTGAGCCTCTTATTAAACTTATAACATTTTAGAGGAAGAGACCATGGAAACCATGTAATTTAGCTACATCATTTTCCTGATGAGGAACTGAGACATAGAAATGTGAGATGCTTTGATTGCACAGCTAATTTAGCCACAGATCCTGGACTAGACTTCAAATCTCTTTAGTTCATGCGTGTTTGTTTTTCTTTAATATGGGTTTAGTGAAATCAGGCAGGAATTTTTCAACAGTGACAAACTGTAGTGTGAATCCAATAAGAAACTTAACACTAATTTTTATCTTGAAAGCTTTGTGCAAGTCTGGAGAAAATGAGAAGCAAAAAGAGAGAGGAGAAGGGATATTTCAGATAAGTTATATGCCATTCTGAATGATTATTTTTTTAATTCCTACATTTTATTGAAGTATAGTCAGTTTACAGTGTTGTGTCAATTTCTGGTGTACAGCATGTATCAATCATACATATGCACACATATATTCCTTTCCATCTTTTTTTAAAAAATTGGGCAGTCTCTATTCAAGCATGTGGTTGTCTGCATTTGATGAGGGTCCAGAAATGTTCTGTGTGGCCTTGCACAGTGTGGCCCTCTTTGGACCCTCAGCAGGATTCGTTAGCTCAAAAATGACAGCAGTTCTATTTGATGTAGAGTCTGGAAAACTGTGCTGCTAGAAGGCATTGACCCTACTAGGATAGACAAAGAACAGTAAAATCAGAAGGTCAAGGCCTTGCACATCTTCCTGATACCCACTTGGTATCACATGGATTAGTAAGACATTTTACAGAATCCTGCTCATCTGGTTATATAGGACACTGTTTCAGTGGCACAGCCCCTCTCCCCTACCTCAGCAAACAAACCAGGAGCTATAACAAAGCTGAAAAGTTTTTGTTTCTTCAGTCTGAGTGGGTTGAAATCAGTTGCTTTCTTCATGTGTTGGCAGACCTGTGTGTTCCTCCTAGGGTGAGGCTCCTGGGGGAAGGCCTGGCAAGGAACGCACCATATCTAGGAGTCATGACTGATGTTCCCACATGGTAGGTCAGAATGTGGTCAGATTCTGAAAAAAAATTGAGGGTAGGGCTTGTCTTCTATAAAATGTGTTTCCACCAAGTAGTCTATGTCATTTACATGAACCCATTCAGTAGTTTTTAAGGTGCCTACTAAGTACCAGATACTATGCTCAGAAAATGACAGTAAAGCTACTTAGTCTCAAACTTTTTATTTTTTAAAATAAAACTACAACAAAGAGAAAGGGAATGGCGCCTAAGAAAATGAAGATTAGAGGATTTGAAGATCGGATGAGATGAGCTTGGGGATAGACGGCAAAAGATAAGGGAAGGAGAATGCTATTAGGAAGGAGAAGAGAAAGAAAGCTTTGTGGGATGGGGCAACCTACAACAGTGCTCTAAGAATATGTGCTTTATTAGGCCAGATTTTTATTTATTTATTTTTTTTTTACTGTTTTGACCTTTTCTATACCTTAATGCCTAAAACAATGCCTGGCATCTGGTAAATACTCAGGGTTTTGTTTAATGAAAGTGTAATTGGTGGGTGGAAGAACTGAAGCTGTTTTAGTCAAAGCTGTTAAAACAGTTTGCTTCTCTATGCTTCTGGACCATTTTGGGATTTCATTTCCCTACTGCCTTGAAGTAGATGGGACCATGTGACCTGCTTTCATCAACAAAATATGAATAGAAGTGAAGCGCATCATTTTTGGACAGAACCTTAGGCACTAGTGAGGTATTCCCACATCTTTCCTTCTGGCAATGAAAGGGATGGTAGCTACTCAAAGAGTTTGTGTTACAGCTCTGTTGAATTTCTTGCATGAAAAGAATTTAAAAGTTATTTAGGCCACTGATGTTTGGGGGTTATTTGTTACTCTAACACTGTCTAGACTGTCCTGACTGCTACAGAAATTTATATTCATTTTTGTTTGGCTGGAATCTTTAGATTTCCAAGCACACTTGAAGAAGTCTGCCCACATGTCTCCTGCTTATATATTTGTTCCAGTGTTTCCTTACCATTGGTTAGGAGAGGAGTTTTAGAAGTGAGGGCTCAGGCAGGAGGAAGATAGGAGAAGGTTATTATAATTATTTAAAATTTTCCAGCCATTAATTTGTAGAAGGGATTGTGTTTGTTTGATGTTTAGTGTATAGAAATTTCAAGCACATTTCCCCCATTCTGGGCATACCACCATAATAAGTAGGAAAAAAAAACACAACGAACAGTGAAGTAAAAGACTTGTACTGTGCTATCATAGATCACAGGCTTTTAGAATTAGAAGAATTTTTAGAAATTCTTAGACTAGTTCATCTTGTCTGTGAAGTTCTGATATTCCAGTATGGGCACCTAGAGTAAGTAGCAACTATAAGTGAACATCAAAATAAACACAATGACATTTATTTTATAATGGCTTGTTAAATGGCTGAAGTCCTTAGTGTTAAAATGTATTTAGGCAAAGGTTGAGACACTTTAAGAACAGAAGTTAGGAGCAGAAGAGGAGTTTCGATAAAACCGGGCACTGTGCAGGAAGCTGTGTCCACCTTTGAAAGTTTGTCTCTGACGTTAACAGTTGTTACTGACAGCGGGCAGAGCCTCCCGCCCCAGTTCCCAAGATCATTCACTGACACAGGTTTGTACTTGGGGCCTCCCTGGGGTCTAAATCCTGAGAGGGGCCCCTGATAACTCTTAGGACTGCCCTGCATTTGGAGCAAGGGCTTTGCCAAAAATGTATATGAGCAAGCAGTTAAGCTGTGGCCTTGGCCTTCTCTGCCCTAGAAACTTAGTAGCCCTGATGAGAGCTTGAGAACATGATCTTTGGAAAGGGTGATTTGCTGTGACAGTAGCTCCCTGGGCCAGGGTTAGGAGACAGTCACAGCTGTCCCTTTCCCTTCTCTCCCAGAGCAACTGGGTGTTGGCTGAGGAGATGCCAGGGTGGGTGATTGCCAGTTAACTCAAATTGCCCCTCACTTGACCCTGGAGAAGAGCAAGATAGGCACGAGCTGGTGGGGTGGGGGAGGGGGAAGGCTGGGAGTGAGTGTGATCAGGCCAGATGACCCATGTCAGCATTTGGCCTGAGAAGCAGCGGAGTGGGAGGTGGAAGGAAAACCAGATAGGTAACCTCTATGTTTAAGGCCCTCGCCTCAAACTTTGCACATCCAGATCCCTTTCTGACACTGGCTGAGTTGTTCCTGAATAAGAAAGGAAAGAAAATCCAATTTCTATAGAACGTGGAGATGGGGCAGAGTGAAGTGATTCTACTGTCTTTTATTTCTCTCCTTTGCATTTTATAACTTTACTTCCTATACTTACACTCAACTCAGAGTACCTGCATTTCTCTTGGTGGGGGGGTAGGCTGAGTGACAGAAGGCAGGAGGCAATTTAGAGAAGAGTGGAGAGCTTGAGGTGACAGTGGTAGCCAATGCAGTTTCAAGGAACTGCCTTATAACTGTTGGAGGCTGGTACCCAGCCTGGGCTACGTAAAGAGATTTTCCTTCCATCTATGGTGGGTCACTGAAAGAAGACCAGAGAGCCAACTTCATTCTTACAGATCATTTTCTGCACTTCATTTTATTTACCAAATTATTGTTAAAAACAAAACAACATTGACCCAGCTAAGCAAAACTTACCTAAGATCTGATTCGAAGCAACACAGTCCCAGCACTGAGGTTGGTAGGAAGGGGTAACATTTGGTGGCAAAGGAATTAGAAGGATGGGAGAAGGGGTCATTTTTTAGTTGCTATCCAATCTTAGTTTTCCTTTTCCTCCCTTGAGGTATTTGGAAAGTGCAGAAGGAATACCCCAGATCTTTCCTGAGTCTAAGCCTTGAAATTTGCTTTTATGAAATGAAACATGAAAGATATTGGAGAAAATAGTATAAATGGAATGTTTCTAGAGGTCATTGATGTGGATGGAGGACGCACTGACCAGTACTCTGCTGACCCACTTGAGTTGCACGTGCATCCTCTGGTCAGGCTCCAGAGCTCCCTCCCTGATGGATGTGAAAGATGGACTTGATTGGAGAGGTCAGGACTTGTAACATTATTGCCAAAAGGGCCGAGGTGATGAGGAAGAAGCTGTTTTCATGGTCATGAAGGGGGAGCATGGGAGACCTCTGGCTTTTTATGGCTTCCAGAGGCACACATCCTGACCTCCCTAATTAGGCTAGATCCCCAGTGTCTAGGGTCTCATAGCTTCCTGTACTATCCGGTACCACTTGTCCCCTTTGTACCCGCTTTTTCCTATTGTTATTTTATTACTGTTTGTCTCCATCCATACCGTAAACTCCATGAGGGCAGTGCTCAAGTTTTTACTTGCCACATTATCCCCAGTGCTTAGTATATTGACAAGCACATAATATATAATTATCAAGTATTTGTTGAATAGAGTGGGAAACGTTTACTGGATCTAGTTTATCATGCAGAGATATAATATCACTTACAACTTACAGATTAAGGCGGGCTTAATTTCCACGCTCCTGGATGAAAAGGTGCTACATAGCTTTTGCTGCAGTGGATACTGAGGGACTTGGAAGAACACTGCTCCCAGAGCAATGGGGCAGGTCACTGGGTGGGCGCGATTGTAAATAATAGGATCTCCCCCCGCCCCCACGACTTTTCATTGGTATAGTCTTCACTGTCTGGTAGAATTACAGTTTTATTGATACTACCTTTGGCTTTGTCTCATATTTTTTGTAAAATCTGCTCAAGGATTTCAATGTAGTCATCACCTGAATCTGTAATGAGGACCCTGCAGTTCTCAGCCCAGGCACAAGCTCCCACATTCCCCAAGGTGAATTGTCACCCACTCTGCACCCCTGTGAGTGCTGACCAGGCGCTGAGATTTCTGAAGGGTCATTCTCATCCTTACAGTTGTTTCTGGTCTGTGGTGCTGCTTTGTCTCACTAAAACTGAAAGGGCGCAGATGTGGATGGAGGTCTTGAGTAGAGACGCCTCTCTCTCATAATCTGGCTGTAATTCCTACTATCATGTTATTCTCTGAGATAATAGTGGTGTTGCTTTGGGTAAAGTATTATTTATTCTTGACTACGATTATTCTGTCAGTGAGCTAGAAGCTTAAGGGAGTATTTAGAGGTTTTACTGTTCTTCTGTCAAGTCTATTTAACTGACATCAAAATGTACATTGATCAAAAGCTTAAAACTTGACTGAGCTTTAAGGGATTGTCTATATTAGGGCAAGAAGGTAGGTGTGAACAAACATTCTATTTCTGGACAGCCTTTGAAAAATACTGACTTTTTTCCAGGATATTTGGTAGAGAACAGGAAATATCAAGATATATCAAAATAGAAAAAACTGGAGTGCGGGAAGACACAAATTATTAATTAAAGCCCTTTAAAAATCTGAAGCATTTTTTAACTCTAAAGTTTATTTGCAAACATTAATTTAACTTTTAAATGTTTTACTACAAATAGACCAAGCTACAGAATTTTTAGGATTCTGCTCTTTTTTTGGTTTGTTTGTTTTTGTTTCTGATTTCTGAGAAGCAGATGAAATACATGCAGAAGAAATGATCTCTGTCATAGTAAAACAAAGCTATTATACTGTTAACACTCCTCTTGATGTTAAGTAGACACAAGAAATGCTCATATTTATTAAACGAACTCATGGATTGTAAATACCAACTTTTATGAAATAAACTGTTGCCATAAGGATCATTTATCTATTTAGTCTCTGAGTTATTTGTATCATCAGTTTTCATTCACACTTTTTTTTTTAATTTTCATGGATTTCTGAGAATTGAAGATTTGCTCAGATTGAGGCAAATGTTGTTATCTAATTGAGTTTTTTAGAATCTTATATTTCTGCATGTGAAGTATGCAAGAATAAGAGTGAAGCAGGTAGGAAACAAAGGCAGATTCCCCTGCTGTGCAGGTGTCTTGCCACTGCAAAAGAGCTGATGTGCTGGAGTCCTAGCAGTTCTTGAGCCACACCTGAAAGTGACTGAAAGTTGTTTCTTCAAGTTCAGAATGAGCTGCTTTATTTCATAGCCTGATACAGTTTCTTCTTGCCTTCAAAGGATTAGCTCTTTGAACAAAGGACTGTTGCAGCCTCCCTGCTTACAATCCCCCCAGACCCATTCAGCAAATAACACTGTGTATGTGCCTGTACTAGCTTTCAGCAGCAGGAAGCCTTTCCATTTAGGGGCTAGGCTGCATGACATGCTTATAGACATATACACTTAAATGCGCTACTGCATTGGCCTCCCAGGTGCCTCTGAAACAGGAGATGCACACTCTCCCTTAGGGGCTTTCAAGATGTAGCCCCTCCATCTACAACAGCTACTCCCACTTAGCATCCCTAAGGCCCACCCCCCTCCTTACTTCTTTAGAGCTTTGCTGCGACACCACCTTATCAGAGAGGTGTTTCCTGACCACCCTCCCCATCCCCTGTCTCTGTTTTAGTTTTTCACACCACTTACTGCCAGCTAACATTGATAGGTTTTGCTTTTCTGTCGGCCTGTATTTCCCCACTGTGTGAGCTCTCCATATACATACCACCTAAATCTACAAGATTCTAATGATTTGTCATACTTCTTTTTTAAAAGAAAGAACACATTAAAGATATAGTTGAAGCATACTGTGTAACCCCACACTGATTCCTGTCCCTTCCTTCATTCCTCAAGATGGTTATTATCATGAATTGTTATTTATCAATTTATGTTTTTTATACTTTTGCTACATATGTATGCCCCCTAAAGTAGCATTATTTTGCATGTTTATCCACCTGATACAATCGGTTTCAGCATCTGCATTTCTATCTGCAGTTTGCTTTTTAAATGTAGTGTATATTTGGTGATTCTGACATTTCTATTCATTTTTACTATTATACAGTAAGTGGTTCACTATATGAATATAACTCATTCTCTTTTTGTTGAAGGTTTAAGCTGTTTTTGATATTTTGCCATTACAAAAATAAGGACATTTATATGTTCATTTGCAAGCATTTCTTTGGGTAGTTTTCCTTGAAGAAAATGCCAAGTCATAGGTATGATGTTTGTTCACTTATGCATTTATGCATGCCGGATTGCTCTTTGATGTTCTGTTACTAATTTAAACTCCTACCAATATTGTATGAATGTTCCTTTTTTCCACATTCCTCCCCAAACTTGATAGTAACAGTTAAGACTCTTTAAAATGTTTTTCCAATCTGAAATGTTGTCTTTATGAAGTAATTTGATTTTTCTGATTATCAATGAAGTCGAACATCTTTTCATGGGTTTCATTCATAGGTTTATTCACTGATTAAGTTCACTTCTTTGTAGATTTAAGAACATGCTTGGCAAATTTCTTATTTGTACAGCTAGAGTTTTGTTCATTAGATACTGACAGGCATACTTAGCCAGTAAACTTGTTCTTTAATGAATTAACACATTGCAGGTTTATTATAATTTTTAAGAGACATGTTACTAATGTTTTACCCCTCAGAAAATTCTAAAGAATTCCATAAAAATATTATAAACCTTCCTTTGCTCCTTGACATTTAAGAAATTATACAACCTAATGACCTAAATAATATAAAGATCTAGTGTGGTAGGCCCTGGAATTTGAGCCAACACATATGAACTGCTTACAACATGGTTAGCTATTTTTGATTGAGGGTGATCTTTCCACTTAGTGACTATCAATAAATAAGTTTAATGTACCAGTAGTAGCCTGTAGCTAAATGCCCAGTTTGTGTCATTTTGCAAAGTTGAGTAAAAGAGCATTTCCTTCAGTGGTGACCCTTTGCCTTCTTTTTTCTCATCCCCCAGGTTGTATCAGAGTAAGATGGATGGCAGCTTTGACTGTGATTGTGGTGACCTGGAGCCACCTGATCACTAACAAAAGGCAACTGCTAGACACCAGCCACCAGGGCTTCCTGCTGAAATAGACAGCAACAGAGAAAAAGAAGCGAAATGGAAACAGTGCCGACCAGCACCTTAGAGTGATGCTGCTCAGGACCAGCCGGCACTGAACGTATCTGCACTGTGAGGAGAATGCTCATAGAAGCCTGTTGTGTGCATATTCGTTTGGAGAGAGAGTGACGTTAATCATTACTATGAACCCAAGCTTATCATAGGTCTTTCCAATTGGGAGGAATAAAGCAAAGGAAAATCTGATAAGAGGAAAGTCAAAATGTGAAAGGAATGGGTTGGTTAAAGCCCAGAGAGCTCTGGAGGAAGCATCACAGCAATTGACAGAAAAAGAAAGGGGAAAGAGTCAGGGGTCTGACTTTGATTCCTTTATTGCAGGAACTATTCAGTTTAGTTCACAGCATGAGCTGACTGGTGGTGTTGACAAATTAAACGACTTGAATAGCTCAGTGTCCCAAATGGAATGGAAAAGTTTGATATCAAAGTTGAGAAGAAAAACAGGAAAAGGGATGGCAAATTTGGCTCAGTTAGGAACCTTGCCCCAGCCTTCTCGGGGTAGCCAGTTTGTGGGTGGGAGGGGGCTGTTTTCTTATAAATCAGTTTTGTTGTGAGGTAAGGAAGGATGAGCAAATTGAAAAGGAAAACACTTACACTAGTTACTTGGACAAGTTCTTTAGCAGCAAAGAGGATATCAAAATGCTAGAAACTGAGACAGTAGAGGATGGGAAGCTTAGGGAGAGAGGAAAAGAGGAAGGATTTCTGAACAACAGCAGGGAGTTCCTCTTTAACAAGCAGCTTGAATCCATAGGCATCCCGCAGTTTCACAGTCCCGTTGGGTCACCACTTAAGTTGATACAGGCCACATTAACACCTTCTGCTATGAAATCTTCCCCTCGGATTCCTCATAAAACATACAGCAGCATTCTGAAACATCTGAACTAAAACACTCAGCAGACTCTTTGTATTCTTCATGAAATGTGTTTCGTCTTTTTTATTACTAGTGTTTTAAGTCATTTTTTAACTTGAATAAGATGGTGTCATTTAGAAAGAATTTTATTCTTGGTTTTTAAAATCCAAACTTTTTCCTACATGCGAGGTGGTTTTCATTTTAACTGGCATGTCATTTGCACACAAAAATAAAAAATAGAGCAAAATAATGCAATGCAGGAGAAGATGGAAGAAATGCACTGAGACAGGTAAAAAAAACATTCTCCCGTAGAACAATGATCTGTTTTACAGGAAACAAAAATCTTGCCTTGAAATTTACACAGTGAGACTACATAATTGCATGAAAATATCTATTTTTTTCTTAAAACATTTTTCATTCATGAGTATTTTCAAGTTTTTCATACTGTACACATTTCTTAAAAACACAACTGAAAATGAATGCTAAATTTGGTACACATGTGTTACCTATCTCAAGGTAACAAAAGTATGTGGTGAAACATACACCACCCATGGTGCTTCACAAAACGTGCTTCTATTTGGCCAGCATTTAATGTAGTCAACTATTCTTAATAAGATTCACTCACCATTTATAAATGCCCTGATACGCATTCTTCATGGTGAAGTGTTACTACATCACATCTTACTTATTTTAGCAAATCAGTATATTTTCTGTATTTAATTATAAAATGTTAACTTAGTTTTTGAAATTTAATTACAAATACGCTTTTTTCCATTTGGCACTATGGTTTGTTGCCTACTTAGCTGAATATATAATGTCAGCTTATCCTAAGTCTGTCCATGTACTTAATTTACTTAAGTGTTCATTTTAAGTAAAGTGCTCACTGTGTATAGGAATTTGTATTTTGGAGGTGCTTGATCTGTCTACAAAGAAAAATTAGAAATTATATTATTATAAAATGCTCCTAGAAGTCTTAATTGTGTTTATTTAAAAAAAAAAACCTGTAATGTTATACCTGTGTGCATGGAAGTAATTAAGGTACATCATTATTATAGTTTCAAAGTGGTACATGATGAGACATATTTTGCTTTTACTGTGTTTTTACTGAATGATCCATTCCACATTCCAAGGCAAGCATGAGTAAAATTAGGTTAAATGTAAAAAAAAAAAAAAAATTCATATGCTTGCTTTTTAAAAATCTTCTCAACATATTAACTGCTGAGAAAGTCATGTTAAAATCTCCACTATGGAAAAAAAAAAGAAAACAAAATCTCCACTATGATTATTAATCCCTTTATTCCTATCAATTTCTGTTTATATCTTTCTGTGCTTCATTGCTACTCACACGTGTGTCTTGCATTGTATGGGGATCTACTTTGTCCTATGTTTTAGTATTAAGGTCTAATTTGTTAATACTAATATGGCTAAAGCAGATTTATTTGGTTATTATTTGTTTGATGTATCTTTTCTGATTTTAATTTCAAACTTCTTGTATACTCATGTTTTCAATATATTTCTTTTAAATAGCATAAATCTGCTTTTTTTCAAGTCTGAACATCTTTATCTTTAACTGAATAATTTAGGCCACTTAGATTTGTTGTAATTACTAACATATTTTTATTTATTAATATCTTATTTTGTGCTTTCTATGTGTACTGCCTTTCTTCTGTTCCCTTTTTTTTCTCATATTCATTTGAATCAATTTAATATTTCATTTACCAGTATTTTTCTCTACTTACTAGTCTGGAAGTGATACACAAGATTTCTATTTTTTGCATAATTTCCCTACATATTTTATCATTCATGCTTTAATTATCAAAATCTGAAGTTAATTAATATCTTTGCCCTCCTTCAACACAATATTCAATGGAAGGCTTTAATTATTTCAACAAACTTTGCAATATTAAAAACAATCTTTTCACTAATACCTTTTGTTATTTCATATTGTCATATACTTCTGGTCTTTCTTTTTGTACCAAAAGATATTGTAATGTTTTCCTAAATATGCAAAATATTTATATTTATTATATTTTTTAAGTTAGCATTTCTTTTTGTTTCTCAGAATTCCTATTTGCAATCAGTTTCCTTCTTTATGAAATAAATTCTGTATGGTTTTTCCATATTTTCCCACCATATTTCTTAATAATCAACTTTCTCATTTTTGTTACCTGAAAATTTATTCACCCTAATTTGGAATTTTATTTCTAGAAATAAATAAATAAATTTTTTTTGTAATAAAATTTCAGGTTTACAGTTATTTCCAATCTCTTTTGACTTCTACAGTTGTTATTAAGTAGTCAGATATCAGTATTTTGTTTCCTTTGATGGTAATTTGTCATTGTCATTAGGCTCTTCTTAACATCATTTGTGTATTTTTTAGTGTCTATGTTTTAGTTTCTTTCTAGTTAAATTACCCTTCTTGGATAGGCTCTGCATCCTTAATGTGGCATGCTATACTTCTCTAGAAATGTAACATCCTGAAACTTATCTCTTTACATATTGCTTCAGTCTAATTCCCTTCTGCCTTTCTTCTGGAGTGCCAATCAGATAGTTTTTAAAACTACAGATTCTATCTTATTTGTCTCAACCACCCTTCCACTTTTCTTCACTTGTCTCTCTGCTGAGTTATGCATAATTTCTTATTTCAGTTCAATAACTCTAGTCAGCTGTGTCTAACAAAATACATTAGTTCCCCTCTGTGATTCTTTTGACTTTTACATTCCAAATTCTCTCTCCAGAAGCAATGGCTTTTAACTCTTCTTGAACCTATGTCTTCTATATTTCAAGTGAATGTGTTGTGCCCTTTGATTGATCAATTTTAAATGTTACTGATTTACTTTCTGTTATTTTAGATAATGTTTTAGGGCTTCCCTACACCATCTCCTTTTTTTCTCTTCTCCTTTTTTAATATAATCAAAGTTTTGGTTAAATCAATATTTACTGTTTAGTTATGATGTCTGTGTAACTACTGTTCATAGTATAAAATGTAGTCATTTATTTCCTTTCTTACCTTTATGTTTAACTGAGCTCAGTAATTGAACTTTTTCCAGTTTTTAATTTTTTTGTATTTATGGCTCTTTTTACCCATGATTTCTAATAATCTCTCTAGATAATTGTCTACAATGTTAATGATGTAATTAAATTTGTAATTTTAGGTTTTTTTGGAAACACCTCTGTCACTGGCTTTCTTTTTACTCTCATCTTGGCTGGTTTCTCTTTAGGCTTTCTACACAGAATTCACCCAGGAGCTTCTCTTCCTGAATATTTTGGGAATTCCCTTTGCCTTACTCCTAAATTGGATTCCAAGTTTACTTGCTCTTTCTTCTGCGTATGTTCTCACTTTTTCTCATTTCTCATGTATTCTCTTGTTTTGAAGGAATAGATTCAATACTTCATAAGTTTAGAAAGATGGTACAATGGAAAAGAGCACTTTAAAAAAAAGTTCAAGCAGGACATGGATCTCTGCCTGTTTTTTTTTTTTTTTATGTCTTCTTGTTTACTTTGGAAAGGAAGCACTAGTCCTGGGAACAGGGCTAGACACTGACCTAGGATACAAGCAAGAGACCACAGGCTTCAGTGCATTGTCTGAGGAGACAAATATTAATGCAAATCTACAGTCGGAAAATAACCCAGGCAGTTACAGACAACTGCTGTGATTTTTAAGAAAACAGCCAATAACTGGGCATTATTTCTCTTCCAGGAAATTCATTACAGTAACAAGATGATGTCATTCAGACTTAGAAAGCCAGGGCACTGGTAATTCTAATTTTGGTAAAGCTGGTACACTCCATCCATTCTTGCATACTATATATTGAGCACCTACTCTCTACTTGGTTCTTTCCACATATTTTTCTCCACCAAAAGTCACATAATAAACTTGCAAATAGCAACTATCCCCATTCACAGTGAAGAAATGGAGGCTCTGAGACTTGCAAGACCTCGACAAATGCTTCACATTGCAGAGGAGATAGAACTACCTAGCTCATGTGCGTTTGCTTCTAAAACCACTGGGGTACACTGTATTTTACAAAAGGAGTTTTTTGTTTTGTTTTTAAATACTAAGTGTTTTCTTCCTCCTATTCCGCAAACGTTTAAGTATGATATTACTCAGCTATACATAGGGGCACCCTGTTTAAGCACAGCTAATGGAAACATGGTCCTCTCCATACCTGCGATGGAGATGTGCGGCTGTTTTCTGCCTAGGAGAGTCCCTTACTCCCTTAGGTCTTTAACCAGCACTCTGGACTTTGAGGAGTCTAGTGCTCAGGCGGAGGGTGGAGTCTGGGATTAAGGAATTCAGCTTCTGAGGTTCTTCCTCAGAGAAACAGCCTCCACCACCCCAGCCTAATTCCCTACAGTCTCATCTCCTGACAACCTGACTTAAAAACACCCACAGATGCAAAGGACTCCAGGCAGCAACTTCCTCCCAAATGCTACACCTTAAAGGGAAATTAAGAGGGAAGCTAGGGTTTGCAGACTGCAAACCAAAACCTTCAGCTCTTGCATGCAACAGGTTGCCTCTGCTAGGAAAGAGGATGTGAGTTCTCCAGAGCTACCTGCAGCCAGATGGTCTTTCAAGACTTTACACTATGAGCTGCATGGCTTGCATTTGCTAGAGTGATGTCCAAGGCATGAAACCCATCAGCCCAAAGGACAAATCCTGGGTGGCACCAGCTCAGTTCTGCACCTCTTCATAGGCCCCCTTCCTGGCCAGCTCCAGGCAAGGTTGCCTGGGGAAGGTTTGGGACTTACCAAGAAAAGGCTGAAGCCAGAGGTGGCTCTTGTGCAGTTATACCTGAGCAGGCGCAATTCGCCCCTCCCACCAGGGAAAGTGCCTGGGGAAGGTGGCAGCACTGGGGGCGTGTGCAGCTCCCCACCCAGAGACCACTCGCCCTGCCAGCCCCAGCCCCCACTCCCCTTTCTGAAGCAACCTGCCTGGGAGAACACACCTCCCTGCTCTCACCCCCGGACTTCCAAATACTACTAACAGCAGCAAGAAGCACGACTCTCACACGCAGGCTCGCAGTGAGACCCTGACTCCAGCCCCAACCCGCACTTAAGCTAACACTCTGGTTTCTCTCCCCAGTCCTCGAAGCTCTGTCCTGGCACAGAGGGTTTCACCCCGCGTGCGGTGAGACTCCATCTTGGGAACACTGACCTGTCACCTTCTGCCTCCCCGTGCTGCTGGAGCCGGACTGGGGGAGGCCAGGCCCGGTCCCCAAAGCTATCAGAAATATTGCTCAGTGAGGGAGTGTCCCCTTTTTGAGGAGGAACGGTAGGGCGATGGGTGAGTTCATTAATTTCAACAAAGCAGGGCCAGGATGTGGATGAAAGGAAGGGAAGGAGGGAGATGGACGCTATGGCGGGCCAGCGGGGTGCTCGGCTCAGGAGGGGGATCTCAGGAGCACAGCTCCTACCCAGAGTGGGGCAGCCAGGAGGGCAGCTCTAAGCATCTTGTGTTACCGAAATGACAGCCCAGCCAAGAAACAAGCACCATTTGGAGGGTTGGGATACTCAGATGTATTATGCCAATGGGCTCAGAGGGGCTTCTGCTCCTAAGCCATGAGCACCTCCAAGGCGTGCACATGAGGTTTAATAGCGTTAAGTACAAGCTTGTGGTATTCGGCAAATAGGCGTGGAACAGCTTAGACCATCACAATCACAAAAGGAGAGGCAGTGAGGCAGCAAATCAACATTTCAAGGCCAGATATATCTCTTTCAAAATCCAGCAGGCTAGCAAAACATGAAAAGGGAATCAGCACCCGACACTTATTAACTTCGATTTACGATTTGCCAGCAGGACTCAGATCACTAATCCGACACATGTTGCACTTAGATTTCCGACTTAACCTTTTAGCCCAGCTGGGCTTTTCCTTCATAATTCTGAGTGAAGTAAGTCAGAAGAGAGAAAAATGCCATATGATACCACTTCCATGTGGAATCGAAAAAAAAAAAAACGACAGAAATGAACTCACCTGCAAAAAAGAAATAGAGCCACAGACATAGAGAAACAAACTTATGGTTACCAGGGAGGGAAGGCGCTGGGAAGGGGTAAATATGGGAATCAGAAAATTGCTCCTCTTGGGGAGTGGTGGACATGTTAGCTCTCTTGATTGTGGCGATGGCTTTCTGGGTGTAGACACGTATGAAAATTGATCAAATACTACACGTGAGATGTGTCTAATTGACGGAACAGAAATCGTAGCCCTGTAAAGGTGTTTTAAAACAAAGAGATGGGCTGCATTGTGTCCTATGTTTCTATGTGTCTTCAGGGAGGTCTCAGGGGGGCGGTGCTGGCCTTCCTGCCAACACGATGACATGAAGCCCGAACAATCCCCCAATCGATGGGAAGAAGAGACGAGCCATGGTCACATCTGGACCCCAAGCTTACCCGTGGTGCATGGGTGCCATTTATCGCCAATCCAGCGAGGTTCCGGCCAGAGCTAGAGGCCGGGGCAGCGAACCGGGAGCGGCACTAAGGAGCATCGTGGCGCAGAGGCTGGACTGGGGGCCCGCAGGCTCCTCCCAGGAGGAGCCTCAGGGTTTGGGAGGTGGCTAACGTGCCTGCTTCGTGTCACCAGCAAGTGATGCCACCCGTGGAAAATCAGCTGGAATCCTGAGCCGGGTCAGCCGTGGGTGATGCGGTAAAGGCTGCTTGCTAGCAGAGGGGAGGCCAGACGGACGGTGAAGCAAGCAACAGGCTGCTGAGCTTCCGGCCTGTGTTTACCGTGCTTTCCGTGTCTCCCTGCATCTCAGGGTCACCCGGAGGAATTCGTGTGGAGTTTAGAGGCCGACGGCCTCTCGGTTCCTCATCAGCCTGGCAAGCCCCCCAGCCCTCTGCGGCCAGACCTCTGCGAGCGTCTTTCCCTTGTTCTAGCAAAACCCTCCCCACCCTCGCCTGCGGCGGGCTTTTGTTTTTTTAATGGATGGCAGTGAGGATACCTTACAGCCTCCTCCGGCCCTTCCTTAGGGCTTCTGCCCTTAGACCACGGCAAGGGGCGGCCCCCCAACCCCCACCCCCGACACCCCCGCGCTGTCCTGGGTCCTGAACTACAGAGGGTCCCTCTGGCCCTGACACGCCCTCTGGCCACGCCCTCTACGGGGTGGAGTCAGCAGGGCCAAGGGGACACGCCCATTGGCTCCACCCCGTGCTCTGGAATCCCAGGACCCCGAATGCCCTGCCCCAGCAGCCCCTGACCCACTTGTAGTTTCTGCACCGGCTCTCCCCGGAGTTCAGCATCCCAGGACTCACAGAGAGGCCAACGGGCAGCTGTTGGCATGGAGGTTACGGACAGAGCCCGGATGTGAGGTCTCAGTGTCCCCCTGTGCACATCCAAGGCCCCTTGGGGCATGGGATGGACCCAGCATTGGGAAGAAAAGGGTCAGGCTGGCGGTCAGAGACTGGGAATCGGCTCTCCCCGCACTGTCGCTTTCTTCGCAGGACTCCCCTGAGTCTGGGAATTCTAAAGTTGAGCCTGGACGTTTGTGGCACGTGACAGTGACTTTGCGTGTGTGTGCGCGCGCCTGAGGACGTGTGTGGTTGTGTGTATGTTGTGGGGGTGTGTGTGGTCCATGACTCCGTGTGTGTGCGCGTGGGGATGTAGGCGGAGCAGAGTCAGTGTGTGTGCACGTGTGTTTGTGTGTACGTGCATGCATTAGTTTTAAGAATACTAGAAGCTGTCCTTCAGAAGTCTGCAGTAGTAAAAATTGTATGGTGTCCCTCACTGTATAATTCAAACTGAAAATAATCTTCAATCACCAGAAATGTAGTCCCCCCCAGATTCTGATCCCCCCCCACCCATACTGATTATGCCCTCATTGTACTGATGAGGAAACTAGCTTAGAGATGTTAAGTGACTCAGCCCAGGGCATGGAGCTCGCGAGCCCAGGGCCAGGACGCAGTCCAAGCGGCCGCGGCTCCAGAGGCCTGGAGCCCTGCTCACGACCGCGCGTGGCCTCTTGGCCGGGGTGGTGGGGGTGGGGTGGGGTGGGGGTGGGGGGAAGAGATTCTGACGGGCCGGGGCCAGCGTGCAGGCTGCCCAAGCCGCGGACTCTGCAAGTCGGGTGGAGAGTACCTGACGGCAGACGAGGGTAAAGGGCTGCTCAGAAATCAGATAGGTTCCTAGATCTTCGATGAGTAAGGAGGCTCAGTGCTCATCCTCGATCCCTTTGCTGGTGGCTAAAAGGGAGCAAGGCCCACGAGCGCGCTTCTGGGAGCGGCCTGCCAAAACCTGGAGCAGGGCTGCTCAGGACTGGCTCTGCAGCAGGAGCAGAGGGGGGCAATGTCGCCACCTGGTGGACATCCTTGGTAGTGGCAGTAGGAGGCCTAGCAGCCTGGGTATGGAGGCGGCAGGACGAGGTCCTAGTGGATGATCGTTTTCACATGGCTTAAAAAGCATTGCTTCATAGATTTTATCCACATTGGGGTCTATCCTACGATGGTAAATACGGTCTCCGTTACTCCATCTTAGCTGCATTGATTAATTTTTGTGAGGTTAGTTTTCTCTTCAATGATTTGGAAGCTATATGGTCTTCCAATTAAAATTCCCTCTAAGTTTTAATAAGTCATCTCTAAGTTCATAACTTTATGTATAACTGGACCAGTATTGCTATAACAGTCTCAAAAACGGAATAATCTATTAGATCTTGTTTCTCAATCATGATACATTTAGCATATTTTACCTCTCTGCCGTTCCCCATTGTGTGCGTGTGTGCGCGTGCGCGGGCTACAGTTACTGCTTTTTAGACAGTTGCTTTCAGTTTGTTGCATTCGCAATGAAAATATAGGTATAAACATCTTGGATTTAATTGCTCGCTACCGCTATTTAATCCCATGTCTTTCCCATTTTTGAGTTATTTACTTCTTTCCCAATCAAATGGACTCATGATTGGCTAATTTTTTTCCAGCGGTAGACTTGGAACCCATACCAGTCTATACGCAGCTTTATGTTCTCCTCAGCAACACCTCTCAGCCTCAACACCCAACAACACTCTCCGTATCTAGGGCCCCAAGGCTTGTTTTAAAATGCGGCATTGTTTCTCATGTCCCCCCGCCCCCCTCCCGCCCCAAAAAGGAAGCAAGAATCTTCCTTGATTTAACGTGCTGCCTTTTTAGGACTGGCTAGTCTTGTCTGCTGAATGGATATTAAGAGAGATTTCCTTAAACTTCCTCCTGCTTCGTGCCATAACTCGACTTCATTGAGAAGCATGTTTTTCCCGTTTCTAAGACGGGCTTCCGCTTTGAACTGCTAAACCATCACGGCACACTTTTTCTCCATACTTATTCCTGGAAAACTGAGCTCTCTGCCGGAGTAAAGACGGTTCCCGTCAGAGAAGTGTGGCTCCCTGTGCCAAGGTCAAAATGTAGAAGAAAGGGAAGATTCCTGTTTCCGAGGGTTCCATTTTGTCAGGTTAGAGATCTAGTCATCCGTGTGGCTGCGGTGGAATCTGCAGTATCTTGCCTCACAGTTTCCTTTTTCTGGCTTAGCAGGGGAGCCGCATTAGCTGAGGTCGCGGCGCTATGGCCCTTGTCAGGATCCCGGTGCTGAGGCAGCCCCTTCCCCCCACCCCCTCTCCTTGTCATTTTGATCGTGCAAACTGGGTGCCAGCTGTGTGAACCCTGCTCCTGGCCGCCACGATTGCCCCCCCCCTCCCCACGCGACGTGTCCCCAGTTCCTCGGCGTCCCTCACTGCAACCAGCTAGCTCCAGGAAGGGTGCGAGCTGGCTTCCGCTGTCGTCCTTCCTCCTTCCTGTCCAGGCGGGCCCTCCTTTTGCGCTAGTCGGCCCGAAACCTTCTCTCCCGCGCTGCATAGGCTGAAGGAATGCCTCAGCGTTTGCAGCCGCTAGAGGGCGCTCTTCTCCTCTCTTTGGGCCCCTTCAGCGCTTCCAGTGGAAATGTCCGAGGTGGGAAGGGCTTGGGGGTTCTCTGTATCTAGGGGCTCCCGATCCAGCCGATTCAACTAACTGTGGGTTGAAAATATTCGGGAAAAAACGGAAAGTTTCGAAAAGCGACAATTGAACTTGCCACACACCGGCAACCGCTTACATAGCATTCACGTTGCCTTGCATGCCGCGCGTCACCTAGAGATGATTTAAAGTACACAGGAGGACACAGCGAAAGAGAATGTGACAATGACTGTATGGGTATGTTTATGCATAAGTGGAAAATTGTGCTCTAGACTGGAATTCGACACAACATTGTAAAAACGACAGCAACGTGGAAGAAAAGTATGTTTGTATGTAAAAAATAAAGTCCTATGTCATTTTGTATAAGAGGCATCAGCATCCATGGATTTTGGCATCTGTGGGGAGTCCTGGAACCAGTGCCCCATGCTTACCAAGGCATGACTGGAAGCCCAGGCTCCTTATCCCAGCCTGTCATGTCCCCACGTGGTGTGAATCCTGCCTGTCCCACACTCCCCTGGTCACTCTCCTCCAGCCCTGCCAGACTGCCCTCTTCTTCTGGAACAGGCCAAGCTGAATGCACGTCATGTCTGGCCTCTGGGAATATCCGTTACTTTGTGAGCATGGCTCTGCTTCAGTAAGACGGGCTGCATTGTCACTAGAGAAGACGGGATGGAGGTTCCTTAAAAACCTACAGATGGACTTACCTGATGATCCAGCCTTCCCACGCCTGGGGATATGTCAAGAGAAAACTCTAACTCAAAAAGTCCCATGCACCTCAATGCTCACAGCAGCCCTATTTGTATTAGCCAGGACGTGGAACTAACCCCAACATCTAACGACTGGTGACTGGATAAAGAAGTCGTTGTCTTTTTATGCCGCGGAATACTACACAGCCGCGAAAAAGGATGGAACCATGCCATTTGCGGCAACATGGTTGGACACAGAGACAGTCCTTCTGAGTGAAGTAAGCCAGAAGAGAGAAAAATGCCGCATGACACAACTTCCATGTGAAATCTAAGAAAAAAAGACAGAAATGATCTTAACTGCAAAAGACAAATAGAGCCACAGACATAGAGAAACAAACTTATGGTTACCAGGGAGGGACGGCGGTGGGAAGGGGTAAATATGGGAATCGGAAAATTGCCCGTCTTGGGGAGTGGTGGACATGTTAGCTCTCTTGATTGTGGCGATGGCTTTCTGGGTGTAGACACGTATGAAAATTGATCGAATACTACACGTGAGATGTGTCTAATTGACGGAACAGAAATCGTAGCCCTGTAAAGGTGTTTTAAAACAAAGAGATGGGCTGCATTGTGTCCTATGTTTCTATGTGTCTTCAGGGAGGTCTCAGGGGGGCGGTGCTGGCCTTCCTGCCAACACGATGACATGAAGCCCGAACAATCCCCCAATCGATGGGAAGAAGAGACGAGCCATGGTCACATCTGGACCCCAAGCTTACCCGTGGTGCATGGGTGCCATTTATCGCCAATCCAGCGAGGTTCCGGCCAGAGCTAGAGGCCGGGGCAGCGAACCGGGAGCGGCACTAAGGAGCATCGTGGCGCAGAGGCTGGACTGGGGGCCCGCAGGCTCCTCCCAGGAGGAGCCTCAGGGTTTGGGAGGTGGCTAACGTGCCTGCTTCGTGTCACCAGCAAGTGATGCCACCCGTGGAAAATCAGCTGGAATCCTGAGCCGGGTCAGCCGTGGGTGATGCGGTAAAGGCTGCTTGCTAGCAGAGGGGAGGCCAGACGGACGGTGAAGCAAGCAACAGGCTGCTGAGCTTCCGGCCTGTGTTTACCGTGCTTTCCGTGTCTCCCTGCATCTCAGGGTCACCCGGAGGAATTCGTGTGGAGTTTAGAGGCCGACGGCCTCTCGGTTCCTCATCAGCCTGGCAAGCCCCCCAGCCCTCTGCGGCCAGACCTCTGCGAGCGTCTTTCCCTTGTTCTAGCAAAACCCTCCCCACCCTCGCCTGCGGCGGGCTTTTGTTTTTTTAATGGATGGCAGTGAGGATACCTTACAGCCTCCTCCGGCCCTTCCTTAGGGCTTCTGCCCTTAGACCACGGCAAGGGGCGGCCCCCCAACCCCCACCCCCGACACCCCCGCGCTGTCCTGGGTCCTGAACTACAGAGGGTCCCTCTGGCCCTGACACGCCCTCTGGCCACGCCCTCTACGGGGTGGAGTCAGCAGGGCCAAGGGGACACGCCCATTGGCTCCACCCCGTGCTCTGGAATCCCAGGACCCCGAATGCCCTGCCCCAGCAGCCCCTGACCCACTTGTAGTTTCTGCACCGGCTCTCCCCGGAGTTCAGCATCCCAGGACTCACAGAGAGGCCAACGGGCAGCTGTTGGCATGGAGGTTACGGACAGAGCCCGGATGTGAGGTCTCAGTGTCCCCCTGTGCACATCCAAGGCCCCTTGGGGCATGGGATGGACCCAGCATTGGGAAGAAAAGGGTCAGGCTGGCGGTCAGAGACTGGGAATCGGCTCTCCCCGCACTGTCGCTTTCTTCGCAGGACTCCCCTGAGTCTGGGAATTCTAAAGTTGAGCCTGGACGTTTGTGGCACGTGACAGTGACTTTGCGTGTGTGTGCGCGCGCCTGAGGACGTGTGTGGTTGTGTGTATGTTGTGGGGGTGTGTGTGGTCCATGACTCCGTGTGTGTGCGCGTGGGGATGTAGGCGGAGCAGAGTCAGTGTGTGTGCACGTGTGTTTGTGTGTACGTGCATGCATTAGTTTTAAGAATACTAGAAGCTGTCCTTCAGAAGTCTGCAGTAGTAAAAATTGTATGGTGTCCCTCACTGTATAATTCAAACTGAAAATAATCTTCAATCACCAGAAATGTAGTCCCCCCCAGATTCTGATCCCCCCCCACCCATACTGATTATGCCCTCATTGTACTGATGAGGAAACTAGCTTAGAGATGTTAAGTGACTCAGCCCAGGGCATGGAGCTCGCGAGCCCAGGGCCAGGACGCAGTCCAAGCGGCCGCGGCTCCAGAGGCCTGGAGCCCTGCTCACGACCGCGCGTGGCCTCTTGGCCGGGGTGGTGGGGGTGGGGTGGGGTGGGGGTGGGGGGAAGAGATTCTGACGGGCCGGGGCCAGCGTGCAGGCTGCCCAAGCCGCGGACTCTGCAAGTCGGGTGGAGAGTACCTGACGGCAGACGAGGGTAAAGGGCTGCTCAGAAATCAGATAGGTTCCTAGATCTTCGATGAGTAAGGAGGCTCAGTGCTCATCCTCGATCCCTTTGCTGGTGGCTAAAAGGGAGCAAGGCCCACGAGCGCGCTTCTGGGAGCGGCCTGCCAAAACCTGGAGCAGGGCTGCTCAGGACTGGCTCTGCAGCAGGAGCAGAGGGGGGCAATGTCGCCACCTGGTGGACATCCTTGGTAGTGGCAGTAGGAGGCCTAGCAGCCTGGGTATGGAGGCGGCAGGACGAGGTCCTAGTGGATGATCGTTTTCACATGGCTTAAAAAGCATTGCTTCATAGATTTTATCCACATTGGGGTCTATCCTACGATGGTAAATACGGTCTCCGTTACTCCATCTTAGCTGCATTGATTAATTTTTGTGAGGTTAGTTTTCTCTTCAATGATTTGGAAGCTATATGGTCTTCCAATTAAAATTCCCTCTAAGTTTTAATAAGTCATCTCTAAGTTCATAACTTTATGTATAACTGGACCAGTATTGCTATAACAGTCTCAAAAACGGAATAATCTATTAGATCTTGTTTCTCAATCATGATACATTTAGCATATTTTACCTCTCTGCCGTTCCCCATTGTGTGCGTGTGTGCGCGTGCGCGGGCTACAGTTACTGCTTTTTAGACAGTTGCTTTCAGTTTGTTGCATTCGCAATGAAAATATAGGTATAAACATCTTGGATTTAATTGCTCGCTACCGCTATTTAATCCCATGTCTTTCCCATTTTTGAGTTATTTACTTCTTTCCCAATCAAATGGACTCATGATTGGCTAATTTTTTTCCAGCGGTAGACTTGGAACCCATACCAGTCTATACGCAGCTTTATGTTCTCCTCAGCAACACCTCTCAGCCTCAACACCCAACAACACTCTCCGTATCTAGGGCCCCAAGGCTTGTTTTAAAATGCGGCATTGTTTCTCATGTCCCCCCGCCCCCCTCCCGCCCCAAAAAGGAAGCAAGAATCTTCCTTGATTTAACGTGCTGCCTTTTTAGGACTGGCTAGTCTTGTCTGCTGAATGGATATTAAGAGAGATTTCCTTAAACTTCCTCCTGCTTCGTGCCATAACTCGACTTCATTGAGAAGCATGTTTTTCCCGTTTCTAAGACGGGCTTCCGCTTTGAACTGCTAAACCATCACGGCACACTTTTTCTCCATACTTATTCCTGGAAAACTGAGCTCTCTGCCGGAGTAAAGACGGTTCCCGTCAGAGAAGTGTGGCTCCCTGTGCCAAGGTCAAAATGTAGAAGAAAGGGAAGATTCCTGTTTCCGAGGGTTCCATTTTGTCAGGTTAGAGATCTAGTCATCCGTGTGGCTGCGGTGGAATCTGCAGTATCTTGCCTCACAGTTTCCTTTTTCTGGCTTAGCAGGGGAGCCGCATTAGCTGAGGTCGCGGCGCTATGGCCCTTGTCAGGATCCCGGTGCTGAGGCAGCCCCTTCCCCCCACCCCCTCTCCTTGTCATTTTGATCGTGCAAACTGGGTGCCAGCTGTGTGAACCCTGCTCCTGGCCGCCACGATTGCCCCCCCCTCCCCACGCGACGTGTCCCCAGTTCCTCGGCGTCCCTCACTGCAACCAGCTAGCTCCAGGAAGGGTGCGAGCTGGCTTCCGCTGTCGTCCTTCCTCCTTCCTGTCCAGGCGGGCCCTCCTTTTGCGCTAGTCGGCCCGAAACCTTCTCTCCCGCGCTGCATAGGCTGAAGGAATGCCTCAGCGTTTGCAGCCGCTAGAGGGCGCTCTTCTCCTCTCTTTGGGCCCCTTCAGCGCTTCCAGTGGAAATGTCCGAGGTGGGAAGGGCTTGGGGGTTCTCTGTATCTAGGGGCTCCCGATCCAGCCGATTCAACTAACTGTGGGTTGAAAATATTCGGGAAAAAACGGAAAGTTTCGAAAAGCGACAATTGAACTTGCCACACACCGGCAACCGCTTACATAGCATTCACGTTGCCTTGCATGCCGCGCGTCACCTAGAGATGATTTAAAGTACACAGGAGGACACAGCGAAAGAGAATGTGACAATGACTGTATGGGTATGTTTATGCATAAGTGGAAAATTGTGCTCTAGACTGGAATTCGACACAACATTGTAAAAACGACAGCAACGTGGAAGAAAAGTATGTTTGTATGTAAAAAATAAAGTCCTATGTCATTTTGTATAAGAGGCATCAGCATCCATGGATTTTGGCATCTGTGGGGAGTCCTGGAACCAGTGCCCCATGCTTACCAAGGCATGACTGGAAGCCCAGGCTCCTTATCCCAGCCTGTCATGTCCCCACGTGGTGTGAATCCTGCCTGTCCCACACTCCCCTGGTCACTCTCCTCCAGCCCTGCCAGACTGCCCTCTTCTTCTGGAACAGGCCAAGCTGAATGCACGTCATGTCTGGCCTCTGGGAATATCCGTTACTTTGTGAGCATGGCTCTGCTTCAGTAAGACGGGCTGCATTGTCACTAGAGAAGACGGGATGGAGGTTCCTTAAAAACCTACAGATGGACTTACCTGATGATCCAGCCTTCCCACGCCTGGGGATATGTCAAGAGAAAACTCTAACTCAAAAAGTCCCATGCACCTCAATGCTCACAGCAGCCCTATTTGTATTAGCCAGGACGTGGAACTAACCCCAACATCTAACGACTGGTGACTGGATAAAGAAGTCGTTGTCTTTTTATGCCGCGGAATACTACACAGCCGCGAAAAAGGATGGAACCATGCCATTTGCGGCAACATGGTTGGACACAGAGACAGTCCTTCTGAGTGAAGTAAGCCAGAAGAGAGAAAAATGCCGCATGACACAACTTCCATGTGAAATCTAAGAAAAAAAGACAGAAATGATCTTAACTGCAAAAGACAAATAGAGCCACAGACATAGAGAAACAAACTTATGGTTACCAGGGAGGGACGGCGGTGGGAAGGGGTAAATATGGGAATCGGAAAATTGCCCGTCTTGGGGAGTGGTGGACATGTTAGCTCTCTTGATTGTGGCGATGGCTTTCTGGGTGTAGACACGTATGAAAATTGATCAAATACTACACGTGAGATGTGTCTAATTGACGGAACAGAAATCGTAGCCCTGTAAAGGTGTTTTAAAACAAAGAGATGGGCTGCATTGTGTCCTATGTTTCTATGTGTCTTCAGGGAGGTCTCAGGGGGGCGGTGCTGGCCTTCCTGCCAACACGATGACATGAAGCCCGAACAATCCCCCAATCGATGGGAAGAAGAGACGAGCCATGGTCACATCTGGACCCCAAGCTTACCCGTGGTGCATGGGTGCCATTTATCGCCAATCCAGCGAGGTTCCGGCCAGAGCTAGAGGCCGGGGCAGCGAACCGGGAGCGGCACTAAGGAGCATCGTGGCGCAGAGGCTGGACTGGGGGCCCGCAGGCTCCTCCCAGGAGGAGCCTCAGGGTTTGGGAGGTGGCTAACGTGCCTGCTTCGTGTCACCAGCAAGTGATGCCACCCGTGGAAAATCAGCTGGAATCCTGAGCCGGGTCAGCCGTGGGTGATGCGGTAAAGGCTGCTTGCTAGCAGAGGGGAGGCCAGACGGACGGTGAAGCAAGCAACAGGCTGCTGAGCTTCCGGCCTGTGTTTACCGTGCTTTCCGTGTCTCCCTGCATCTCAGGGTCACCCGGAGGAATTCGTGTGGAGTTTAGAGGCCGACGGCCTCTCGGTTCCTCATCAGCCTGGCAAGCCCCCCAGCCCTCTGCGGCCAGACCTCTGCGAGCGTCTTTCCCTTGTTCTAGCAAAACCCTCCCCACCCTCGCCTGCGGCGGGCTTTTGTTTTTTTAATGGATGGCAGTGAGGATACCTTACAGCCTCCTCCGGCCCTTCCTTAGGGCTTCTGCCCTTAGACCACGGCAAGGGGCGGCCCCCCAACCCCCACCCCCGACACCCCCGCGCTGTCCTGGGTCCTGAACTACAGAGGGTCCCTCTGGCCCTGACACGCCCTCTGGCCACGCCCTCTACGGGGTGGAGTCAGCAGGGCCAAGGGGACACGCCCATTGGCTCCACCCCGTGCTCTGGAATCCCAGGACCCCGAATGCCCTGCCCCAGCAGCCCCTGACCCACTTGTAGTTTCTGCACCGGCTCTCCCCGGAGTTCAGCATCCCAGGACTCACAGAGAGGCCAACGGGCAGCTGTTGGCATGGAGGTTACGGACAGAGCCCGGATGTGAGGTCTCAGTGTCCCCCTGTGCACATCCAAGGCCCCTTGGGGCATGGGATGGACCCAGCATTGGGAAGAAAAGGGTCAGGCTGGCGGTCAGAGACTGGGAATCGGCTCTCCCCGCACTGTCGCTTTCTTCGCAGGACTCCCCTGAGTCTGGGAATTCTAAAGTTGAGCCTGGACGTTTGTGGCACGTGACAGTGACTTTGCGTGTGTGTGCGCGCGCCTGAGGACGTGTGTGGTTGTGTGTATGTTGTGGGGGTGTGTGTGGTCCATGACTCCGTGTGTGTGCGCGTGGGGATGTAGGCGGAGCAGAGTCAGTGTGTGTGCATGTGTGTTTGTGTGTACGTGCATGCATTAGTTTTAAGAATACTAGAAGCTGTCCTTCAGAAGTCTGCAGTAGTAAAAATTGTATGGTGTCCCTCACTGTATAATTCAAACTGAAAATAATCTTCAATCACCAGAAATGTAGTCCCCCCCAGATTCTGATCCCCCCCCACCCATACTGATTATGCCCTCATTGTACTGATGAGGAAACTAGCTTAGAGATGTTAAGTGACTCAGCCCAGGGCATGGAGCTCGCGAGCCCAGGGCCAGGACGCAGTCCAAGCGGCCGCGGCTCCAGAGGCCTGGAGCCCTGCTCACGACCGCGCGTGGCCTCTTGGCCGGGGTGGTGGGGGTGGGGTGGGGTGGGGGTGGGGGGAAGAGATTCTGACGGGCCGGGGCCAGCGTGCAGGCTGCCCAAGCCGCGGACTCTGCAAGTCGGGTGGAGAGTACCTGACGGCAGACGAGGGTAAAGGGCTGCTCAGAAATCAGATAGGTTCCTAGATCTTCGATGAGTAAGGAGGCTCAGTGCTCATCCTCGATCCCTTTGCTGGTGGCTAAAAGGGAGCAAGGCCCACGAGCGCGCTTCTGGGAGCGGCCTGCCAAAACCTGGAGCAGGGCTGCTCAGGACTGGCTCTGCAGCAGGAGCAGAGGGGGGCAATGTCGCCACCTGGTGGACATCCTTGGTAGTGGCAGTAGGAGGCCTAGCAGCCTGGGTATGGAGGCGGCAGGACGAGGTCCTAGTGGATGATCGTTTTCACATGGCTTAAAAAGCATTGCTTCATAGATTTTATCCACATTGGGGTCTATCCTACGATGGTAAATACGGTCTCCGTTACTCCATCTTAGCTGCATTGATTAATTTTTGTGAGGTTAGTTTTCTCTTCAATGATTTGGAAGCTATATGGTCTTCCAATTAAAATTCCCTCTAAGTTTTAATAAGTCATCTCTAAGTTCATAACTTTATGTATAACTGGACCAGTATTGCTATAACAGTCTCAAAAACGGAATAATCTATTAGATCTTGTTTCTCAATCATGATACATTTAGCATATTTTACCTCTCTGCCGTTCCCCATTGTGTGCGTGTGTGCGCGTGCGCGGGCTACAGTTACTGCTTTTTAGACAGTTGCTTTCAGTTTGTTGCATTCGCAATGAAAATATAGGTATAAACATCTTGGATTTAATTGCTCGCTACCGCTATTTAATCCCATGTCTTTCCCATTTTTGAGTTATTTACTTCTTTCCCAATCAAATGGACTCATGATTGGCTAATTTTTTTCCAGCGGTAGACTTGGAACCCATACCAGTCTATACGCAGCTTTATGTTCTCCTCAGCAACACCTCTCAGCCTCAACACCCAACAACACTCTCCGTATCTAGGGCCCCAAGGCTTGTTTTAAAATGCGGCATTGTTTCTCATGTCCCCCCGCCCCCCTCCCGCCCCAAAAAGGAAGCAAGAATCTTCCTTGATTTAACGTGCTGCCTTTTTAGGACTGGCTAGTCTTGTCTGCTGAATGGATATTAAGAGAGATTTCCTTAAACTTCCTCCTGCTTCGTGCCATAACTCGACTTCATTGAGAAGCATGTTTTTCCCGTTTCTAAGACGGGCTTCCGCTTTGAACTGCTAAACCATCACGGCACACTTTTTCTCCATACTTATTCCTGGAAAACTGAGCTCTCTGCCGGAGTAAAGACGGTTCCCGTCAGAGAAGTGTGGCTCCCTGTGCCAAGGTCAAAATGTAGAAGAAAGGGAAGATTCCTGTTTCCGAGGGTTCCATTTTGTCAGGTTAGAGATCTAGTCATCCGTGTGGCTGCGGTGGAATCTGCAGTATCTTGCCTCACAGTTTCCTTTTTCTGGCTTAGCAGGGGAGCCGCATTAGCTGAGGTCGCGGCGCTATGGCCCTTGTCAGGATCCCGGTGCTGAGGCAGCCCCTTCCCCCCACCCCCTCTCCTTGTCATTTTGATCGTGCAAACTGGGTGCCAGCTGTGTGAACCCTGCTCCTGGCCGCCACGATTGCCCCCCCCCTCCCCACGCGACGTGTCCCCAGTTCCTCGGCGTCCCTCACTGCAACCAGCTAGCTCCAGGAAGGGTGCGAGCTGGCTTCCGCTGTCGTCCTTCCTCCTTCCTGTCCAGGCGGGCCCTCCTTTTGCGCTAGTCGGCCCGAAACCTTCTCTCCCGCGCTGCATAGGCTGAAGGAATGCCTCAGCGTTTGCAGCCGCTAGAGGGCGCTCTTCTCCTCTCTTTGGGCCCCTTCAGCGCTTCCAGTGGAAATGTCCGAGGTGGGAAGGGCTTGGGGGTTCTCTGTATCTAGGGGCTCCCGATCCAGCCGATTCAACTAACTGTGGGTTGAAAATATTCGGGAAAAAACGGAAAGTTTCGAAAAGCGACAATTGAACTTGCCACACACCGGCAACCGCTTACATAGCATTCACGTTGCCTTGCATGCCGCGCGTCACCTAGAGATGATTTAAAGTACACAGGAGGACACAGCGAAAGAGAATGTGACAATGACTGTATGGGTATGTTTATGCATAAGTGGAAAATTGTGCTCTAGACTGGAATTCGACACAACATTGTAAAAACGACAGCAACGTGGAAGAAAAGTATGTTTGTATGTAAAAAATAAAGTCCTATGTCATTTTGTATAAGAGGCATCAGCATCCATGGATTTTGGCATCTGTGGGGAGTCCTGGAACCAGTGCCCCATGCTTACCAAGGCATGACTGGAAGCCCAGGCTCCTTATCCCAGCCTGTCATGTCCCCACGTGGTGTGAATCCTGCCTGTCCCACACTCCCCTGGTCACTCTCCTCCAGCCCTGCCAGACTGCCCTCTTCTTCTGGAACAGGCCAAGCTGAATGCACGTCATGTCTGGCCTCTGGGAATATCCGTTACTTTGTGAGCATGGCTCTGCTTCAGTAAGACGGGCTGCATTGTCACTAGAGAAGACGGGATGGAGGTTCCTTAAAAACCTACAGATGGACTTACCTGATGATCCAGCCTTCCCACGCCTGGGGATATGTCAAGAGAAAACTCTAACTCAAAAAGTCCCATGCACCTCAATGCTCACAGCAGCCCTATTTGTATTAGCCAGGACGTGGAACTAACCCCAACATCTAACGACTGGTGACTGGATAAAGAAGTCGTTGTCTTTTTATGCCGCGGAATACTACACAGCCGCGAAAAAGGATGGAACCATGCCATTTGCGGCAACATGGTTGGACACAGAGACAGTCCTTCTGAGTGAAGTAAGCCAGAAGAGAGAAAAATGCCGCATGACACAACTTCCATGTGAAATCTAAGAAAAAAAGACAGAAATGATCTTAACTGCAAAAGACAAATAGAGCCACAGACATAGAGAAACAAACTTATGGTTACCAGGGAGGGACGGCGGTGGGAAGGGGTAAATATGGGAATCGGAAAATTGCCCGTCTTGGGGAGTGGTGGACATGTTAGCTCTCTTGATTGTGGCGATGGCTTTCTGGGTGTAGACACGTATGAAAATTGATCAAATACTACACGTGAGATGTGTCTAATTGACGGAACAGAAATCGTAGCCCTGTAAAGGTGTTTTAAAACAAAGAGATGGGCTGCATTGTGTCCTATGTTTCTATGTGTCTTCAGGGAGGTCTCAGGGGGGCGGTGCTGGCCTTCCTGCCAACACGATGACATGAAGCCCGAACAATCCCCCAATCGATGGGAAGAAGAGACGAGCCATGGTCACATCTGGACCCCAAGCTTACCCGTGGTGCATGGGTGCCATTTATCGCCAATCCAGCGAGGTTCCGGCCAGAGCTAGAGGCCGGGGCAGCGAACCGGGAGCGGCACTAAGGAGCATCGTGGCGCAGAGGCTGGACTGGGGGCCCGCAGGCTCCTCCCAGGAGGAGCCTCAGGGTTTGGGAGGTGGCTAACGTGCCTGCTTCGTGTCACCAGCAAGTGATGCCACCCGTGGAAAATCAGCTGGAATCCTGAGCCGGGTCAGCCGTGGGTGATGCGGTAAAGGCTGCTTGCTAGCAGAGGGGAGGCCAGACGGACGGTGAAGCAAGCAACAGGCTGCTGAGCTTCCGGCCTGTGTTTACCGTGCTTTCCGTGTCTCCCTGCATCTCAGGGTCACCCGGAGGAATTCGTGTGGAGTTTAGAGGCCGACGGCCTCTCGGTTCCTCATCAGCCTGGCAAGCCCCCCAGCCCTCTGCGGCCAGACCTCTGCGAGCGTCTTTCCCTTGTTCTAGCAAAACCCTCCCCACCCTCGCCTGCGGCGGGCTTTTGTTTTTTTAATGGATGGCAGTGAGGATACCTTACAGCCTCCTCCGGCCCTTCCTTAGGGCTTCTGCCCTTAGACCACGGCAAGGGGCGGCCCCCCAACCCCCACCCCCGACACCCCCGCGCTGTCCTGGGTCCTGAACTACAGAGGGTCCCTCTGGCCCTGACACGCCCTCTGGCCACGCCCTCTACGGGGTGGAGTCAGCAGGGCCAAGGGGACACGCCCATTGGCTCCACCCCGTGCTCTGGAATCCCAGGACCCCGAATGCCCTGCCCCAGCAGCCCCTGACCCACTTGTAGTTTCTGCACCGGCTCTCCCCGGAGTTCAGCATCCCAGGACTCACAGAGAGGCCAACGGGCAGCTGTTGGCATGGAGGTTACGGACAGAGCCCGGATGTGAGGTCTCAGTGTCCCCCTGTGCACATCCAAGGCCCCTTGGGGCATGGGATGGACCCAGCATTGGGAAGAAAAGGGTCAGGCTGGCGGTCAGAGACTGGGAATCGGCTCTCCCCGCACTGTCGCTTTCTTCGCAGGACTCCCCTGAGTCTGGGAATTCTAAAGTTGAGCCTGGACGTTTGTGGCACGTGACAGTGACTTTGCGTGTGTGTGCGCGCGCCTGAGGACGTGTGTGGTTGTGTGTATGTTGTGGGGGTGTGTGTGGTCCATGACTCCGTGTGTGTGCGCGTGGGGATGTAGGCGGAGCAGAGTCAGTGTGTGTGCACGTGTGTTTGTGTGTACGTGCATGCATTAGTTTTAAGAATACTAGAAGCTGTCCTTCAGAAGTCTGCAGTAGTAAAAATTGTATGGTGTCCCTCACTGTATAATTCAAACTGAAAATAATCTTCAATCACCAGAAATGTAGTCCCCCCCAGATTCTGATCCCCCCCCACCCATACTGATTATGCCCTCATTGTACTGATGAGGAAACTAGCTTAGAGATGTTAAGTGACTCAGCCCAGGGCATGGAGCTCGCGAGCCCAGGGCCAGGACGCAGTCCAAGCGGCCGCGGCTCCAGAGGCCTGGAGCCCTGCTCACGACCGCGCGTGGCCTCTTGGCCGGGGTGGTGGGGGTGGGGTGGGGTGGGGGTGGGGGGAAGAGATTCTGACGGGCCGGGGCCAGCGTGCAGGCTGCCCAAGCCGCGGACTCTGCAAGTCGGGTGGAGAGTACCTGACGGCAGACGAGGGTAAAGGGCTGCTCAGAAATCAGATAGGTTCCTAGATCTTCGATGAGTAAGGAGGCTCAGTGCTCATCCTCGATCCCTTTGCTGGTGGCTAAAAGGGAGCAAGGCCCACGAGCGCGCTTCTGGGAGCGGCCTGCCAAAACCTGGAGCAGGGCTGCTCAGGACTGGCTCTGCAGCAGGAGCAGAGGGGGGCAATGTCGCCACCTGGTGGACATCCTTGGTAGTGGCAGTAGGAGGCCTAGCAGCCTGGGTATGGAGGCGGCAGGACGAGGTCCTAGTGGATGATCGTTTTCACATGGCTTAAAAAGCATTGCTTCATAGATTTTATCCACATTGGGGTCTATCCTACGATGGTAAATACGGTCTCCGTTACTCCATCTTAGCTGCATTGATTAATTTTTGTGAGGTTAGTTTTCTCTTCAATGATTTGGAAGCTATATGGTCTTCCAATTAAAATTCCCTCTAAGTTTTAATAAGTCATCTCTAAGTTCATAACTTTATGTATAACTGGACCAGTATTGCTATAACAGTCTCAAAAACGGAATAATCTATTAGATCTTGTTTCTCAATCATGATACATTTAGCATATTTTACCTCTCTGCCGTTCCCCATTGTGTGCGTGTGTGCGCGTGCGCGGGCTACAGTTACTGCTTTTTAGACAGTTGCTTTCAGTTTGTTGCATTCGCAATGAAAATATAGGTATAAACATCTTGGATTTAATTGCTCGCTACCGCTATTTAATCCCATGTCTTTCCCATTTTTGAGTTATTTACTTCTTTCCCAATCAAATGGACTCATGATTGGCTAATTTTTTTCCAGCGGTAGACTTGGAACCCATACCAGTCTATACGCAGCTTTATGTTCTCCTCAGCAACACCTCTCAGCCTCAACACCCAACAACACTCTCCGTATCTAGGGCCCCAAGGCTTGTTTTAAAATGCGGCATTGTTTCTCATGTCCCCCCGCCCCCCTCCCGCCCCAAAAAGGAAGCAAGAATCTTCCTTGATTTAACGTGCTGCCTTTTTAGGACTGGCTAGTCTTGTCTGCTGAATGGATATTAAGAGAGATTTCCTTAAACTTCCTCCTGCTTCGTGCCATAACTCGACTTCATTGAGAAGCATGTTTTTCCCGTTTCTAAGACGGGCTTCCGCTTTGAACTGCTAAACCATCACGGCACACTTTTTCTCCATACTTATTCCTGGAAAACTGAGCTCTCTGCCGGAGTAAAGACGGTTCCCGTCAGAGAAGTGTGGCTCCCTGTGCCAAGGTCAAAATGTAGAAGAAAGGGAAGATTCCTGTTTCCGAGGGTTCCATTTTGTCAGGTTAGAGATCTAGTCATCCGTGTGGCTGCGGTGGAATCTGCAGTATCTTGCCTCACAGTTTCCTTTTTCTGGCTTAGCAGGGGAGCCGCATTAGCTGAGGTCGCGGCGCTATGGCCCTTGTCAGGATCCCGGTGCTGAGGCAGCCCCTTCCCCCCACCCCCTCTCCTTGTCATTTTGATCGTGCAAACTGGGTGCCAGCTGTGTGAACCCTGCTCCTGGCCGCCACGATTGCCCCCCCCCTCCCCACGCGACGTGTCCCCAGTTCCTCGGCGTCCCTCACTGCAACCAGCTAGCTCCAGGAAGGGTGCGAGCTGGCTTCCGCTGTCGTCCTTCCTCCTTCCTGTCCAGGCGGGCCCTCCTTTTGCGCTAGTCGGCCCGAAACCTTCTCTCCCGCGCTGCATAGGCTGAAGGAATGCCTCAGCGTTTGCAGCCGCTAGAGGGCGCTCTTCTCCTCTCTTTGGGCCCCTTCAGCGCTTCCAGTGGAAATGTCCGAGGTGGGAAGGGCTTGGGGGTTCTCTGTATCTAGGGGCTCCCGATCCAGCCGATTCAACTAACTGTGGGTTGAAAATATTCGGGAAAAAACGGAAAGTTTCGAAAAGCGACAATTGAACTTGCCACACACCGGCAACCGCTTACATAGCATTCACGTTGCCTTGCATGCCGCGCGTCACCTAGAGATGATTTAAAGTACACAGGAGGACACAGCGAAAGAGAATGTGACAATGACTGTATGGGTATGTTTATGCATAAGTGGAAAATTGTGCTCTAGACTGGAATTCGACACAACATTGTAAAAACGACAGCAACGTGGAAGAAAAGTATGTTTGTATGTAAAAAATAAAGTCCTATGTCATTTTGTATAAGAGGCATCAGCATCCATGGATTTTGGCATCTGTGGGGAGTCCTGGAACCAGTGCCCCATGCTTACCAAGGCATGACTGGAAGCCCAGGCTCCTTATCCCAGCCTGTCATGTCCCCACGTGGTGTGAATCCTGCCTGTCCCACACTCCCCTGGTCACTCTCCTCCAGCCCTGCCAGACTGCCCTCTTCTTCTGGAACAGGCCAAGCTGAATGCACGTCATGTCTGGCCTCTGGGAATATCCGTTACTTTGTGAGCATGGCTCTGCTTCAGTAAGACGGGCTGCATTGTCACTAGAGAAGACGGGATGGAGGTTCCTTAAAAACCTACAGATGGACTTACCTGATGATCCAGCCTTCCCACGCCTGGGGATATGTCAAGAGAAAACTCTAACTCAAAAAGTCCCATGCACCTCAATGCTCACAGCAGCCCTATTTGTATTAGCCAGGACGTGGAACTAACCCCAACATCTAACGACTGGTGACTGGATAAAGAAGTCGTTGTCTTTTTATGCCGCGGAATACTACACAGCCGCGAAAAAGGATGGAACCATGCCATTTGCGGCAACATGGTTGGACACAGAGACAGTCCTTCTGAGTGAAGTAAGCCAGAAGAGAGAAAAATGCCGCATGACACAACTTCCATGTGAAATCTAAGAAAAAAAGACAGAAATGATCTTAACTGCAAAAGACAAATAGAGCCACAGACATAGAGAAACAAACTTATGGTTACCAGGGAGGGACGGCGGTGGGAAGGGGTAAATATGGGAATCGGAAAATTGCCCGTCTTGGGGAGTGGTGGACATGTTAGCTCTCTTGATTGTGGCGATGGCTTTCTGGGTGTAGACACGTATGAAAATTGATCGAATACTACACGTGAGATGTGTCTAATTGACGGAACAGAAATCGTAGCCCTGTAAAGGTGTTTTAAAACAAAGAGATGGGCTGCATTGTGTCCTATGTTTCTATGTGTCTTCAGGGAGGTCTCAGGGGGGCGGTGCTGGCCTTCCTGCCAACACGATGACATGAAGCCCGAACAATCCCCCAATCGATGGGAAGAAGAGACGAGCCATGGTCACATCTGGACCCCAAGCTTACCCGTGGTGCATGGGTGCCATTTATCGCCAATCCAGCGAGGTTCCGGCCAGAGCTAGAGGCCGGGGCAGCGAACCGGGAGCGGCACTAAGGAGCATCGTGGCGCAGAGGCTGGACTGGGGGCCCGCAGGCTCCTCCCAGGAGGAGCCTCAGGGTTTGGGAGGTGGCTAACGTGCCTGCTTCGTGTCACCAGCAAGTGATGCCACCCGTGGAAAATCAGCTGGAATCCTGAGCCGGGTCAGCCGTGGGTGATGCGGTAAAGGCTGCTTGCTAGCAGAGGGGAGGCCAGACGGACGGTGAAGCAAGCAACAGGCTGCTGAGCTTCCGGCCTGTGTTTACCGTGCTTTCCGTGTCTCCCTGCATCTCAGGGTCACCCGGAGGAATTCGTGTGGAGTTTAGAGGCCGACGGCCTCTCGGTTCCTCATCAGCCTGGCAAGCCCCCCAGCCCTCTGCGGCCAGACCTCTGCGAGCGTCTTTCCCTTGTTCTAGCAAAACCCTCCCCACCCTCGCCTGCGGCGGGCTTTTGTTTTTTTAATGGATGGCAGTGAGGATACCTTACAGCCTCCTCCGGCCCTTCCTTAGGGCTTCTGCCCTTAGACCACGGCAAGGGGCGGCCCCCCAACCCCCACCCCCGACACCCCCGCGCTGTCCTGGGTCCTGAACTACAGAGGGTCCCTCTGGCCCTGACACGCCCTCTGGCCACGCCCTCTACGGGGTGGAGTCAGCAGGGCCAAGGGGACACGCCCATTGGCTCCACCCCGTGCTCTGGAATCCCAGGACCCCGAATGCCCTGCCCCAGCAGCCCCTGACCCACTTGTAGTTTCTGCACCGGCTCTCCCCGGAGTTCAGCATCCCAGGACTCACAGAGAGGCCAACGGGCAGCTGTTGGCATGGAGGTTACGGACAGAGCCCGGATGTGAGGTCTCAGTGTCCCCCTGTGCACATCCAAGGCCCCTTGGGGCATGGGATGGACCCAGCATTGGGAAGAAAAGGGTCAGGCTGGCGGTCAGAGACTGGGAATCGGCTCTCCCCGCACTGTCGCTTTCTTCGCAGGACTCCCCTGAGTCTGGGAATTCTAAAGTTGAGCCTGGACGTTTGTGGCACGTGACAGTGACTTTGCGTGTGTGTGCGCGCGCCTGAGGACGTGTGTGGTTGTGTGTATGTTGTGGGGGTGTGTGTGGTCCATGACTCCGTGTGTGTGCGCGTGGGGATGTAGGCGGAGCAGAGTCAGTGTGTGTGCACGTGTGTTTGTGTGTACGTGCATGCATTAGTTTTAAGAATACTAGAAGCTGTCCTTCAGAAGTCTGCAGTAGTAAAAATTGTATGGTGTCCCTCACTGTATAATTCAAACTGAAAATAATCTTCAATCACCAGAAATGTAGTCCCCCCCAGATTCTGATCCCCCCCCACCCATACTGATTATGCCCTCATTGTACTGATGAGGAAACTAGCTTAGAGATGTTAAGTGACTCAGCCCAGGGCATGGAGCTCGCGAGCCCAGGGCCAGGACGCAGTCCAAGCGGCCGCGGCTCCAGAGGCCTGGAGCCCTGCTCACGACCGCGCGTGGCCTCTTGGCCGGGGTGGTGGGGGTGGGGTGGGGTGGGGGTGGGGGGAAGAGATTCTGACGGGCCGGGGCCAGCGTGCAGGCTGCCCAAGCCGCGGACTCTGCAAGTCGGGTGGAGAGTACCTGACGGCAGACGAGGGTAAAGGGCTGCTCAGAAATCAGATAGGTTCCTAGATCTTCGATGAGTAAGGAGGCTCAGTGCTCATCCTCGATCCCTTTGCTGGTGGCTAAAAGGGAGCAAGGCCCACGAGCGCGCTTCTGGGAGCGGCCTGCCAAAACCTGGAGCAGGGCTGCTCAGGACTGGCTCTGCAGCAGGAGCAGAGGGGGGCAATGTCGCCACCTGGTGGACATCCTTGGTAGTGGCAGTAGGAGGCCTAGCAGCCTGGGTATGGAGGCGGCAGGACGAGGTCCTAGTGGATGATCGTTTTCACATGGCTTAAAAAGCATTGCTTCATAGATTTTATCCACATTGGGGTCTATCCTACGATGGTAAATACGGTCTCCGTTACTCCATCTTAGCTGCATTGATTAATTTTTGTGAGGTTAGTTTTCTCTTCAATGATTTGGAAGCTATATGGTCTTCCAATTAAAATTCCCTCTAAGTTTTAATAAGTCATCTCTAAGTTCATAACTTTATGTATAACTGGACCAGTATTGCTATAACAGTCTCAAAAACGGAATAATCTATTAGATCTTGTTTCTCAATCATGATACATTTAGCATATTTTACCTCTCTGCCGTTCCCCATTGTGTGCGTGTGTGCGCGTGCGCGGGCTACAGTTACTGCTTTTTAGACAGTTGCTTTCAGTTTGTTGCATTCGCAATGAAAATATAGGTATAAACATCTTGGATTTAATTGCTCGCTACCGCTATTTAATCCCATGTCTTTCCCATTTTTGAGTTATTTACTTCTTTCCCAATCAAATGGACTCATGATTGGCTAATTTTTTTCCAGCGGTAGACTTGGAACCCATACCAGTCTATACGCAGCTTTATGTTCTCCTCAGCAACACCTCTCAGCCTCAACACCCAACAACACTCTCCGTATCTAGGGCCCCAAGGCTTGTTTTAAAATGCGGCATTGTTTCTCATGTCCCCCCGCCCCCCTCCCGCCCCAAAAAGGAAGCAAGAATCTTCCTTGATTTAACGTGCTGCCTTTTTAGGACTGGCTAGTCTTGTCTGCTGAATGGATATTAAGAGAGATTTCCTTAAACTTCCTCCTGCTTCGTGCCATAACTCGACTTCATTGAGAAGCATGTTTTTCCCGTTTCTAAGACGGGCTTCCGCTTTGAACTGCTAAACCATCACGGCACACTTTTTCTCCATACTTATTCCTGGAAAACTGAGCTCTCTGCCGGAGTAAAGACGGTTCCCGTCAGAGAAGTGTGGCTCCCTGTGCCAAGGTCAAAATGTAGAAGAAAGGGAAGATTCCTGTTTCCGAGGGTTCCATTTTGTCAGGTTAGAGATCTAGTCATCCGTGTGGCTGCGGTGGAATCTGCAGTATCTTGCCTCACAGTTTCCTTTTTCTGGCTTAGCAGGGGAGCCGCATTAGCTGAGGTCGCGGCGCTATGGCCCTTGTCAGGATCCCGGTGCTGAGGCAGCCCCTTCCCCCCACCCCCTCTCCTTGTCATTTTGATCGTGCAAACTGGGTGCCAGCTGTGTGAACCCTGCTCCTGGCCGCCACGATTGCCCCCCCCCTCCCCACGCGACGTGTCCCCAGTTCCTCGGCGTCCCTCACTGCAACCAGCTAGCTCCAGGAAGGGTGCGAGCTGGCTTCCGCTGTCGTCCTTCCTCCTTCCTGTCCAGGCGGGCCCTCCTTTTGCGCTAGTCGGCCCGAAACCTTCTCTCCCGCGCTGCATAGGCTGAAGGAATGCCTCAGCGTTTGCAGCCGCTAGAGGGCGCTCTTCTCCTCTCTTTGGGCCCCTTCAGCGCTTCCAGTGGAAATGTCCGAGGTGGGAAGGGCTTGGGGGTTCTCTGTATCTAGGGGCTCCCGATCCAGCCGATTCAACTAACTGTGGGTTGAAAATATTCGGGAAAAAACGGAAAGTTTCGAAAAGCGACAATTGAACTTGCCACACACCGGCAACCGCTTACATAGCATTCACGTTGCCTTGCATGCCGCGCGTCACCTAGAGATGATTTAAAGTACACAGGAGGACACAGCGAAAGAGAATGTGACAATGACTGTATGGGTATGTTTATGCATAAGTGGAAAATTGTGCTCTAGACTGGAATTCGACACAACATTGTAAAAACGACAGCAACGTGGAAGAAAAGTATGTTTGTATGTAAAAAATAAAGTCCTATGTCATTTTGTATAAGAGGCATCAGCATCCATGGATTTTGGCATCTGTGGGGAGTCCTGGAACCAGTGCCCCATGCTTACCAAGGCATGACTGGAAGCCCAGGCTCCTTATCCCAGCCTGTCATGTCCCCACGTGGTGTGAATCCTGCCTGTCCCACACTCCCCTGGTCACTCTCCTCCAGCCCTGCCAGACTGCCCTCTTCTTCTGGAACAGGCCAAGCTGAATGCACGTCATGTCTGGCCTCTGGGAATATCCGTTACTTTGTGAGCATGGCTCTGCTTCAGTAAGACGGGCTGCATTGTCACTAGAGAAGACGGGATGGAGGTTCCTTAAAAACCTACAGATGGACTTACCTGATGATCCAGCCTTCCCACGCCTGGGGATATGTCAAGAGAAAACTCTAACTCAAAAAGTCCCATGCACCTCAATGCTCACAGCAGCCCTATTTGTATTAGCCAGGACGTGGAACTAACCCCAACATCTAACGACTGGTGACTGGATAAAGAAGTCGTTGTCTTTTTATGCCGCGGAATACTACACAGCCGCGAAAAAGGATGGAACCATGCCATTTGCGGCAACATGGTTGGACTCAGAGACAGTCCTTCTGAGTGAAGTAAGCCAGAAGAGAGAAAAATGCCGCATGACACAACTTCCATGTGAAATCTAAGAAAAAAAGACAGAAATGATCTTAACTGCAAAAGACAAATAGAGCCACAGACATAGAGAAACAAACTTATGGTTACCAGGGAGGGACGGCGGTGGGAAGGGGTAAATATGGGAATCGGAAAATTGCCCGTCTTGGGGAGTGGTGGACATGTTAGCTCTCTTGATTGTGGCGATGGCTTTCTGGGTGTAGACACGTATGAAAATTGATCAAATACTACACGTGAGATGTGTCTAATTGACGGAACAGAAATCGTAGCCCTGTAAAGGTGTTTTAAAACAAAGAGATGGGCTGCATTGTGTCCTATGTTTCTATGTGTCTTCAGGGAGGTCTCAGGGGGGCGGTGCTGGCCTTCCTGCCAACACGATGACATGAAGCCCGAACAATCCCCCAATCGATGGGAAGAAGAGACGAGCCATGGTCACATCTGGACCCCAAGCTTACCCGTGGTGCATGGGTGCCATTTATCGCCAATCCAGCGAGGTTCCGGCCAGAGCTAGAGGCCGGGGCAGCGAACCGGGAGCGGCACTAAGGAGCATCGTGGCGCAGAGGCTGGACTGGGGGCCCGCAGGCTCCTCCCAGGAGGAGCCTCAGGGTTTGGGAGGTGGCTAACGTGCCTGCTTCGTGTCACCAGCAAGTGATGCCACCCGTGGAAAATCAGCTGGAATCCTGAGCCGGGTCAGCCGTGGGTGATGCGGTAAAGGCTGCTTGCTAGCAGAGGGGAGGCCAGACGGACGGTGAAGCAAGCAACAGGCTGCTGAGCTTCCGGCCTGTGTTTACCGTGCTTTCCGTGTCTCCCTGCATCTCAGGGTCACCCGGAGGAATTCGTGTGGAGTTTAGAGGCCGACGGCCTCTCGGTTCCTCATCAGCCTGGCAAGCCCCCCAGCCCTCTGCGGCCAGACCTCTGCGAGCGTCTTTCCCTTGTTCTAGCAAAACCCTCCCCACCCTCGCCTGCGGCGGGCTTTTGTTTTTTTAATGGATGGCAGTGAGGATACCTTACAGCCTCCTCCGGCCCTTCCTTAGGGCTTCTGCCCTTAGACCACGGCAAGGGGCGGCCCCCCAACCCCCACCCCCGACACCCCCGCGCTGTCCTGGGTCCTGAACTACAGAGGGTCCCTCTGGCCCTGACACGCCCTCTGGCCACGCCCTCTACGGGGTGGAGTCAGCAGGGCCAAGGGGACACGCCCATTGGCTCCACCCCGTGCTCTGGAATCCCAGGACCCCGAATGCCCTGCCCCAGCAGCCCCTGACCCACTTGTAGTTTCTGCACCGGCTCTCCCCGGAGTTCAGCATCCCAGGACTCACAGAGAGGCCAACGGGCAGCTGTTGGCATGGAGGTTACGGACAGAGCCCGGATGTGAGGTCTCAGTGTCCCCCTGTGCACATCCAAGGCCCCTTGGGGCATGGGATGGACCCAGCATTGGGAAGAAAAGGGTCAGGCTGGCGGTCAGAGACTGGGAATCGGCTCTCCCCGCACTGTCGCTTTCTTCGCAGGACTCCCCTGAGTCTGGGAATTCTAAAGTTGAGCCTGGACGTTTGTGGCACGTGACAGTGACTTTGCGTGTGTGTGCGCGCGCCTGAGGACGTGTGTGGTTGTGTGTATGTTGTGGGGGTGTGTGTGGTCCATGACTCCGTGTGTGTGCGCGTGGGGATGTAGGCGGAGCAGAGTCAGTGTGTGTGCACGTGTGTTTGTGTGTACGTGCATGCATTAGTTTTAAGAATACTAGAAGCTGTCCTTCAGAAGTCTGCAGTAGTAAAAATTGTATGGTGTCCCTCACTGTATAATTCAAACTGAAAATAATCTTCAATCACCAGAAATGTAGTCCCCCCCAGATTCTGATCCCCCCCCACCCATACTGATTATGCCCTCATTGTACTGATGAGGAAACTAGCTTAGAGATGTTAAGTGACTCAGCCCAGGGCATGGAGCTCGCGAGCCCAGGGCCAGGACGCAGTCCAAGCGGCCGCGGCTCCAGAGGCCTGGAGCCCTGCTCACGACCGCGCGTGGCCTCTTGGCCGGGGTGGTGGGGGTGGGGTGGGGTGGGGGTGGGGGGAAGAGATTCTGACGGGCCGGGGCCAGCGTGCAGGCTGCCCAAGCCGCGGACTCTGCAAGTCGGGTGGAGAGTACCTGACGGCAGACGAGGGTAAAGGGCTGCTCAGAAATCAGATAGGTTCCTAGATCTTCGATGAGTAAGGAGGCTCAGTGCTCATCCTCGATCCCTTTGCTGGTGGCTAAAAGGGAGCAAGGCCCACGAGCGCGCTTCTGGGAGCGGCCTGCCAAAACCTGGAGCAGGGCTGCTCAGGACTGGCTCTGCAGCAGGAGCAGAGGGGGGCAATGTCGCCACCTGGTGGACATCCTTGGTAGTGGCAGTAGGAGGCCTAGCAGCCTGGGTATGGAGGCGGCAGGACGAGGTCCTAGTGGATGATCGTTTTCACATGGCTTAAAAAGCATTGCTTCATAGATTTTATCCACATTGGGGTCTATCCTACGATGGTAAATACGGTCTCCGTTACTCCATCTTAGCTGCATTGATTAATTTTTGTGAGGTTAGTTTTCTCTTCAATGATTTGGAAGCTATATGGTCTTCCAATTAAAATTCCCTCTAAGTTTTAATAAGTCATCTCTAAGTTCATAACTTTATGTATAACTGGACCAGTATTGCTATAACAGTCTCAAAAACGGAATAATCTATTAGATCTTGTTTCTCAATCATGATACATTTAGCATATTTTACCTCTCTGCCGTTCCCCATTGTGTGCGTGTGTGCGCGTGCGCGGGCTACAGTTACTGCTTTTTAGACAGTTGCTTTCAGTTTGTTGCATTCGCAATGAAAATATAGGTATAAACATCTTGGATTTAATTGCTCGCTACCGCTATTTAATCCCATGTCTTTCCCATTTTTGAGTTATTTACTTCTTTCCCAATCAAATGGACTCATGATTGGCTAATTTTTTTCCAGCGGTAGACTTGGAACCCATACCAGTCTATACGCAGCTTTATGTTCTCCTCAGCAACACCTCTCAGCCTCAACACCCAACAACACTCTCCGTATCTAGGGCCCCAAGGCTTGTTTTAAAATGCGGCATTGTTTCTCATGTCCCCCCGCCCCCCTCCCGCCCCAAAAAGGAAGCAAGAATCTTCCTTGATTTAACGTGCTGCCTTTTTAGGACTGGCTAGTCTTGTCTGCTGAATGGATATTAAGAGAGATTTCCTTAAACTTCCTCCTGCTTCGTGCCATAACTCGACTTCATTGAGAAGCATGTTTTTCCCGTTTCTAAGACGGGCTTCCGCTTTGAACTGCTAAACCATCACGGCACACTTTTTCTCCATACTTATTCCTGGAAAACTGAGCTCTCTGCCGGAGTAAAGACGGTTCCCGTCAGAGAAGTGTGGCTCCCTGTGCCAAGGTCAAAATGTAGAAGAAAGGGAAGATTCCTGTTTCCGAGGGTTCCATTTTGTCAGGTTAGAGATCTAGTCATCCGTGTGGCTGCGGTGGAATCTGCAGTATCTTGCCTCACAGTTTCCTTTTTCTGGCTTAGCAGGGGAGCCGCATTAGCTGAGGTCGCGGCGCTATGGCCCTTGTCAGGATCCCGGTGCTGAGGCAGCCCCTTCCCCCCACCCCCTCTCCTTGTCATTTTGATCGTGCAAACTGGGTGCCAGCTGTGTGAACCCTGCTCCTGGCCGCCACGATTGCCCCCCCCCTCCCCACGCGACGTGTCCCCAGTTCCTCGGCGTCCCTCACTGCAACCAGCTAGCTCCAGGAAGGGTGCGAGCTGGCTTCCGCTGTCGTCCTTCCTCCTTCCTGTCCAGGCGGGCCCTCCTTTTGCGCTAGTCGGCCCGAAACCTTCTCTCCCGCGCTGCATAGGCTGAAGGAATGCCTCAGCGTTTGCAGCCGCTAGAGGGCGCTCTTCTCCTCTCTTTGGGCCCCTTCAGCGCTTCCAGTGGAAATGTCCGAGGTGGGAAGGGCTTGGGGGTTCTCTGTATCTAGGGGCTCCCGATCCAGCCGATTCAACTAACTGTGGGTTGAAAATATTCGGGAAAAAACGGAAAGTTTCGAAAAGCGACAATTGAACTTGCCACACACCGGCAACCGCTTACATAGCATTCACGTTGCCTTGCATGCCGCGCGTCACCTAGAGATGATTTAAAGTACACAGGAGGACACAGCGAAAGAGAATGTGACAATGACTGTATGGGTATGTTTATGCATAAGTGGAAAATTGTGCTCTAGACTGGAATTCGACACAACATTGTAAAAACGACAGCAACGTGGAAGAAAAGTATGTTTGTATGTAAAAAATAAAGTCCTATGTCATTTTGTATAAGAGGCATCAGCATCCATGGATTTTGGCATCTGTGGGGAGTCCTGGAACCAGTGCCCCATGCTTACCAAGGCATGACTGGAAGCCCAGGCTCCTTATCCCAGCCTGTCATGTCCCCACGTGGTGTGAATCCTGCCTGTCCCACACTCCCCTGGTCACTCTCCTCCAGCCCTGCCAGACTGCCCTCTTCTTCTGGAACAGGCCAAGCTGAATGCACGTCATGTCTGGCCTCTGGGAATATCCGTTACTTTGTGAGCATGGCTCTGCTTCAGTAAGACGGGCTGCATTGTCACTAGAGAAGACGGGATGGAGGTTCCTTAAAAACCTACAGATGGACTTACCTGATGATCCAGCCTTCCCACGCCTGGGGATATGTCAAGAGAAAACTCTAACTCAAAAAGTCCCATGCACCTCAATGCTCACAGCAGCCCTATTTGTATTAGCCAGGACGTGGAACTAACCCCAACATCTAACGACTGGTGACTGGATAAAGAAGTCGTTGTCTTTTTATGCCGCGGAATACTACACAGCCGCGAAAAAGGATGGAACCATGCCATTTGCGGCAACATGGTTGGACACAGAGACAGTCCTTCTGAGTGAAGTAAGCCAGAAGAGAGAAAAATGCCGCATGACACAACTTCCATGTGAAATCTAAGAAAAAAAGACAGAAATGATCTTAACTGCAAAAGACAAATAGAGCCACAGACATAGAGAAACAAACTTATGGTTACCAGGGAGGGACGGCGGTGGGAAGGGGTAAATATGGGAATCGGAAAATTGCCCGTCTTGGGGAGTGGTGGACATGTTAGCTCTCTTGATTGTGGCGATGGCTTTCTGGGTGTAGACACGTATGAAAATTGATCAAATACTACACGTGAGATGTGTCTAATTGACGGAACAGAAATCGTAGCCCTGTAAAGGTGTTTTAAAACAAAGAGATGGGCTGCATTGTGTCCTATGTTTCTATGTGTCTTCAGGGAGGTCTCAGGGGGGCGGTGCTGGCCTTCCTGCCAACACGATGACATGAAGCCCGAACAATCCCCCAATCGATGGGAAGAAGAGACGAGCCATGGTCACATCTGGACCCCAAGCTTACCCGTGGTGCATGGGTGCCATTTATCGCCAATCCAGCGAGGTTCCGGCCAGAGCTAGAGGCCGGGGCAGCGAACCGGGAGCGGCACTAAGGAGCATCGTGGCGCAGAGGCTGGACTGGGGGCCCGCAGGCTCCTCCCAGGAGGAGCCTCAGGGTTTGGGAGGTGGCTAACGTGCCTGCTTCGTGTCACCAGCAAGTGATGCCACCCGTGGAAAATCAGCTGGAATCCTGAGCCGGGTCAGCCGTGGGTGATGCGGTAAAGGCTGCTTGCTAGCAGAGGGGAGGCCAGACGGACGGTGAAGCAAGCAACAGGCTGCTGAGCTTCCGGCCTGTGTTTACCGTGCTTTCCGTGTCTCCCTGCATCTCAGGGTCACCCGGAGGAATTCGTGTGGAGTTTAGAGGCCGACGGCCTCTCGGTTCCTCATCAGCCTGGCAAGCCCCCCAGCCCTCTGCGGCCAGACCTCTGCGAGCGTCTTTCCCTTGTTCTAGCAAAACCCTCCCCACCCTCGCCTGCGGCGGGCTTTTGTTTTTTTAATGGATGGCAGTGAGGATACCTTACAGCCTCCTCCGGCCCTTCCTTAGGGCTTCTGCCCTTAGACCACGGCAAGGGGCGGCCCCCCAACCCCCACCCCCGACACCCCCGCGCTGTCCTGGGTCCTGAACTACAGAGGGTCCCTCTGGCCCTGACACGCCCTCTGGCCACGCCCTCTACGGGGTGGAGTCAGCAGGGCCAAGGGGACACGCCCATTGGCTCCACCCCGTGCTCTGGAATCCCAGGACCCCGAATGCCCTGCCCCAGCAGCCCCTGACCCACTTGTAGTTTCTGCACCGGCTCTCCCCGGAGTTCAGCATCCCAGGACTCACAGAGAGGCCAACGGGCAGCTGTTGGCATGGAGGTTACGGACAGAGCCCGGATGTGAGGTCTCAGTGTCCCCCTGTGCACATCCAAGGCCCCTTGGGGCATGGGATGGACCCAGCATTGGGAAGAAAAGGGTCAGGCTGGCGGTCAGAGACTGGGAATCGGCTCTCCCCGCACTGTCGCTTTCTTCGCAGGACTCCCCTGAGTCTGGGAATTCTAAAGTTGAGCCTGGACGTTTGTGGCACGTGACAGTGACTTTGCGTGTGTGTGCGCGCGCCTGAGGACGTGTGTGGTTGTGTGTATGTTGTGGGGGTGTGTGTGGTCCATGACTCCGTGTGTGTGCGCGTGGGGATGTAGGCGGAGCAGAGTCAGTGTGTGTGCACGTGTGTTTGTGTGTACGTGCATGCATTAGTTTTAAGAATACTAGAAGCTGTCCTTCAGAAGTCTGCAGTAGTAAAAATTGTATGGTGTCCCTCACTGTATAATTCAAACTGAAAATAATCTTCAATCACCAGAAATGTAGTCCCCCCCAGATTCTGATCCCCCCCCACCCATACTGATTATGCCCTCATTGTACTGATGAGGAAACTAGCTTAGAGATGTTAAGTGACTCAGCCCAGGGCATGGAGCTCGCGAGCCCAGGGCCAGGACGCAGTCCAAGCGGCCGCGGCTCCAGAGGCCTGGAGCCCTGCTCACGACCGCGCGTGGCCTCTTGGCCGGGGTGGTGGGGGTGGGGTGGGGTGGGGGTGGGGGGAAGAGATTCTGACGGGCCGGGGCCAGCGTGCAGGCTGCCCAAGCCGCGGACTCTGCAAGTCGGGTGGAGAGTACCTGACGGCAGACGAGGGTAAAGGGCTGCTCAGAAATCAGATAGGTTCCTAGATCTTCGATGAGTAAGGAGGCTCAGTGCTCATCCTCGATCCCTTTGCTGGTGGCTAAAAGGGAGCAAGGCCCACGAGCGCGCTTCTGGGAGCGGCCTGCCAAAACCTGGAGCAGGGCTGCTCAGGACTGGCTCTGCAGCAGGAGCAGAGGGGGGCAATGTCGCCACCTGGTGGACATCCTTGGTAGTGGCAGTAGGAGGCCTAGCAGCCTGGGTATGGAGGCGGCAGGACGAGGTCCTAGTGGATGATCGTTTTCACATGGCTTAAAAAGCATTGCTTCATAGATTTTATCCACATTGGGGTCTATCCTACGATGGTAAATACGGTCTCCGTTACTCCATCTTAGCTGCATTGATTAATTTTTGTGAGGTTAGTTTTCTCTTCAATGATTTGGAAGCTATATGGTCTTCCAATTAAAATTCCCTCTAAGTTTTAATAAGTCATCTCTAAGTTCATAACTTTATGTATAACTGGACCAGTATTGCTATAACAGTCTCAAAAACGGAATAATCTATTAGATCTTGTTTCTCAATCATGATACATTTAGCATATTTTACCTCTCTGCCGTTCCCCATTGTGTGCGTGTGTGCGCGTGCGCGGGCTACAGTTACTGCTTTTTAGACAGTTGCTTTCAGTTTGTTGCATTCGCAATGAAAATATAGGTATAAACATCTTGGATTTAATTGCTCGCTACCGCTATTTAATCCCATGTCTTTCCCATTTTTGAGTTATTTACTTCTTTCCCAATCAAATGGACTCATGATTGGCTAATTTTTTTCCAGCGGTAGACTTGGAACCCATACCAGTCTATACGCAGCTTTATGTTCTCCTCAGCAACACCTCTCAGCCTCAACACCCAACAACACTCTCCGTATCTAGGGCCCCAAGGCTTGTTTTAAAATGCGGCATTGTTTCTCATGTCCCCCCGCCCCCCTCCCGCCCCAAAAAGGAAGCAAGAATCTTCCTTGATTTAACGTGCTGCCTTTTTAGGACTGGCTAGTCTTGTCTGCTGAATGGATATTAAGAGAGATTTCCTTAAACTTCCTCCTGCTTCGTGCCATAACTCGACTTCATTGAGAAGCATGTTTTTCCCGTTTCTAAGACGGGCTTCCGCTTTGAACTGCTAAACCATCACGGCACACTTTTTCTCCATACTTATTCCTGGAAAACTGAGCTCTCTGCCGGAGTAAAGACGGTTCCCGTCAGAGAAGTGTGGCTCCCTGTGCCAAGGTCAAAATGTAGAAGAAAGGGAAGATTCCTGTTTCCGAGGGTTCCATTTTGTCAGGTTAGAGATCTAGTCATCCGTGTGGCTGCGGTGGAATCTGCAGTATCTTGCCTCACAGTTTCCTTTTTCTGGCTTAGCAGGGGAGCCGCATTAGCTGAGGTCGCGGCGCTATGGCCCTTGTCAGGATCCCGGTGCTGAGGCAGCCCCTTCCCCCCACCCCCTCTCCTTGTCATTTTGATCGTGCAAACTGGGTGCCAGCTGTGTGAACCCTGCTCCTGGCCGCCACGATTGCCCCCCCCCCTCCCCACGCGACGTGTCCCCAGTTCCTCGGCGTCCCTCACTGCAACCAGCTAGCTCCAGGAAGGGTGCGAGCTGGCTTCCGCTGTCGTCCTTCCTCCTTCCTGTCCAGGCGGGCCCTCCTTTTGCGCTAGTCGGCCCGAAACCTTCTCTCCCGCGCTGCATAGGCTGAAGGAATGCCTCAGCGTTTGCAGCCGCTAGAGGGCGCTCTTCTCCTCTCTTTGGGCCCCTTCAGCGCTTCCAGTGGAAATGTCCGAGGTGGGAAGGGCTTGGGGGTTCTCTGTATCTAGGGGCTCCCGATCCAGCCGATTCAACTAACTGTGGGTTGAAAATATTCGGGAAAAAACGGAAAGTTTCGAAAAGCGACAATTGAACTTGCCACACACCGGCAACCGCTTACATAGCATTCACGTTGCCTTGCATGCCGCGCGTCACCTAGAGATGATTTAAAGTACACAGGAGGACACAGCGAAAGAGAATGTGACAATGACTGTATGGGTATGTTTATGCATAAGTGGAAAATTGTGCTCTAGACTGGAATTCGACACAACATTGTAAAAACGACAGCAACGTGGAAGAAAAGTATGTTTGTATGTAAAAAATAAAGTCCTATGTCATTTTGTATAAGAGGCATCAGCATCCATGGATTTTGGCATCTGTGGGGAGTCCTGGAACCAGTGCCCCATGCTTACCAAGGCATGACTGGAAGCCCAGGCTCCTTATCCCAGCCTGTCATGTCCCCACGTGGTGTGAATCCTGCCTGTCCCACACTCCCCTGGTCACTCTCCTCCAGCCCTGCCAGACTGCCCTCTTCTTCTGGAACAGGCCAAGCTGAATGCACGTCATGTCTGGCCTCTGGGAATATCCGTTACTTTGTGAGCATGGCTCTGCTTCAGTAAGACGGGCTGCATTGTCACTAGAGAAGACGGGATGGAGGTTCCTTAAAAACCTACAGATGGACTTACCTGATGATCCAGCCTTCCCACGCCTGGGGATATGTCAAGAGAAAACTCTAACTCAAAAAGTCCCATGCACCTCAATGCTCACAGCAGCCCTATTTGTATTAGCCAGGACGTGGAACTAACCCCAACATCTAACGACTGGTGACTGGATAAAGAAGTCGTTGTCTTTTTATGCCGCGGAATACTACACAGCCGCGAAAAAGGATGGAACCATGCCATTTGCGGCAACATGGTTGGACACAGAGACAGTCCTTCTGAGTGAAGTAAGCCAGAAGAGAGAAAAATGCCGCATGACACAACTTCCATGTGAAATCTAAGAAAAAAAGACAGAAATGATCTTAACTGCAAAAGACAAATAGAGCCACAGACATAGAGAAACAAACTTATGGTTACCAGGGAGGGACGGCGGTGGGAAGGGGTAAATATGGGAATCGGAAAATTGCCCGTCTTGGGGAGTGGTGGACATGTTAGCTCTCTTGATTGTGGCGATGGCTTTCTGGGTGTAGACACGTATGAAAATTGATCGAATACTACACGTGAGATGTGTCTAATTGACGGAACAGAAATCGTAGCCCTGTAAAGGTGTTTTAAAACAAAGAGATGGGCTGCATTGTGTCCTATGTTTCTATGTGTCTTCAGGGAGGTCTCAGGGGGGCGGTGCTGGCCTTCCTGCCAACACGATGACATGAAGCCCGAACAATCCCCCAATCGATGGGAAGAAGAGACGAGCCATGGTCACATCTGGACCCCAAGCTTACCCGTGGTGCATGGGTGCCATTTATCGCCAATCCAGCGAGGTTCCGGCCAGAGCTAGAGGCCGGGGCAGCGAACCGGGAGCGGCACTAAGGAGCATCGTGGCGCAGAGGCTGGACTGGGGGCCCGCAGGCTCCTCCCAGGAGGAGCCTCAGGGTTTGGGAGGTGGCTAACGTGCCTGCTTCGTGTCACCAGCAAGTGATGCCATCCGTGGAAAATCAGCTGGAATCCTGAGCCGGGTCAGCCGTGGGTGATGCGGTAAAGGCTGCTTGCTAGCAGAGGGGAGGCCAGACGGACGGTGAAGCAAGCAACAGGCTGCTGAGCTTCCGGCCTGTGTTTACCGTGCTTTCCGTGTCTCCCTGCATCTCAGGGTCACCCGGAGGAATTCGTGTGGAGTTTAGAGGCCGACGGCCTCTCGGTTCCTCATCAGCCTGGCAAGCCCCCCAGCCCTCTGCGGCCAGACCTCTGCGAGCGTCTTTCCCTTGTTCTAGCAAAACCCTCCCCACCCTCGCCTGCGGCGGGCTTTTGTTTTTTTAATGGATGGCAGTGAGGATACCTTACAGCCTCCTCCGGCCCTTCCTTAGGGCTTCTGCCCTTAGACCACGGCAAGGGGCGGCCCCCCAACCCCCACCCCCGACACCCCCGCGCTGTCCTGGGTCCTGAACTACAGAGGGTCCCTCTGGCCCTGACACGCCCTCTGGCCACGCCCTCTACGGGGTGGAGTCAGCAGGGCCAAGGGGACACGCCCATTGGCTCCACCCCGTGCTCTGGAATCCCAGGACCCCGAATGCCCTGCCCCAGCAGCCCCTGACCCACTTGTAGTTTCTGCACCGGCTCTCCCCGGAGTTCAGCATCCCAGGACTCACAGAGAGGCCAACGGGCAGCTGTTGGCATGGAGGTTACGGACAGAGCCCGGATGTGAGGTCTCAGTGTCCCCCTGTGCACATCCAAGGCCCCTTGGGGCATGGGATGGACCCAGCATTGGGAAGAAAAGGGTCAGGCTGGCGGTCAGAGACTGGGAATCGGCTCTCCCCGCACTGTCGCTTTCTTCGCAGGACTCCCCTGAGTCTGGGAATTCTAAAGTTGAGCCTGGACGTTTGTGGCACGTGACAGTGACTTTGCGTGTGTGTGCGCGCGCCTGAGGACGTGTGTGGTTGTGTGTATGTTGTGGGGGTGTGTGTGGTCCATGACTCCGTGTGTGTGCGCGTGGGGATGTAGGCGGAGCAGAGTCAGTGTGTGTGCACGTGTGTTTGTGTGTACGTGCATGCATTAGTTTTAAGAATACTAGAAGCTGTCCTTCAGAAGTCTGCAGTAGTAAAAATTGTATGGTGTCCCTCACTGTATAATTCAAACTGAAAATAATCTTCAATCACCAGAAATGTAGTCCCCCCCAGATTCTGATCCCCCCCCACCCATACTGATTATGCCCTCATTGTACTGATGAGGAAACTAGCTTAGAGATGTTAAGTGACTCAGCCCAGGGCATGGAGCTCGCGAGCCCAGGGCCAGGACGCAGTCCAAGCGGCCGCGGCTCCAGAGGCCTGGAGCCCTGCTCACGACCGCGCGTGGCCTCTTGGCCGGGGTGGTGGGGGTGGGGTGGGGTGGGGGTGGGGGGAAGAGATTCTGACGGGCCGGGGCCAGCGTGCAGGCTGCCCAAGCCGCGGACTCTGCAAGTCGGGTGGAGAGTACCTGACGGCAGACGAGGGTAAAGGGCTGCTCAGAAATCAGATAGGTTCCTAGATCTTCGATGAGTAAGGAGGCTCAGTGCTCATCCTCGATCCCTTTGCTGGTGGCTAAAAGGGAGCAAGGCCCACGAGCGCGCTTCTGGGAGCGGCCTGCCAAAACCTGGAGCAGGGCTGCTCAGGACTGGCTCTGCAGCAGGAGCAGAGGGGGGCAATGTCGCCACCTGGTGGACATCCTTGGTAGTGGCAGTAGGAGGCCTAGCAGCCTGGGTATGGAGGCGGCAGGACGAGGTCCTAGTGGATGATCGTTTTCACATGGCTTAAAAAGCATTGCTTCATAGATTTTATCCACATTGGGGTCTATCCTACGATGGTAAATACGGTCTCCGTTACTCCATCTTAG